>NW_026866679.1:0-349941 GCF_026571515.1 Ruditapes philippinarum | reverse complement strand
AGCTTGTAAAACTCGTTTTGTTTGCAAAATCGGTCAGCTAATCCCCGTATAAAAGCCCGATATTTTTATTCAACGTAAAAATCGAGATTCAGAAAGATTGAAAAACTGTACTAACATATCTACATTCAAACTTGGTGAAAGTTTCTTTTTTGTTTCAGTATATTAACAGCTACTGTATTTACTGAATTCCGACCATATACCGCACAAAAAATTGAACATTTTTCAGTGTAGTTTACAAAACAAGAGGGCCATGATGGCCCTAGATCGCCCTTTGATGACAATGGAGTCAAAAATGTGAACTCTAGTGTGTTAACAAGGATGTTTCCATATTTAGGCAGTGTGTTCTAGCTTTTGACCCCAGGTAACCCATATTCGAACTTTACTTTGAAATCATCAAAACAACCTTTCTGACCAATTTCCAGAATATTAGGATCGAAACTGCAGCCACTAGAGTGTTTACAAGATTTTTCTATTTTTAGCTCCTGTGACCTAGTTTTTGACCGGAGATGACCCATATTCGAACTTGACATAGAAATAATTAAAACAACATTCCTGACTAATATTCAGGATATTTGGACTAAAACTGCAGCCATTAGAATGTTAACAAGATTTTTCTATTTTTAGCTCCTGTGATCCGAGATGACTCATCTTCGAACTCGATCTGCATTTCATTGAGACAAACATTCTGACAAAGTTTGATGATGATCAAATTAAAACTGTGACTGTGACGACGTACAATTCACGACGACGGGCGCCGGACATAGCTCCATCACTATACTTCACCTTGACCACGAAATGGTCGGGTGAGCTAAAAAAAAAACCACTGCATATGGAAACTACGGAACTTTAGAGCATAATCTTTGATGATCAATCTCCTTTGTCTGCCTTTTATGTCTTTTCTTGTCCGATTCGGGGCCGTAATGAGCAATGTATTTCATGCCAAGCCATCCTTAAAGTTGAGTAACGTCTCAACAACACTGTTTATTTTATTGGTCATCTGAAGACTAATTAAAAGACAAAACATTTCTGTTGAATACTGGTGGTTGTGTTTGATAAGTTAAGATAACCCTCAAATATTATGTTTCTGTTAGCGGGATTTTCCTTGTAATAGAGAGATATGATAAACAAGACCAACATGGAAAGGCATCGTTCAATGAACGCAAAACACGAGGATATCAGATTTGTACAAGGGGGCGTAGCGCCCGAATATAAATCAGAATGCTGAAGGTTTTGGTGTTTTTTCTCTTTTGTATCATAGGCACAAAAGAAAACACGTTCCTTGTTGCCACACTGTAGATTCTCAGAAAAAAGTAACCAATATATGATAAACAAGATCAACAAGGAAATGCGGCGTTCAGTGCATGCAACCCCCAAACGACCCAGCAACAAGAAACAGCGGCAAAGAACCCTGGAGGACCCCCTCACCTACGGACAGGATAATCACAAAAGTGATACCTAAAAAGAAATAATAGTAACGGACAAGGAAATTAAAGAAAACAAAGTATTGATTGATTGATTGATTGATTGATTGATTGATTGGTCGACTGATAGGCCAACCAATTAAAAAGGCACAGGGGAATGGGACTCGAGATTTTGTGAAGGGAGGGTAAAAAAAAAATAAAAAAATAAAACAAAGGAGAAAGGGAAGATACTTGCCGTAGACGAGAACACAACAACGGACACAAACAAAAGTGTCAACAAAACTGTATGAAACAACAAGAACATACATCTGAGGATCACAGAGGCGCCCCACCATGTTCCGTTAAACGAGACAATGTAAATAATATGAATCCCCAAACCAAGTGAAATATCAACCACCCGTTGAAATCCTTAACTTTGCTACAAGCTCTACCATGTGCATGTATTGGTATATACTATTAACATCAGACATGTTTTCGATAGAAAAATCTCCGAACTATGATACAAGTTTCCGTATAGAACTGAATCTTCAATGAAATAATATTCTTTCAGAAAAGAAACGAAATTTACGTGCTAAACATGTTACCCAATCTTATCGTGCTGGTTCTCATATATCATATTTTAGCAACATTTAGTAAATCAACTTTAATAAAAAATGGTTTCATTATTTTAGAGAGAAAAATAAACGCCTTGCATTTGATGTGAAACAGTTGAAACGAATATCAAACTAAACAGAGAATATTGTACGTCATATGTAAAATTAGCAACACCCTTCACATTTATTTTTGTTAAATTCAATTTCTCATGTTTGTCAGTAGTGGAACAGTTTTAAGCATTTCTTTTCAACTTTATTTTAGTGCTAGTTAAACATGTACATGAATATAGATACTTCATAGCTTTTAAAGGGGTATTGATTGTTAACTTAGTTAGTACATTGACTCGACTGTTTATGCCATTAAGTGTTTTGACATGAAGCAAAATCCATTATCAGCTGACATTCAGACTATTTATCAGCCTGGCCTGGGTTGAGAGAAAGATATATTTCGGATATAAATGTTAGGTGTGGGATTGTATGCTGTCGAAGTAATTTATATCAGTAACAAATTATTTAGATATTTGTTTTTGCCTAATTTGACATAATGTTAATTCTGTTCTTGATGACCGGGCGTTCGTACTATTGTGGGTTATATACTTATTTATGCATTACTATTGATGTATATAAGAAGAAACAAATATAACTTATTTCAATTATATAAGATATACAATGTCAAATCTTCTGTTGTGACCTTGACCTTTGACAAATGACATAGTTTTTGTGTATGTAACATCGTTGACGTATAGTGTTTATGTATGCATGCATCAATGAATGGTAAAATCATATCAGCACAAAAACTGAATCAAAAAAATCGCTAAGGAATATACTTTCTATTTGAAATTCGCCCCTTCTATGGCAAAGTGGTATTGGTCAAGCACGCGACTAATGGACATCCTTTGAATCAATGCATTGTGAAAAATTTTCAAGCATGCCAGAAACTAACTCAAGTAGCACTTCAGAAAAAAGAGAAATATAGATATAATTTATGTAGTTTTGTATTTTTGGATTTAAGTCTTAATGCACGCGATATGTTAGTCACTTAATGTGTTAATAACGTGTACTTATTCATTTTGAAATTCTTTCATGCACACAGAAGATACTACCGTACTCGAAAAAACGGTATATAATTTTTCACACAAACGCATGCACGCACTCGAACAGGGGCAATACACTATGCCCTTCACCTTTCTCTTACAAATTTTTAGCGGGAACATAAAAATTGTGATCATCTTACAAGTTTAGCAACGACAAATCTTGCAAAATCATTGACGTTTAGATCCATATAGTTTTCTCTTTAATTTCCTAAAACTTTAAGATATTATCTTCTTTTTGTTTTAAGCTGTAAATGTTTTTTTACTCAATGTATCAGATTAGTGTATTGTTATTCAAATTTTAGGTAAATACGTAACTTGTGTGCATGATATGTACTATGAATGCGGTGTTTTTGTAGTACTGTATATTTCTGCACAGCCAACCTTCAATCACTGTCTACTTTCTGTTATCGCAAAAGAGTCAAGTTGAAATATATAGAGGATAGTTATTACTATAAAATAGAGAAAACAGATTCCCAAAAGAAAGACCAACACCGTGACGGCAAAATTGTAAAATGTTGCAGGCTCGGTTTGATTGAGCCTGATCATGGACAGTTACTGTACTGGAAAGTGCAAGTAACCGTCCACGCCCCCTAACACCGGCTTAAGTAGGATTCAAAATTTAAACACAAAAATGCTGAAATTTTGAATTTAGAAACATCCGCAGATGTGTTCGTACGGCGGTTACCATGGAACCTTCAATGAGACACAGTAGTGTTTTTCCATGAAAAGCGGCGTAGGTTCCCCCTGACGGAATTTATTTTCATTTAGTGGTATGAAAATAAATATTTATTGAGTGGCGGTACATGTAGCTACTATGGAGGGTGATTTATGCCAAAATTACCTCTCGCTTTCTTACGTTACATCGTGCTTTCTAACTTGTACATCGTGCTTTCTAACTTGTACATTATGCATTCTGACATATACATCTTGCATTCTGACTTTTACATGTTGCTTTCTTACATGCACATTATGCTTTCTGCTGTGTGCTACTTGCTTAATTTTATGTTGATGTCGTTATTTAACGATCAATTATTATTCATTTGTTGATCTGGTATATTAATTCAATAAATTAACCTGCAACTGTTTGTATTTGGGTCTATTTACTCAGCTTGAATGACGAATGTCATAAGGTAGAATGCGCATAGCCGAAAGCCGAATGCAGCAAGCATAATACAACGCGACATCTGGTGTAATAATATGTGACACCCAAATTATGCTAACAGGTGGCGCTACAGTTATATTCTCGGTAAAGTCCGTATTGCGGTTCGGATTTAGTTTACCAAGTTACGTCCCTTTGTTTTAAAATTTCCATTTGCACTCATGGAGGAAATATACAAAACGATTTAACCAATTTTTATATTTATTAATGAAACTCTGTTGGTCAAATTATATTTCCAGCTGACAATGACAAGTTGAACATTTCCAAATCAATGATTTAAGAATTTATCTTTATTCATCAACAAAATAATTTTAAAATAGAACAGTTGTTCAACATTGTTCAAAGTTCTTTGGCCATAAAAAACTGCTTATTAAAATATATTCATCCTCTTGAAAAGTTCTTAAATTTTGACATGGCTTATTTCCGATACCTGTGACCATCCACAACATTTTTTATGTGTTTTTATTAATTAATTAGGACATTTTCTTGCCTATTTTCAAACAAATTTTGTACATCCGTTAGATTTTTTAAATTCAACTTGTCAAAAAAATGTCTTTTTTCACTAAGTTGAAATTATTCACTAAGATGATTTATGAATACGGCCCAGGTTCTTGATCACAGTTTCAGCTTAAAACTGAAGGAACTGCTGCCAAAATCAGCTGATTCTGAGAAAAAAAGAGTAAAAAAAAGGCAAAACTGTCTAGTCTGTCAATCTGTGCGAGTTTAGCTTTAGGACGAATTATTTCATAATATTAATTGATGAGTACATTAAAACAAAATGTACAAAAATGTCCCAAGAAATGGTTATAAAATCAAATGAATTGTTTGTCATAGAAGGTATTAATAAACATTTTTTTCTACATTCTCAGTGGTGTTTGTATTGCAAATACTAATGCCTTAAGGTATAAAACTTTTTTGTCTTAAATGAGTGAGATCTGCTATACATTTCCAATATCATGAACGCTATAATTAAAGAAAACTACTAATAAGACATCTTCAGCCAAACATGCAATATTCATTTTATAACCATTTCTTTGGACCATTTTTGTAAATTTTGTTTTTATGTACTCATCAATTAATATTATGAAATCATTCGTCCTAAAGCTACACCACGGTGCATATCTATATCGGTATCCTCTTTGCGAAATCTGCTCAAACGGTACCCTCTTTACACATGCACAGGTCATTCTCTGCTAAAAACAAACCAGCGATGGATAACAATCCAGTAAAATTTCAATGTAATAAGGAAAGGGGGTTTGACAAGTACAAAAGATATATACCACGGAACACTAGAATGTTTTATTTATGTGCTGATTTGTCATGTGCCCGTTTTTCATGTACTGCAACTTCACAATAAGCTACAAAAAATCGACATGTCTTGCCTCGCCCATCACCTCGACATACTTTTCGGGCTGCAATGAACCGTGTGCTTGATTATATATGCATCATACATATTTAATATGTTCATTTACATGTCAAAAATAAATGTAAAATTCATAAAAACACCCTACTTTCGGTTTTGCAGCGTACCCTCATGGCACAACATATGCTTTTATTTGCGTTAATCGTTAAATAGGTATGTAATATTTCTTACTTTTATGTAAATATTACATACTTAACGATTAACGCAAATAAAAGCATATGTTGTGCATTGTGGGTACCTATGTGTTAAAAAAATGAGAGGGTAGATCTACCTGTGATATAAAAATTCAAATGAAGAGAGGTAGCCCGTGAAAAAAGGCAAAACTGTCTTAAGTCTGACAGTCTAGATAGTTTTGACATTTTATTATATTTTTTTTCTTTTCTCAGAATCAGCTGATTTTTGCAGCAGTTCCTTCAGTTTTAAGCTGACACTGTGAACAAGAACCTGGGCCGTATTCATAAAAAGCATCTTAGTGAATAATTTCAACTTAGTGAAAAAAGACATTTTTTTGACAAGTTGAATTTAAAAAATCTAACGTGTGTACAAAATTTGTTTGAAAATAAGCAAGAAAATGTCCTAATTAATAAAAACACATTAAAAATGTTATGGATGGTCACAGGTATTGGAAATAAGCCATGTCAAAATTTAAGAACTTTTCAAGAGGATGAAATATTTTAATTAGCAGTTTTTTATGGCCAACAATGTTGAACTACTGTTCTATTTTATAATTATTTTGTTGATGAAAAAAAAAAATTCTAAAACCATTGATTTGGAAATGTGCAACTTGTCATTGTCAGCTGGAAATATAATTTGACCTACAGAGTTTCATTAATAAATATAAATATTGGTTATATCGTTTTGTATAATTTCTACATGAGTGCAAATGGAAATTTTAAAACAAAGGGACGTAACTTGGTAAACTGAATCCGAACCGCAATACGGACTTTGAGAATATAACTGTAGCGCCACCTGTTAGCATAATTTGGGTGTCACATATTATTACACCAGATGTCGCGTTGTATTATGCTTGCTGCATTCGGCTTTCGGCTATGCGCATTCTACCTTATGACATTCGTCATTCAAGCTGAGTAAATAGACCCAAATACAAACAGTTGCAGGTTAATTTATTGAATTAATATACCAGATCAACAAATGAATAATAATTGATCGTTAAATAACGACATCAACATAAAATTAAGCAAGTCGCACACAGCAGAAAGCATAATGTGCATGTAAGAAAGCAACATGTAAAAGTCAGAATGCAAGATGTATATGTCAGAATGCATAATGTACAAGTTAGAAAGCATGATGTACAAGTTAGAAAGCACGATGTAACGTAAGAAAGCAAGATGTAATTTTGGCATAAATCACCCTCCATAGCTACGAGTGAAATGTAATAATCTTCATATCACGAGATGGAAATGCATCATGTATTTATGGAAAAAATGATTTTTTGTTTATAATACTATTATATTATGTCTATTATACTTTTTTCTTTTCAATTAGCTTACAATTCGAAATACCTTTTTAATCATTATGTTGCCTATTTTTGTATTTAGAAGAAAGTATTCCGGCAAGACACCAGTAAAATGAAGTCCCCTACTGTAACAGTGAAAATACGAAAAAAAGAAAGAAGAAAATAAGCATTTTATTTCATAAACATTTCTCAATATTTCATTAAACGAATCAGAAAATAATAAATATGTTTATCAATATAGACAATCTTATTTTTAAAGAAAGGCACATAGATCCGAATTATCAGGTGCTTGGAATCACAGGAAAAACATACTGAATCATTCTCTGGGATTGTAAGATACGGTGAAGGCAGTACTTCATTATGCAGGCAAATCTATAAAATTATCCGATTTGTTATCTAATGTCAGTCGTTAAGTTGATGATAAAAATGCCTATATTACGATTTCCGGCTGTTTTATGAACGTACACTGTCTGATGTACCGCTGACAAACGGGGCGTATATGACTGAGTGGTTAAAGTCGCTGACTCCAAACCACTTCTTCATCACCGATGTGTGTGCACGCCTCTGGATTACTTCTTTTATTTGCATCTGGTGGTTTCCTCCACCAGTAAAACTTAAAAATTACCATATTACATCTACTGTGTTGGTGCGACAAAAAAAACCATTGGCAATTTAAAATTTGTTCGCTGAATGTTTTTCTACATTTGCTGCTAGTTGACATCGAGTTATGATTTCGCTGAATGTATGTGTACCATTAATTTTACTCATTCTAGTCGTGCTTTAACCGTTATTATTATATATTTAAGTATAATTTTAGTCGTGCTTTAATCGTTATTATTATACATTTAAGTATAATTGTACGAATCGGAAGATAAATTTGTCAACTGTGGCAATTAATCTAGTTTTATTCAAGTTAAAAAGGACACTTAACGATTCATGTGACACGTTATGAATCATTCATTATATTTGTATTAAAATAGAGAAAATTTCACACGCTTTTGCGCATTACGTTAATTGATAGAATCGTTGCTAAGTTACTATGATATAAATGATGACCTATTGATGTTCGTCAACAGTCACAGTTTGGTTTTCTTATTTTAAAAAATGGCAGCTTGTGTGGCGGCGTGACCTAGTGGTTTATTCTAGTAATTAAGGGATAGCCGCCGTTTGACTTCAAACGCCGTCAGAGGCAGAAATTGTGCGCTCATTGCTTTGTACTGGTTAGTTTCAGGAACGGATCCTTGCATGTTTCAATCAAGTACATATGTAATAGGTTCCAACACAATCAAACTTAACGGGAGATAACATTACATTGTATTTTACGACTATTTAAGAGGAACGTACATAGTAGACAAACGATCTTCATGTTTGCCTTTACAACATAAAAAACATTGTAAGTGATTAAGTCAGTTCGAAAATATTAAAATATTATACTCGTACCGTCGTAATTAAAATGATGCAACATTTACGAAGCTGTGCAGCATAACCGCGTTAAAGAAGTCACCTACCTTTATATACATGTACTTGTATAACATTTGTACACACTGAACTGCAAACATGCAATTATTGAAAATTCGCACAAGTAGCGATTTTTTACATTTTTTTTGGGGGGGGGGGGGCGTTGATTTAGTGTGCGATGTAAAGATAGCCGATTACAAGAACAACCCCGGTAGTTATAAATAATATGACATAACACAAGCACGTTAAAAGCACAACGGAACAATTTTTTTTTTTTGCAAATGAATTATGAGACGCGAATTTGTGTTTACCTTAAAGCAAAAAAATAACACTTAATATTGCTTCCATGCATAAACATCTGCAAAAACCCCAATACATAAAACCACGTGGGTTCGTGCTTTAAATGCGTCTTCGTGCGTCTGCAGTTGTTCATGCAGAAAAAAACATGTGTTACAATCATTTATTGTATACACTGTTCTTATCTACGATTTGTCAAACAAGAATGAAAGACAGAATCCATAACTGTTACCAACAAATAATACGGTCATGAAAATCGATACCGAGTTATCAAATTATCAGCTGTTATGTATGCGTGATAGCCGACCTTTCAACTTGCGCAAAAAGCGTCATGGTAACTTTCAAGCCGCTAATGTACAGCTTTAGGTACAGCAGTCTATCCAGCTAGCTCTTGAAAATGGAACATAATATATCACGGTAAGACAAATCGTTTCTTTTTTTATTCAAATGAATTGCATACTTCCTAAAAGGCACATTGGGCCTTAGAAATAAATTTATATAGTTTTAATTATTATCAAATCCAATATGTGTTTTATTACCATGTATAAATAATGTATAGTGTAATTTAGATGTTTTACAAAAACAAAAACAAAAGTAGCGCGAAACATGTGGTTTCGTGTCTTTAAGGTGACAAAGTAATATTTTGACTTCCATACAAAATACCAATCACTATAATGAACAGAACTAAATATGCAAAAGATAAGTCATGGGTGATGTTCACAAAGTTCGTAGACTGCGGCAGTACTATTCACATCTTAAAACTTGCGTGATTTTACATGAGACATGTCCTCAATATACCGGGGAAAATTCCAAATAACAATTCCGTGAAAATAAAGGTGGGGGTACGCGTCCCTGCACACGCCAATAATACAACAATAACGTTCGTGACGTAACATAATTTAATTTTTCTTAAAGTACTCACTCCAGTGTTTAATGACGCCGGATCATGTTACTATAACAAGTGTTCTGTTTGTAGAGATAAAACGCGGCCTGCAAATATGTGTCAGATATTTTTTCTTGTATAGTGTACCATATTCCATTATAGTTTAATCTCTTTACTTTTATAATATTAATTTAATAAAAGATATACAATAAATATTTTAATCACAGAAATTTATTGAAATTCATGAAATTCTAACTGAATAAAATATGAATATGAACATGTCTAATTTGAATAAAAGAATGAATAAACTATGTATGGGAAGCTGCGTTCCCTATTACATGCCAAGTAAAGTTGGTATTATCTTATAAAAAACTGCCAGTTTTTTTTTTTAATGACACTATATATTCATATTGTGACCACCTATAGTGTGGAGGATTTTAAACATGATAACATATCTACTTTGTGTAGTCAAAACATGTTTATTAAATATTTACAAAAAGACTGTGTAGAAATTGTCAATATTTTCAGATATCAAATTTGAGCATAGTATATCTTTAAGCAATTTTCCATGGAAATTTATGTTATTTTACCCGTAACTATTTTCTTTTAACAGCGTATTGAATTACAACTTAATTCAAAACGGTATAATTACGTCATCATAAGCGTGCCATTGTTCTGCACCGACTCATCTGGCATCCCCACCCCCATGTCAGGATGTGTTAAACTTACTGAAACGCCAGTCTTATATGCAAGACTGAGTAAGTTCAGCGGCCGGTTCGACTTGATGACACGAAATTTTACATACTATCAACCAATGAAACGAGTCATTCGCATTGTTTGAAACGTGGTAAATTAAAACAGTGACCAACAAATTAACGCGAAAGGTTTTTTTCGTTTTTTATGACTGATTCCATTTGACTTTTTTTGTAAATGGAGGGATTGTAATTCTATAGATACACATTTTCATGACGTTAATTCTTTACCAGTCCTTTTTTCATGGGGCTGTTAATTAAATTGAAATAGTTATTCTTTTTTATGTATGTGTAGTTATGATATGGTATGTGCCAAGAATTTCGAGAAAATCGTTTTGCATGAGTTGTTTATCACAAAACATCGTTCCTACTGCGTCGAGGGGTTAGAGTCGATGACTTATAATCCAGTTACCTCTCTGGCGTGGGTTCGATCCCCCGGGAGATGCTTTGGTAGTTTAGCACGGAGGAAGGTAGTCTAGTACTGGTGTAACTCTCCAGGAACGATGGTTAGGAAACTACCCGCCTATATAACTGAAATACTGTTGGGAAAAGACGTAAAATGAAACAAACAAACAAATTCATTCTTACTGAAAGCCTTTCTATACAAAAAGGAACAAAACATTCTTTCATTTATAAATTTAGTAAGATTCAATATGTTAACAAGTACATCTCACCTTCACAAAATTACCAAAAAGGTCCATATCTAAGAATTTGTCAGTTTAAATATTCCATCATGATTATCAGTATTCTAAGTTTAAAGTTTATGTAGAAATCATTAACATTTTGTTATTATCATTATAATAATACATACCTGTTTTCCTGAATAAACCGGATTAAGTGATAATGCTTATTTTGATACGAATCATTTCTTTGATTAAAATAGTTTGATGCGTATTAACTGTGAAACTGTTACATTTTTTAAGCTAATATTCTCTTAATTTCAAAAAAAAAATGTTGCATACTTGTTGAGCTGTTAACAAGTTAGCACACATCACTACCTTCGGCAACGAACTGGATCAATAAAAAAAAGAAAGCCCGCAATGTTTTTAATTTTGCCGTGTTAGGGTCTAATCCTTTTCCCCCTCTACTTATAAATCGAAACAAGCACAAACTATGTGTTCATCGAGAGGGGTTGTAAAATGAACCATTCATTGTCGTGTTCAGACATTCGGCGAGATATTTGATATTAGAACCTTAGGCAAATTTACATTTTTATATTTTGTTTCATTTAATAGTGATCATCAATTCAGTTAAAACATAATTAAATGCAATTTAAACGAATTTTGATACCTAAGCCACGTGATTAAATCAATCAAGACAGGAAACATTTCAATAATAAATTATATCTGTTCAACGGAAACATAAAACAATTACATTCAAGACTTAAATTAATTAATTAATTTTACTATCTATCATTAAAGATTTAGGAGACAACAATATCCTTATATATAATAAACGGTCCAATCAATTTATCTTTGAATTACCTATTGTGGCTACAAAACAATCGTAAACTAAACCATAATAACTATATCTTAATACAAAATGAATCTTATTCAAATCAGTAAAGATTAACTAAACAAGTAGACGAATATTTTCTCAAAGATTAAAGAAACTGTTTTGGTACAATGATGAGTACTCCTGCATAAAATGATGAAACATTTTTGTAGCAAGGATTTTATTTCAAACATTGCAAAAAAAAATTACAATGGAAGATGTTAACTTAATGAACCCAATAGATCATCATAGTGAATACCGAAAACTGAACTTCAGTGTTGTATTTGTTTTTAATTGTTTTTATTTATTGTTAAGATCATGAAATAAAAAACTCCTTGATTATTGAAAATTACATATTTTAGACAACATTTTAGACAATTATGAGAACACATTCTGACTTCCAATATTGATCACTTACAGGTACATGTATACTTGATCAACTGAATACGTGAACCATATAGTTACTTTAATACAATTAACGTATAAATAACTGAAACCGTTCAAATTGAACTGTAGCAAGTGGTGACAATGTTGGCTTCTTCTTCCAGTTTAATAAAAAATATAATATAATCGACGCAATGAATAAAACCCGCGTATATGATGTCAGGAATATGATCTCACAGTTTATAAGTATACATAAATATTTAAATGTTTTTATTTTTCAGGTTGTCAAAGATGCCTCTCCCAGACAATTTTAGCGACGTTTACTACGACATTGATGATCCCGACGAAACAGTTGAGCCAAACAGTATTATGCTGGTCACAATTGGAATGCTTGGGTTTCTATCTATGTCTGGCATTTTTGGCAACACCCTAGTGCTTTACGTCTTCACAAAGCAGAAAATCAAATTGAGTTCCACTATATTTATCCTCACGCTAGCAGGGACCGATTTGATATCGGCTCTTGTTACAATGCCTTTCACCATTTTTATGGAACTACGTCACTTCCGAATAGATATTGATGCCTTATGCAAGCTGTATCACGGGTTAGCAACAACGTCAATTCCTTTTTCAGCTTCCGTGATGGTTGCGATAGCTGTTGATCGATACATGTGCATTGTTCATCCATACAAGCAAATGATGACGATCAAAAGAGCAAAGATCACCGTTGTTCTTCTTGCCATATTCTCTATGAGTATAGGGTTTCCGAGTTCCGTTATGTATGGCGTAAATAAAATTTATAAAAGCAACTTAACTGCCATTTCACAGTCGATGTTTTATGACAGTTTAGCAGAGTATCCCTTCTTAAACAAGAGCATTCCAGAGCAGAACAATTTAAGTCAAAATACAGCAGATAATACGATTCTTACCGTCGTCGTCAACACAGGTCAATGCCATAAAAACGAAATTATTGTTGACATGTCATTTTTTAGTATATATCAGAAACTTTACTCGTCGTATTTTGCTGTTTGTGCTGTTATAGTGATCATCTTGTATGTCATTACCTACAAATCAGTGCTCACACGACGCCGCAGACGATTTCATCTGACAACAACATGCTGTCTATTCCTTTCACCGAGGCACAATGAAGAGACTACGAAACCAAAGCCAACAACAAAGTTCATTATGAGCAATATAGATGAGTCACCGTCACATATATCAAACAAAACAACGCAAGGTGATTCATTTAGAAGTGAGCAAAATCAAGACGACAATCATACATGCTCAGCTGAAAAGCTAGATTCCAGCAAAGAATCTTTAAGTCGATGCGGCGTCTCAAAAGCCAAAATGGAGAAGCTGAGAGTTGCTAATATCAAAACTGCTCTGATGTTGTCAATTGTAGCTCTCACATATGTGATTGCATTTCTGCCAGCATGGCTGATGGCTCTGAAAGTCATTTCAATGAATGTCATAGTGTTCTATATGTACTTCACATACAATGTTGCTAATCCAATCATTTATGCATTCCTTAATCAAAATTTCCGTAATCATTTAGGAACGCTGTTGAAATGCAGGCAAGGAACTTAATCCATTGATGAACGCAATGCTCGTCAGTTCCTATATTACAGTAAGGGCTCACATGAAGATATAACTTTTCAACAACAAAAAAAAATCATCAAGGAAAGAGACAAGATACTTGTCATTAACAAAAAACAATTTTAAGGAAAGAATTAAACTGGAAAACAATAGATGGAAAATAACAGAAAATGAGGCGAAACAGATTTGCTGCTTGTTCAAATGACCACTGCACCATCCAATAAAACATCCTTTAACATTCAATCAATATGATAGTTCCTTGTTTGTAAAGAATACCCAATACACCATTTCTAAAATGTTTAAATGTTGAAATTTGCTTAAGCCGATGCTAGAGGGTGTGGACGGTAACTTACATTTTTCAGTTCCATTCATGAACAGGCGTATTAAAACAATAAGTGAAACATTTTCAATTTTGACGTTTTGGGTGTTGTCTAATTTAGAGTCTTGTACACTGTTTTTGTTGAATATTTATTTGTATGAGTGATAAAACTCATCGATTTGCTATTGAATAGTTAAGGAGTGAACTGATAAATGAAATGTGACATAGGAAAATTTTCTACACAAATCGCAGAATATTTAAGAAAGTCAGAATATTTAAGAAAGTCGATTCCGTATTTATCTATTTTAAACCCTTCGCCTGTGTGCACTGTCCTATTTGACGTCTGGCTGGTGCACCTGTGTTTTGGGATTCCTACATTGAATGCAACCATTCCTTTTCCCCATATAACATATTGTATTCTCTCTCAAAATATGATAAACAAGGTCAACAAAGAAAGGCGGCGCTCAACGAACGCAACCCCTACACGACCCAGCAACAAGAACCAACGGCAAGGAGCCCGGGCGGACCCCAAACAAAAACAGGACAGGGCAAAGACAGAGCATGGACAGGTTAATCATTAAATGATAAGTAATTCGAATAACAAAAATTGTATTCATAAATCTCATACCTAAGATAAAATTCTGGAAACAAAGTGATCCCTCGGAAGCATTAATCACAACAAAATAACATAAGAATTGCAGACTCGGTTTGATTGAGTCTGTACATGAGGAATAATGAATAAGTGCAACATCCCTCACGCCCCCTAGCACCGGCTTGAGCGGTACTCAATTCTCAACACTGTATAATGTTGGCATCAATGATCCCGAAGGACCAGAAAACCTTTATTTTCGACTTTTGTATACATGCATAACATATTTTGATTACTTATGTTTTATCTATGACTCAAAAAAATGTTCTTGTTTATAATAAAAATCTGAAATAAGTGATCCCTCAGAAGCAATAGTCACTAAAATCGTACCTCAGATACAAATTTAATTAATACCTAAAAACGTTATAGACTTTGATGGTTGGAGATCTGCATTGCTTTTTTAAATAGATATTAAAGCATGTGTATAACATAAAACGAACAATCTAGATTTTTTTCTTTTGGTGTTTTTAAACAGACATTCAGTGAAATATGCAAAAGACTTATTATTTTGCTCGCATAATCTAATATCATAGTCGAGTTTTGTAAATATTATCTTATTAAAATATATATATGTATTTTGTAATGATGTGTCAAGTTATTTGTACATAATTATGTATTTTTTATCCCCCTCCCCATATGATAATGGCAGGGGAGCATAAAGTGTTACCACTGTTATGCGTGGGTGCAAATGATAGAAAACCTTGTCCGGCCATTAACTCTTGTCATGCATCAAGAAATTATTAAACATTTTGGCACAAATGGTAGCAATAAAGAGAGGTGTGTTTTGCGCGCACGACAATAATTTGTCTTAATAACTTGTTGAAAATAAATATTACTTTTGTATGAATTTTTTATCTTTTATGGAAAATGTCAATTTAAGAAGCAGAAAATAATGAGTACGTGTATTTTTAATAATTTTATTATAATACGTTAAAACATACAGACATACTTCGTAAGATGGAAATATGTTTTAAAAGTAGCAAAATCCAAATCTGGAAACAAAGTGATCCCTCGGACGCATAAATTACAATAAAATTACATAAAAATAGCAGACTCGGATTGATTTAGGGATAATGAATAAGTGCCCCGAAGGACCAGAAAAATATAACAACACTAAAGTGAAGTACGGGACAACATTTTACAGCTGCCACACGGCACTTGACACCTGCTGGTGTGAAGTATAAAAATCTGGAAACAAAGTGTTCCCTTGGAAGCCCGTTTAGCTTTTGAACCACTGACCAAATGGTTTGGGAAATGATGTCTTAAACAAAAGTTTACGTCGCACGACAGACACAGGCCGGTCTATATAGCTCACCATGAACGTTGTGAGCTTATTTCAGATCCAATATAATCCAATCCTCGACAGCAACATTTGTGTTTTTTTAAACCATTTCTACTAATTTCAAAATAGGAGAAGGACGTGTTTGTGGAACACAAAATCCCCCGGCCCAGATATTTGTCAGAAATAGTATTTCAAAAACGGTTTAACCATTCACACGATGATGGAATGAAAACTTGTCAAAACATGTGAAACAAAGTTATATAACTTGACGGTATTATGACATTTTGTTAGTGAGAATAATAAAAGTTGGCATGTCACTGCTATTTGATGAAGTTTAAACAAATCTTCAATTTACCAATACAAAATGATCAAATGTATATAAAAACAATACCCTGACCTTGAACCCAGTGACCCCAAACACTTCACTTAAATTTAAAGGACCTGAGGTTTGTTCCTTCTAATTATGAGACATCCGGAAAATAATACAAAGGCTGTATAAGAAAAAGTATAAAAAATCTTTTGTAAGCAAAAGTGACCTTGACATGTTGCTCCCAGCACCTTTAAGTATATGTATATGCTGCATAATATGTTTGCACTGTTGACCTTAAACCCGCTAACCCCTAACTCAATGCACAGGAAGAAGAACATACAAGATATCTAGGGGGATTCACTCATATTTTTGAGAATCTCCCCCTATTTTGTCAGAGGCAGGGGGAAATTTTACATAAGATCAATAAACGTAATAAATACTTTTTGATATAAATATCCCCCCCCCCCCCCTCTGCTTTTTGAGTCATACAATAGACTATTTTAGCACTGATGGTCTAGACCTGACTGGCCCCTAATTCAATCTAAAGAAAGAAGACCACACAAGTTATCATTCTACCAAATAAGAAAAGGATTAGTCCAATACAAAAGATGAGCAAATATTTATTATAGGCACTCTTGAACCACTGACCCTTACTCATTCCAAATTAAGAATACAATGCAAGTAATCTTCCATCAAAATATGAAAGGCACCTGTCAATCAATGAAGGCTTCTCGGGCAAAAATACAAAAATATATTTTAACTTTAGTGACCTTGACTTAACGTAACCATTTATTCTTTCTAAAAGAAGAAGAAAGCCTCTCAATTGTACGGTCCTACCAAATATATAAAGATATCTGTCTATGAAATGACCTTGACTTAGACCCAAATGACCCCTAACTAAAGAAGACCTCCATAGACATGTCAATTTTCAACAAGAAGCACATTAAGCTAAACACTAAAAAAAAAACTGTATGAGCACAATTATTTGATTTTTTTTCCGCAAGTGACCTCGACCACCAGTGTTTGCTAACTCTTAAAAAGTTAAAGGATCATTAAAAGTATCCACCTACCAAATGTGAAAGAAATCATTAAATAAATGAAGCTATTTGGAGAAATTTAAGATAAATCCAACTTGCATGAATAGGTTAATCATACAAGGCCTATATTTATAGTGATAAAGATATATAACTTGGAAAAATGGATGGCACTGTAATATAACTTGGCAATATCATGTACTTTGTATTGATAAGTATGTGTAGAAAATAGAAAGCCATAAGAATAGAAACAACTTAAAATATATCTTACTTGCTTGTTTAGGTTAACCACATTTATTTTAAAATTGCGGAAAAATGGAAGTCATAATTATGTAACTTACCACCTTATTATGAATTTTCTTTGTTTAGTAAGTGAATAATGAAGCCATTGATACAGGTAGAACATAAGAAAAATCCAACTTGCCGTTTTAGATAAATTTAAAACCTCGTACTGACAGGCGGATAAACGGTTCAATTACTATATACACTGGGGCACGAAAATACATGTTCTCAATATTGACCCATGACTGTTTGTTTGTTTGTTTGTTTCATTTTACCCATTTTCCAACAGTAAGAAGAACTTAATAAAATGTGTTCTCTAATATGCTAAGGCAGAACAATAGGGTAGTTACCTAGATATCCAAATGTTATCAAGTTCGAATGTGTATCTATATAGGATTGTAAGTGAACGAAATAATTTTTCTTTACAGACAATACCCTAAAGCAAAAAAGATACGGGATTTTTTTATCTTTATTCTTGTTATTTTAAAAATTATGGCATGTAATTTTATTCCCTGTTTTGACAATAGTATCAATTTATTGTTTATTGTAATTGTAATTATTGTACTTTTTCTTTGAGCTCCTGTAGATAAACAATGATAGATATCACACCTATTTTTCGTGTATATAGTCTCTTAATTCGATTGAACCTAATTAAGGGAAATAAAGCTTTGAAAATCTCCTAATCAGTCTCAAGCGGCTTCTATCTTTTAACATCTAGGTTTGTTTGTTTGTTTGTTTCATTTACGCCTTTTCCTAACAGTATTTCAGTCATATAGGCAGGTAGTTTCCTAATCATCGTTCCTTGAGAGTTACACCAGTACCTTCCTCCGCGCTAAACTACCAAAGTATCTCCCGGGGATCGAACCCACGCCAGAGACGTAACTGGATTAGAAGTCATCGACTCTAAACCCTCGACCACGGAGACCAGTGACTGAAAATCAACCAAAAATAACTTTATAGATTTTTATTTTATTTTTGCATGCACACTTAAAAGGAAGTCATAAGTGAAGAATTTTTAAATAAAAAAACCATAACAGTAGCGAAACAAAATATAAGATTTAAGTATTTGTCAAACTGAGAACAAGATAAATCTATCTCTTCTTAAAATACGCAAACGACAATTGGAAGAACAGGAGAAATTATCGTCCGTCAAGCATTTTATTTTCATGCTCCAATTAAATGAATCAAAATATTTATCCTTTGCCTTCATCACATACATCAAATCAATATCTATTAAGTTCATGTCTGTTTTATAACTTTCCTTTCTTTTACACGCCTGATATATGATAGAGCTACCTTTCTCGGAGGTATACGGAGCAACCTTTTTCGGCGGTATACGGTAAATCGCTCTATCACTACTTCCGAGCTAGTGCATGTCGCTAAAATCGAGTGTCAAGTGTCTTTATTTTCTATATATATAGTGTTAACTCTTTACCAAATATCGAAATTCGGAGAATGCTATGCTATGTAGATTTGATTCGAGATTCCAGAAAACGTAAAATTGTTAGAATTGTGTTTGAAATGTAGTTGTGGCGGCGTTTCCCAGTTAGCGAATTCAGCATTGAAATGGACTGTTTCATCATGAAACAGGTTATTTTCCCTCCAATTGTCATCTAATCGATATATTTTTCCATAATTCCATTATCTCACACGAGCAGACTCAAATGAGTAGAGTCAGTTATTATCATTTTTAATTTTATGTTTAGTTACTCTCAATTGATTGATTCTTTCCGTACCGAAAACGAATGTGTGATATGTAACGATAATTTAAGGATATTTCAATAGTTAAACCTTGCTAGTCAAAGTGAATATGTACATGCATTTACAGTATTGTATAATCATATTGGCAGTATAGATTATAAAGGCAAATAAACATTGAATTGAATACCATATGTATTAATTTTATATAGCTATGTTATAAACATATCAAATCTTAGTTATGAATTATTGTATATTATTTACAGAGACCAACAGAACACCAAAAATGCTGAAGACTTGTAATGATAAATATATAATCAGAAAGTAGCAAAGAAATACTTGAAATTAGCCCTGGCAAATGTTTGCAGATAAGCATTGTTCAAAATTTACAGCTAAAATTACACACACTTTGCTTATGAATGAGAGTAGGACTGCGCCTATTAACCAAAATATATAATCTATATGAAAACAATACTTGATTATCTAATGTAAAGACGAACACTAGCTAATGTTTTTGTAATGCATTTTATTAACAGTAATACCGTTATGTTTTTATCTTGATTAGTTTTTTTTTCCAGTTTAACGTTGTTTTGTTTAAACGTTTGGGTTTAGTGACATGTTATCTTATGTTGTTAGAATAAAAGATCTAGTTTGGCACATACCGATAATTTAATTATAATTATTCTATACTTAAATGAGCGATTAATTTAGGTAGAACCGAATTAAAACAACAGAACGAAAATAAAACATAAAAAGTAAACAGCTTGTTACATCTACAATAGTTGTGTTCTAAAATATTTGGCTTACATTTTTTTAAAGAAGTAAAAATCCCGGATCTAAAAATAAAACCGTTAAAGATTAATTTGCGTCAATTAACATAACAACATGACTTCGAGAAATGATGTTCATTTTTATTCACGAAGATATTTCATCCGTTGTGAAGTATAAACGTTTATATATGCAAATGAATACCACCTTTTTTGCTATGAATCTGTATAAATGTGTTTCATTGCGACAGACGAGTGTTTGCTGTACAATAATGAACACGAAAATGGATTTAATATTCTTCACATCAAGTGTGTTTTTTATAATATTCTTATTTGTTGTTTCTGTTTGTGTGTTTGATTGTTTTCATTTAATTGTTGTTTTTTTTTTATTTAAGCATACATTTTTGTTTTTCTTTATTTATGTTTTTATATATTTTATTTGTTTTTCTTTTTTGTTCTTTTGTTATATTATTTCATTGATTATTTATTTATTTATTTTCATTTATTTATTTATTTGTGGGGGATAATATTGGTTGTGTTATATATTGTTAGGGTTAAATATATTGCTGAAATAAATATAATGCTATAATGCAAAGAACTATGACACAAAAGAAAATGCAAATTTGTGATCAAATTAAAGAGATTTAAGATTTCCATTTCCGACGGTGTTTCTATATAATATTTGTTATGCCGGGAGGTGAGATTATTCTTAAAAACTAAGTGAATATCTACCAAAGCATATTGCATATTGGATATTGGAAAAAAATACTATACCATAAAATGTTTTTATACATCTTAAGGCGTAAACGTGAATGACTATTTAAATCGCCCTGTCAATTCCATTCTTCATTCGTTCCTGTCTAGAAAACACAAGATTATTGTTTGTATAAACTGTCTTGCACCAACTGCATTAATTTAACAGACTGAAATATATAGTTTGATAAGCTTTTGTTTATATACTGGAATCACTTTTGAACAGATTCAGACATAACCATTCACCGTTCACAAGAATAACACAGACGTGTCAAGCTAGAAGATATTTGGCGAGATCCATTTCTGTAAAATGCTGAATGTGTTACAAAAAAGAACTCGCAATATGATTGCTTAATGCACAGTATGTTAATAAGAAAACATTACATTTTATTAAGTATGTGCCTTAATTTAGAGCTGAAAAGCAATATCGACGAAACTGAAATAATAGTTCAATTGTATTGTACCGGCTTGATAGATTATAAGAAAAATGAGCGTTTTGATACATTTTAATAAAAATGTTAATAGTAAAATGGTTAAGATAAAAACCATATTGTTAAACAAAAATATGTTTTAATATTTTTTACTTTAGCTTGAATGAAATATCTGTTCTATTCTTATTTATGTTTAACGTTTCTTTGTTGTTGTTTTTATTTATGTTATTTTTATATTTCATTTAGTTTTTTTTTCTGTTTTATTTATTATTATTATAAAATATATAAAAATAAAACTTAAAAAAAAAAACTTTTTTCAAGTGTAAAGCAGGTATGAATATGTTTTATCGTAAAGATATAAATAATCACAATATTTATCAAGCTCGAATCTGATAAAAAAAATAAGGTAAATAACTATCAAAGTTCCCATTATGTGTATGTGTTACAGTATATACTGTGCTAATATCTCTGGAAAAAAATGGTTGCTAAGTTCTATTCTACGTTACTTTTTTCCGTGATACTATGGACATCATGTAAACTATGAAGAAACAAACTTTATAATAATATTGATTCATATTTCAATCAGGCGTCATAGTTCATTTTAGCTTAAGCCTGCACATAGGCTATGGGAATTTAAAAAGAATATAATTCATAACGTTAAACATTTTTTCTTGAATAATTATTTTAGAAGATGAGCCAAAATATTTTATAAAATAATAATATATTGGCGCCTTTAAGATTTAATCAATTTATGTATCGGAATATCTATTACATTTCTGAAATTTCACGTCGCATTATGTCCTAGACAAGATTCTGCCAGGAAACAAAAGTTGGTTAATAAGGCTAATATTCTTGAGGATTACTAGACAATTTGAATAAATGGACGCTTTCTTTTAGAAGGTCTTTTTTCAACCTGGATGGCCATGTATCGATTGTTATATTCCCACGCTAAGTAAGTAGTATTGTTTAATTTAAAACATACAATCGTGCAAAACCAGTTTTGCGGTTTTTAAGAGTAAGTATGAAAAAACTGACAGAGTGCCGCTTTATGAAATCAATGCAAATGACGATTTATGCGTTTTCTTTAGAACGTGAATGTGTGTTTTTTTAATTCAAAAGGGATATTGCTGGTATATGTTTTAAATAAGACCTCATTTTATATAAATTCATTTGAGCCGTTCTAAAAAATACAGTATTTTTCAATGGAAGCTTTTTGTTTCATATCGCAGACAATTATTTTCTTACATAAACATAACAGTGAGTGCTATTAAATGACACACAAGCTATTGAATCTTGTTTTAAATTCATTGACCTTTCTGCCGGTCAATGTACACAGTTTGAAAGTGATCGAAACCATTGTCATGAAGTCACATTTATTCCCTTGATATGGTATAATTTTATATAATGGTATTCTTTTCATACACCGACTTGAATATTTATCACTTAAAAAGCTATAACGTAATATTTATTTGGTGAGGGTTAATCTTCCTAAAGGTGGAAAATGCATAAAAAAGTTCAGAAACAAAATTATATCTTATAAAGCGTTGGCAACACGAGTTCTAAACATAAGTTGGTATTATAATTTTTGAATCATTCATAAGCTTGTCCGCTCAATTGCTTAAGAATGCTTTGGTCAACAATCTTCATATTTGGTATTGTGGTTGGTTATGACTAGTAGATGACCCCTATTGATTTTAAGGTGACTGTGTCAAAGGTCATGGAAACGGGAACATTTACTATAATAAGCTTGTCCGCTTAAATGCTTAGGAATGTCTGTCTAAAGTGTTATTGATTTTGACATTTTCACATTTGAAGCATATAATTACAGATGTATGTTCTTATATATTCATCATAAAAAATCCCTGAATGGGTGTATTCAAGTCATGCAGTGGGAGTTTCAGTTTTGAGGTCAGTAGGTTAAAGGTAAAGGCCACTTTGATCTTTGCCACACACACACAAAACATGTAGAATACATAATTTAGCAATGCACTGGCTTACTACCCTACGATTTGGCAGGGAGGTTGTCCTTGAGCTCTAAATGACCACTGTTGATGGTGACAAAGTGGTATGCTGGGGTATTCACGCCATGTTAGTGCCAATTCTAGTTAAAATTGTATATATTTAGTCTATACTTCAATTGTAATCCCAGTATTCCCGGTTGTTATACAAACAATATATTTGCTTGTTTCCTTTTCACATTAGTTGGTACATCTATTTTCTCGCATCTGCTTAGCATATTAATCAAATGATTTCATTTCTCAAAGGTATATTTTTCAATTTCTGTATTATTTGTGATTTTTATTCTTACCCTTTGTAGATTGTAGATTTAATTGACTTCTGGTCCATTAATGCCAAAAGTTTTGTAATACTTCCAATTATTATTATAACTGTAAATACGTTCAATAGGGATAATGAGGCAATACTAAAATAATGCACTTTTTTTATAATTGTAGTACCTTTGTTTTTTTACTAAATGTGAATGCTGCACGACCAGCGTGTATATGTCTCGCATATCATTCGCTCAGTAAGTTCATTCTTTTATGAACTGTATTATTCATATAACTATATTAAGCATATTGTCAGCTGCAAAATTTAAACTATACACAAATACGACGAGCATAGGCCACTTACACATCAAAATACATTTTTTTTTAATTTAAAATGTCTTAAGCAATGTGTATGGACAACTTTAACAGATATCACATCATGCCAATAGAAATCCATAGTAATAATTCAATAATCATATCAATTATTCAATCATAATAAATTATTAATTATTTGACAATTTTATACGTAATAACCTGAAATAAATTCACCGGAAATATGAAGATAAAGTACCTATCAATCATATTCCAGACGAGACTAGCATACGTATAGTGTTACCGATTCTTTGTTATTCAAGTGGGAGTTGTTATGTCTGTTTGTCAAACTTCGTTATAGCTTTATGCAAAGCGTATACAGAAAGATACGTAGGACGAACTCATCTTCCAAAATATAGTATATTGCTACACTGGTTAGAGTACATATTATGATATGCAGGACGTAACTAAGGTAATTATGTTTTGCAGGATTTAACTAGTATGGTTACTGTATTACAGGAGTTAACTTAAAAACGTTTGTATTACAGGAGTTAACTTAAATACGTATTATTTTACACGAGTAAACAAGACTGCGTATTATTTACAGGGGCTAATTAGCATAGTAATTACTTAAATATGATATATTTTGCTGGCAGGAGTAAATATAAATGTATGTTAGTATTTTCTAAAAAGTGTAAAAGCTATGGATAGTAAAATTATTTTCAATAAAAATATTATTGGTAAAAACATATTTACTTAAGTTCAAGTACAAACAAGATTTTCAACTTATATTAATCACTTCCGAGTCCGTTTCCTGGAACCAACCAGAACTGATATCATTTGAAGAAACATCGTCGTGACCGGATTATAGCTCGAACCCACGATCCCTGCATTGAGAGGCAGACAACTTAACAGCTATGCGTCCGCTCCCGATAAAATATTACTTATATTCAAATATATTAAATTAAATTAACATTTAAATGAATGTGTAAAATGTGTACAGCATTCTTATTTTTTTCTGTTTTTGAAAATTGATAAAAAAGTTCATATTACATAGCTTTATATACTACAAGGCGTTACTTTTTTCATACGCACAGTTACATTGTACGGCCACTTTTTATAATATCAGTACAGCTATTTTTGTCAGTTTTAATACTCGTTTGTCATAGTCTTATCCCACTGTATTTATTTCAAAAGTGTACATTTTCAACAAACTTGAAAATAACTTACTATATGCATGTGCCAATTAACAGTTTATTCATGTATTTATACCTTATTAATACTGTGGCGAAGGATCGGGAAAACATGTTAATTAAGGGATGAAAACAATCCCTCTTGCATTGATGTGTGGACACTTAAGCTGGTGTATATTCATGTAGATGACTTTACCAATGTACTCAAGTCAGAGTTAACGTATACATTTTGCATAACTTGCATTGGCATTTCATGGTACATGTGTTTTTTCTCAAATGAATATCTTTAATAAAATGAAAAGAAAAGGTTTCCAGAGAATAACTAGTCTAAGAGTTAAAAACTGATATTGTTATCAATATTGGTATATAGAGTGCTTATAGAAAGTTTTTATGTAGACCGCGGTTCAGACTGTTTTTGCCCCCCTGAGATCAGGGTTTAGGACACTGTTATTTACTAAAATAGAAAACAAATGTTTCCAAACAATAAATATGCTGCAAAGACTGGCACAAGACAATGCATTGCAAAAGAACTATCAGAATAAGAAGGATATGTATGTAATTTTCGTTACAACGATGGATTCCTGTCATTAAGGTTGCTATTCATGAAGGCAAATCTGTTAAATGCAAAATATTACAAGACAAAAGTTCTTGGAAAACCATAAAAATACTTTTGGAAACGAAGATCCACAACAAGTTCGGCCAATACCAGATGGCTGCATGGCAACGAGTCATTGTACAAAGCGCAAGATGTTCAGAAGTATAAAAAGTCGTCTCTCTCACATCCTCCGTATTCCCCTGACCTTGCCTCTTGTGACTTCTATTGTAATAATTGAAAGCTAAAAAATAAATTTCAGGTAGAAAACTTGATGAATTCAAACTTCTCGGTTCTCCAATTTTCCAGTATCTTTTAAATATACAATAAAATACTATGAATAAGCCTTCAAGGATTGGATCCGGAGACTAACACTTTGTATATCTGTTGAAAGAGAATACTTTTAGGAAACAAAATAAAATAGTGTAAACCTATTAACTTAAGGATAAAATTTCAAGTGCTTTCATAATTTATTTAACTATTTCATTCACATTTGAACACTCTTCATACTGCTAACTGTTTTGTAACTAAACTTCATTCGAGTCATCAAGTAAATTTCATACAAGTAAATGTTAGTGTTCGTTAGACTATAATAAGGTTATGTAAATTTTTGCACTAGTAAAGTAACCTTATTTTAGACGGCCTTTAAAAAGTAGCTTTCACAGATCGCATCGTATTCGATATTCAAGTCCACAAACCTAATAAAAAAGGTAAATATTGCTTTGCTCTTCTATGAATTTTAGAAAAGTATATTATGTGTTTTTTTCATATTTAAAGATAACAAAAAGGAAAAAAAAAGATTTTGTTCTGCTATAATTGATATGAAAATGATAGATTCAACAGTGGAAAGGTCAATTTTGGTTTCGATATTTTTAATTTAATTAATAGTGAAATATTAATGAGGAACTTATAATACTAGAAAAATAGAGTTGACGTTTCTTGAGAATTACACAAAGGCATAAGCATTATATTGATTGTTATTAAAATTTTAAAATGAATTTAAATTTAAATTTTTAACTTATTGAAGTACTTAAAAACCTGCTGAACATTTGAATTTTAATATTAAAAATAGATCAGCTGTTGAATATTTTAAAAATATTTCTAAATGAAATATTTGACAAATAATTTTCAGTTCACCTTTGATTATCCGTTCTTTTAAAAGATAATGTATTTTGAATGTGCCTTTTATATACTATTTCGATACGTTAAATATGCACGATTACAGGAAGCGCATAATTATAGTTTTGCACACAACACGTTACAACAAACTGGGAATTTTTTTTAGAAATTGTACATATTTATTTTTTAAAACTTAAACACTATGACGACATAATTTGAATCATGACATTACGGGTCAAAGTTAAGTCAAGATCACTATAAAAAGCTTCAAACATATTTTTAGAAGGTAAGATTATATTTCACTCTTGGACACAAATTATCAGTATCCCGCCACTCGTGTAAGTATTGCAACTAGTGTCCACTCTGTGAACTGTATTTTAGACTTAAATGCAAGACAAATAGAATTATGCTTTAGACGCAGTCACAGAGGAGCACGTATTGGAAACTAGGCCGAGTCAAGACTTTTCTTGAACTATCAAAGATATTAACGAACACAGCTTCTTTAAATCTAATTACTTTTGACTCGTTTGTCAAAATTGAATGCGAAATGATTGATATAACTTCAATTACTGTGACAGACGTCACTGGTTTCTGTTAAAGAGCATCAATTCCCTGTAATAATACCATACACTAAATTTGTGTCAAACATTCAGTAGTTAATTGCTTTTATAGTAAACTTGTATTTAGGTACACGATGTGCTAACAACTGAACTTATATTTGCATTTATTTATATCTTATTTGATATGTTTTTTATTAATTGCATTTATATATTAATATATTTATTAGTTTTCTTATATATTTTACTCTCTTCTCAGAATTGAACATACAAGGTTAAACGAACAGTTTAAGACATACTATGTTCTAATTTGACATTTAACGATACAGTTCGCTGAAATTATTGATAGTTGCTACACAGTATCTTTTTAAATATTACATAGACATGTTTTGACTTCATACAAAGTAGTTATGTTTAAGTTGAACACACGATATGTTATCAAAATATGAACATATAGTGTCATTAAAAGAGCAGGCAGTCCTTTTAAGAAAGGACCAGTTTTACTTGTCCATGCGGAAACGCGGCTTTCTGCACATTGTTCATTCTTTCGAGTTTTCACAATAGACATATTCTGTATTCAAGGATTTCGAGTAAAGAATATCTTTAATATTTTATGGGTTAGAAGATCATTAATGGCGCCGATATCAGATATAAACAATGAGTTTGAAATGTTTTGAGGCATTGTCATCTAGCAAATTATTGTATATTGACAGTTCTTGGCAGTTGGAATGTACTCAAAATACTTAGAGAGAATTATCATTATTAAAATTGTAAATATGTGTTTATTATTTTAAATCTAAATGTTTTTGTGTCAAAATTTTAAAGAGTTTAACTATAAAATACCTTTTCTAGGAAGATATCTTTAATCCGTATGTTTTGTGGACGAATCTAAAGTTTTTGCTGAAATCAATTAATGATCGATCATGATTGTGAATATACATTATTTAACAATAATAAATCCTCTAAAATATGATTCCCACCAGTATCATATTTCTTAAGTTGAAGGCACGACTAAATAGTACTTTAATGAACATGGTGGATCTACGCTTTATTTTACGTACATGTGATGCCCGTAGAAATTAACTACAATTCCTTTTTACATAAAATACATTCTTTTAAAGTGTAGTTAGTGTCATATATAGAAATTGTTCTGACATCTTTCGTTTGTATTGTAATATCCTAAGATATCTTACCGTTTAAACGAAACAAACTTTCACCCTATTGATTGGTGTACAAATATGCCTGCAGCATGATTTCAACTCCAATGTATAAATCAAATTTATATAATTGTCATGTCAATGACTCTATTCTTAGCCTTATTGAAGCTACTAAATCAGAATTCAATTTCAACATAGTAATGGAATTACAAAACTGCAATTTCCTGAAACGTAAAGGGAATACAAATGCTGAATTTTAATGAAATCTATATAATTATACAGTATTTACAGATAAGCGAGTGATTTTATATGTAACTAGAATGTGGACAAGCAGAATGAAAAACGTCTTGTTACATTATATATTGATAATTAAGAAAGTAGATTGATTTCACGATTACAATTCTTTCAAACACTGCTGTATATATTGCGTTTCCTCTCTTAAAATGCATTGGACTTTCTTCAGAAAAGAAGTATTTGCATAAGCCATCTTATGACTTTCATGTAAAAACGGTTTAATAAATAAGAAAATGTCTGTCTAATTCATGCTTGAGCAAGACATCGGTCAACGACTGCATCATAAACATGATTACATAACACAAATAACCAGTCTTTCTACGACCATTTCTTTGTATACAAATTTAGTAAAACAAAATTTTTATTTTTATAAATAAATTTAGCAAAAAACAAAATGTAAAAAAAAGACAATAAGAAACAAAATGAGTAAGAAATAGTTGATAGAAGTGACATTATAATTATTTTTTGCTGTCGAGTTGATTTAAATCGGTAATATATTAAAAAAGACTGACTTCTTTATTGGTAATTGACCAGTTATAATGGATAATAAAAATGTTTATGATAAATTAAAAATGTAAAAACTGCCTTAAATATAAACAGACTGCCCCTCCCTTTTATCAATTTGAACATTAACGATACATTCCGAAAGATGTTGACTTTGCTGTGAGTCACGTTGGTTATTTAGTACACATATGACCTTAGATCAATTATTACAAAAACTCTTTAAAGTTATTTTGTCTTAGCCTATACACGAACCATTTACACTTTGCATAAGTAATGTCACTAACTTTAATATAGATAAAGTATGTGGTATAGTACATTTTCTATGGTACCAGTTATCTAACTTATAATATTAATAGTATTTTTACCCTTTAAAATTGTGTTACATTTATGTTCAGGCAATTTTTTTATTGATTGCAAACATACAAAAGCACCAATATTTCAGCATATGAACCACTAAGTAATATTTGGTGATAGATGTTCAACAATAATATTTTTTATTATCATATCATTCAACGAAGCAATAACATATTTAAGTTTTTCAAGGACAATAGATGTATCTTAAATCATTATAAAAAATAAACCTGGTGAAATTATTTGTCTCATATTTTAAAAAAAAAATCAAAGAAAAAAAACTAAATTATTATCAGATAATGAAAGTAGTAAATGATACCGAACATCTATATTTTTTACCTTTGACTTTGATTTCCTTTGAAGAGTACATTTCAAATGAAAGTTATTAACCAATAGTGTATTTTAATCATAAGTCAATTAAAAAGAAATCTGCCATCTTATCTGTAGCCTAATATATGTGTCATATAGATCCTCGGGATATATTGTTTATAATCAGTCTGGCCTCCATCTACATTTAGAAAGCTTAAATGATTTTAGATGCATTGCAATTCAATACAATACGTTATTTAAGTACGTTCGAGATACTGTTTTATCATCAATACATCAGATATTTTAGTTTATTTATATTAACATAAATATTTTACAATATCGTACTAATTATTGTGAGAATAAAACTAAAATCCTCATGTAAAGAAAATTACTTAACTCTCAATTTACGTATTTGTATATCTTTGGAAACTTATGGATATTCCTAAATTTATATCTAAGTCATTAAGTGCATATCTTCATTATGATTATTTTATTCTGTAGGAAAATTCTTACAATTAAATGTGAAAATACACCATTAAGTATCACTTAACACATCAAATGTTTATTTTCGTTATGAAAAAAATATAAGCGAGTGAGTGCAAAAATCACAATTGCATTTATTTCAAAACTCATCTGACTGGAATTTCTGCTTCATTGATAATTTCTGATGGATGTTACATAATTGTGTTACATAAGAAGGGTTGAAATTTACATAATTATGTTACTCAGCTAATGAACGCTTTAATTTACTTTGTGAGAAATTCAATTCCCTTGGAATCCCTATGCTTGTTTTTGAAAAAGAGACAGTGTGTGCAAACATACAAACTGTCAAAATATATAGTTTATTTTATATACTCTTTATTACGTAAGTTTCCTTTGTACATGTATTTTTGACAACGTTACACAGACACTTAAAGATATGTAAGCAATATATCTATATCAGTATTATATGTTCTAAAAATAAAAATATAATTTAGGTATTATGGTAGGGTTTTTCATATTTAAATAGCGCTAAGGATAAAAGTGCTTGTCGCTTGCTGGTGTCTTCTTGTGTAATATTTCTGTAGGACGAAGTGACAAAGTGAGTTGAATGAAACCATGACTCGTATATACAGTGATCAGTTGTTAAGAATCTTGATTAATGAACAGCGGCGATCAATCAAAAAGTTTACATTATGATTTCTATATACCGTAAATGTTAATGGATAAGAACATTGCATTTTGTGGAAGTCGTTCTTCAACGTGACATTATGATAAGTCTTGGTCAGCATGCCATCTATATCGATTGAAACTATGCGACAGGCAATGTAATATACAAAAGATTACCGGAGGTTTACATAATATTATGTCTCCCTTTTCAGACTCTTTCAAATTGGTAATCTATTGACAACTTTGGTGTTTATGATATTGAGTTATAAAAATATAATATCTATCAGTGTTGTTTAGATTCCTAAGATAGATATATGGTTTACAAATTGTTTATTGATTTATTTAATAGTCTGTTTAAACGTGACCGTTTAAAATTTTATTTCAAAATTCTTGTCGGTTGTGAAATATTTTCCTTAGCTATTCCTTAGACAGTTAAATGATTTGCATAAACAGACATTTTTCACGATTTGATTATATATTTAAGACTATATTTGCTATGTTAAAGTACAGAATACAGCAAAAAATATGATAACAAATTATACAATTCCCTTGCCGATTAAGAATACCAAAATGAATTATCTCTTCCTAACGATGCCAAAAATGAAATCAAATGTTTTATACATTCGACGCAAAGTAGAAAAAAGACAAATGCAAAGAACACCCAAAACGGCAAAATTGAAATGGTACAGGCTTGGTTGGATTGCACCCGTTTATAGACAATGCTAGTCATATATCATAGGCACCGACTCCCAGTGTGGTAATATTTGTAAACTAAAATGAATTTTCTTTAAACTTTCATTTTCTAAGTGTAAAAGATTTTGAACTATAAATTTTCTAAAACATAATGAATAAAAAAATGATTTTTTTATCAGGTAAATACGAACATGTCTTTAAACGTTATTAACGAAAATTGTTATTGAATATAAAACATTTCAAAATCATCGTATCTGATGCAGACACCTTTTTTACCGCTCATATAAATATATATATTTTTCTCTTAACGAAAAAGTCATCACATAAAGTTGTGTCTGTGTCATCTTAATTAAATAAATGACAAAAAATGATGATTTACTATTTAAATTCATATATTATGCTATAAATTTATTTTATGTTAATCAATTTGAAATTCTTTAGATTCATAACTGTCCTCAATATATAAACAGATACTCTCTACCATTGTCAGATGAAATGAGCAAAGTTATCAGAAATAATTTTCCTCCAGTCATGTTTATCACAAACATTTAATCTGGCCGTATCTTTCCGCAGTAAAGAAAATAAGTTTTTTTTTAAAGAACGGGCTAGAGATAAATGTTCCATTTGATGTAGTTTATAACTTGTATGAAGATGTCAGATCATTTGCTCACTCGGTTTTCCTAGGATGATTATTATAATTATTAAAAGAAGATCCAAAATTGAAAAGCATTGCATCGCTGTTCATTCAAATCGGGCTAGAAATAGCACACGAGTACGATTTTAACTTTGTTTTAGAGTATAGTTCTTAATTATCTTAAGCATTTCTTTCTATTTTAAGTGCCCAAACAGTTCTATATAAGTCATATGAATTGTATGATAAAGGCTAACCTCAGTGGAATTCCTTTGACTTTATTTACCGGAATGTAAATGCAAGTTTAAGTGTCACCTATATCATAACACATTCTACAATTAACACTAAATGTGAGAAAAATACTAAGTATAAACGAATCATAGTGCGGTACAGACATTAGGTGATATTCCATATTTATTTATAAAACCAGTTATTATAGGAACAAAGACATTTTTGTAAAAAAAAATGTGTTGCTTTATTTCTCTTTAGCACCATTATATCAAAATAATCCCGATAAGTTGCAATTTGTACACTTCTTACTTCAACGACATCGCGTTATCTCCATGCAATTATACAGGATTTATTTAAAGGCACACAAAGTAAACAACAATAAAACTTCAATTTCAAATGTAAAAACTGTTCAGTTACTGTTTAAGCCTTCTCAGTCTGTCATTTAGAAAAATAATTTATTTCACAAAGAACGTTCCTTACAAGTAACTCACGCCAGAAATTAAAAAGGACATCAATTTAATTAATAATTATTTTGAAATACAACCATATACTCTTTTATCAATTTAACAAATTTAAATGTTTGAAACATTTCGAAATTGTGTGAGTGTATTTTATGTATCTCTTTGTGCAAATGCAATTGTAAACGTTCCTGTCTGTCCAAGACTGATTAAATTATGGCTTATGACAATAATGTTACTATGTCTAAATTACACAAAGTTGATTTGTCAGCAATCATATCATTTATAATTTATAACCTTGCAAACTAATAATTGCATAGTTCATTCATAGTACATGTAGTAATAAATATAAGTTTTGATAAAACATAAAACTGTTATACGTTTAATATTTTTTATGAGGGTTGTCAGTTTATTGAATAGTTAACCTAGTTTCGCTCATGCAATGAGTTTGATTGATCTAATATTGATTCAAACCTCGAACGTATCATCTTGAATGGTAGGATACAAATTAAATATACAAAATAATTTGCTGTATTGTGTTTTTCTCTTCAATAATGTCAGGAAGCTGTCAATAAGATGCCGTATAAATGCATAACATAACATGTTTGAAATTAGTAAAAAATAATTTGGATGTTTGAAATTGTATTACTAGTTATATTTAAGAAACATATAATAATGGACAAGATTTATAGGAAATTATCTTAAATGTGTGTTGTTTGCGGTGTTATTTATACATAATATACTACTCATCTTTAGCTAAGCACAATATGTTTGAGTTTGACTTTTTTTTGGGAATAATTTTTATAAACGCCGCAAGAATAGTTTTAAATGTTGATTTGCTTTTTTATTAATTCAGCTGAAGGGCGGATTTAACCCCTTTAATGTGTTTTGCACAGATTTTTGCTAGAGAAGAGGATGGCCACTTCTTTGAATATTACAGAACATACAGCGTGTTTTCCAAATTTGATAAATTTTTAAAGTTTAAAAAGTTACTACCGTGTGTGTGACCCGTGTCTATCAATATCAACATGGCTGAGCCTTCACATACTCCCTATCAGGTTTCTGATCGTTCTAACGGGTGTGACTGCCCATTCTTGAACAAACATGGCTCCAAACTCATGGATGGTTCTAGGTTGCAGTTGACGAGCTAAAAGTCTGACCTGCAACTCGTTCAACATGTGTTCTGTTGGATTTAAGTCAGGTGAGCGTTCTGGCCAGTTCATGCGCTCTAGATATACGCAGCATTAGAAATTAAAATTATTGTATGTACACCACCTTTTTAAAACATATTTACTGATATTTTATGTTTCCCCTGGGTTACCATTATATTTTCATTTTTGAAGATCGTGTTTGAAAAAAATAGAACACATTTCAATGAACAATTTTCTACTTAGTTCATTTGCATAATAAACTAACACAATTGGAATAATTGTTGCATTTTATGAATAAAAATATGATCAGAGTACGTTGCCTACATCATCTCTAGCGATGTATTGGTTAATTATTTTACGATAATTTTACTTTAATCTGAGCTTGACAAATGTTTAGCTTAACCCAAACGTAATGTCGAAGTGTGCGTTGCATATATGATGATCAAGTGGTGTTGATGTGTTTTCCTAGAGGCTAACCAGACTGAACACATAAACATGTTTGCCTGGCTCTTGCAAAGGCAAAGGCTTATCATTGTTGGTACCATTAGGGTAAGTGCCAATGTGTTAGCAAGATGAATTGAAAAAATAATTTTTTGTTTGTTTTTTGTTTGTTTTTGAAAACACATTACCATATCAACATGTAAACGAGAATATAAAGGTTATTGTAAGGTCAGAACACACACATAGAATACAATTATACGTGAGACTGTCGCGCAATTTAAACAATCTGTAGCCCATTGGTCGACTCTGTTGTTTTTAGAATGTATATGATCTATATCTCTATTTTGTAGAATGCATGAATAGTTCACTGTCAGACATTACCTTCTTAAACGCAATCATGTTGTGCTGATTCAAAATATATATATATTCGAGTCAATTAACTACCACAGTTTTATCAAAACCCATAATCGTTTACTTAAAAGAAATAAATGTGCATTCTTTATTTTGACGAACTCATTTGATAAACGTGTACGTAATCACTTAAGGCATAACTAGTATAGTGTTTGGCGCGGTATATCCAGCAGTTTCTCAATCAATATTCTGTTGAAACAAAACACAGAAATATAAATTACCTTAGATTACAAGTATAATTATAATATTTATTGAGGGAACTATCTGAAATTTCTTGCATATTCTTATGAAAAGAAATATTTAAGAAGGTTTTATACTATACTTTCTTTAATTTAAAGGTTGAAGTGTAATCCAATAATTCTGTTAAATAAAGGTGATAGTACATCATTGCTTGATTAAACAGAGTAACAAAAATAGTGCAGTCTGCATTTTCTTGTATTCGACTTGCAACCTTAAAGACACATCTCAGTGTTTAGATAATTAATTTAATGTTAACGGGGCCTGGACGGTAGCCTGTCATCATCACTACCGTGGATGGACACACTAAGTTAAGCAAGCCTTTGATAGTTTAAGTATTGCGTTCTTTAGGGATTTTCTTTTTTTTTTGAATATGCAGCCTATGCGCTAAATAATCCAAAAATATTTTCAAAACATTATGAAATAATTTAACTTCTTAAATAAGAAACGTCTGAGCAAAATTGATATATACATATCCAAAAGAAGATATTGTGACATTGTTCCGGTGCATCAATGGAGAATTGAATGAGTTACACCGTTAAATGTCACGGTTTCATCGATTGCTTCGATACCCCCGGCAATATTGTTTTATGAGGACATTAAAAAATTTCTTTTAGCAGTAGGAATCATACAGCGGTCCTTTTAGTTATCACAAATAAATGAATAATACAGCATAATGCTTTATGGTATTTATTCGTTCTTCAGTCTCTATATCGGAACATAGCCGAATGGCTCTACAAAACTATGTTTCCAGTCTAATGCATCTTTCTGTGCATAGCTTTATAAGTTAATCTTCTTATGGGATTACAAGTTCTTCGTCTTCGTTATTGGCAATATCTGTCTTAAATTTATTGCCTTCAAAAAGGGATAAAAAGATTAATACAATAGTCTCATTGCAAAAGGAACAGATACATGTTCTTGTGATACATAATTTGAAAATCTAATTCTTATGGAAATTAAAGCTTAAGTATTTTTTGTACAAAATTGTGAAAGTCTATTTGAGCTGCGCCATGACAAAATCAACATAATGCGTTTGCATCCGCGCAGTCTGATCAGGATCCATGCTGTTCGCTATCAGTTTCTGTACTTTTAATGGGGGTTTTAAGCAAACAGCATGGGTCCTGATTAGCCTGCGTAGGCTGGTCTGGACCCAGATTGGTCGCAAACGCACTATTTTGGGTTTGCATCATGGCGCGGCACATTTATACAAAATTATCTTACTAGGTACATTATTTACTTCTGTCTGAAGATAAATGTTACGGTGCTGAAACTAATCTTATAATATTCATAGTGACATTCGTCGACTATAGATACAAAAAATCTATATTTCAGTCAAGAAAGATAAATTATTACTTAAGAAGAAGGTAAATATGAATGCATGGTACTCATTTGTGAAAACATATAGCGGCACATAAGTCTTCCATGACTTTTTGTTTATAAATCACCTAATGTTACCGTATTTGAAATAATACACAATGTTTTATTTAAAAGCAATATAATAATTTTCAACATTTTCATTCCATAAAAATGGCCTGGCTATAAGTCAATAAGTGTTTTATTATAATCATAAAAAATAATATCCATGTCGTTTGTTTTACCAGAAAAGAGTTAGTCTACATAGAGAGAAATAGGGATCCTTAAGAAAGCCCAACACGGCAAAATTGAAAATTTGCAGGCTTGGTTTGATTGAGCATGTTCATGGACGGTACTGTCAAGTGCAAACTACCGGCCATGCCCCCTAGCACCGGCTGAAACAGAATTCAACATTTAACATGAGTTGGTAAAATTTAGAATTTTGAAACATCAGCAGATGTGTTTATATTGCGGTTATCATGGAACCTTCAATGTGACACGTTAGTGCCATTTCATTAAAAGCCTGTATATCCGTACATCCTAACCAGGCTCTACACTGTTGAATAGATAATTCAAAAATAAGTTTGTTCTATTTTAAATAATTTAAATTCATACAAGAATCGACTTAAAATGGTAAACTATAAAGGAAAGTGCTTGCGATTTTAAGATAAAATGTAATGGACAGTTCTAAAATAAAATGTACAGGATACAAACAACACAACTGGTTACCAGCATAATATCAGCTGTTATTTCCCCTGTCGGCAAGATTAAAAAATAAACAACAACAACAAAATATAACAAAAACAAAACAAAACATCGCAAATAAGCAATGAACAATAACATTAAACACATAGGTTTACGTATGGACGTAGGAACACAATACGTTTTTATCATAAGGAAAAGTAACACAGTGTGAACGAAAGTATAAACGGCATGTATATGGACATAAAACTATGAAAGCAACGTTATTCAACAGTTTTATTTTTTTTATAAAATATTCCATCAGATATAGCTTTATTCACTAAAAGCTTTTTTGCCTGTCTTTAACGCACCAGTAAGGCCAATTCGTATATAATTAGTCCCGCTATTTTTTTCTGGTAATATTTTAGACTATTGCAACGTTTTATTCGTTTTTGGGAGACCTATCCTAATTTGTGTACATTTCAAAACAGTAACTAAGGAACACATTTGAAAATAACATACGTCAATACCTATCCTGTCAATTAACGGCATAGTACATGTATAAATGTATATTAGATCAGGCAAAACACCTGTCATTGGTAAGTCGATTTAAAATACCTTTAGACAGTATAGGCAAAACGGTTTGTTTTGCCTCTATTTAAAAACTGTTTTAAACATGTAATTTGTATTGGATCGATGTTGAATAAAAAACAACTTTATATGTTTTAAGACCATTATTTAATAATTAAAACGCATACGTTGCATACGATTTGGCTTTAAAGAATATAAAATTGATAATTAATAACAAGCCCCCCCAATAATTAAACAAAATATAAAAGGTTATTGCCTGAAGGTCATATAAAACAATACATATTTGTCTAGTGATGTATCAACGTGATCAAAGTGTGAAATCAATTTACAACGTTTAAATTACTCTCTAAACCACTTAAATAAATGCAAAGAGTAGAGAGACCCTGTGCAAACAGCTGTATGAAGCTAGGTTGACAGAAATCCGGAACTTGTTCCCAAATATCTTGCTTACAAATCATAGTCAGGTGTGGTCTCTAAAACACTAAAATATAATGTAAGGAGTAGGGGATATTGTGTCAACAACTGTGTAAGTAGGTCGGCAGAAATCAGGAACTTGATCCCGAAATTCCCACTTACGAGATCTTGGCATGCGGAACATTTAAGTCACCCAATGACGATTAGCAACAAACTTGGTATTGTGAGCCAATTTATGACCACTGAGGAGTCGTTAGTCACGGCATGGAAGGCTTCTCTGTGAGATTCTGTAACCCAGGAGATTAAGGCGGTGTTTTGTAAATACTGTGTTTAAATTCTGGTCAGACTACACATACATTTTGTTGATACAATGTAACTGTTTAATCACATCAACATTAATTGATATTATTACAAATGATTGACAAATTAAATAAATGTATCATGCTAAATAAATTGTTTTTGAAAATAAGGTCATAAGAAATACAAAATGCTCCAACATGTAAAAGTATGTTTTATTTTCACTTTGTGCCTAGTAATTTCGTGAAGTCAAAAAGAGCGTATTTAGTTCATTTCATTAACCTAATTTTAGTGTTCGTTAGACGTGTAACACAGTTATGTCTTTTTGGCACTTGGAAAAGAACCTAAAATTTGCAGGTTTGGATGAACTTTAAGAATTTTGAATAACAAACCATATCGTATGTTGTTCTCTTGCTTAATCTAAACACATTATTATTTGTAGTTGTTTTATTCTGAAAAAAGGAAAACGATTTTCTAGTCCATCATCCTTTGTATGTATATAATTATCATGAAAAGTATAAATAACATAAAATTGACAATGCATCTGTTAACTTTCTTAAATTTTGTAAATATATACAAAGTGGAAGGTTTAACGAGGAACAATAATACTTACCAATAAAAGGTTGACATTTCGTGACAATATAAACTATACAAAGGCGTAAGTGTAATTATTAAACTTTCTTTACAGTGAGGCTATTGAGTGTGGTTGAAAAAAAACGTATGGAAACTTTGAATAACAACAGGTTTACAAAATGTGTGTTAAACTATAACGACGCTGTTATAAAATGATTAAAATCATGTGTCTCTATCTTAATATGCCAAAAAAGAAATATAGTCATATTAAATAACTTTACTTACATTATTGAAAAAAAAAGAAAATACGTTAATAATATAGTACAAAGTTGCATATATTTAAGGCATAGAATTACTTTCAGAAGGTAACGATATGGAAATTAGTTTATTTATCTTTCATTGAAATTTCACTTAACCTGTTGCAATTACTATGCAGTATAATCTAAAATTATATAATAATATAAATATCCATTTCTCACAGGAAACCCCACTGCTTGTATGCCAATAGAATATTAAATCAACGGACAAATAGAACTATTATTCACTTGTACAAATAATGATACACTCTGATAAGATAGGGTCTGAAAATTAACATTACTATGCATTTTTGTGTCTATTCCTAACTGTAAAAGGAAGTAAGATCGCCAGACTTTGGCAAAATATACAATATTCTTTCATTCAATTATTTAATAACATTTATAGCATCAATTTGCAGATAAGGCGTTTAAAGCAATTTGTATATAGACTTGTTATTTTGAAAACAAAGATAATGCAATTGTTTTGAAGGATATTCATATAAAATGTACACGTGGCTCACCTTTATTTTGTTTCTCCGACGAATTGCATAAGATTAGTATGGAGTTGTTCTCGAAACAAAATAACGTATGTTTTGTTTTTACAAGAAACATGCAAGTACGAAGGTGTCACCTTTATGAATTGTGTAAAATAGATTATAAATAAATTGTGTTTAGAATCTGTTTCTAAATCCCCAGACCGGTTCATAACGGCGTGTGTTATTGATTTAAACATGATCATTGACTTTCATTACTGTAACAGTGGTGCACTTACTGAAACTAGGCCGGATCGCGACTTCTTCTCTTGACCTAACAACGATATTTACAACCACAGCTAAATTTAATTCAATTTTTTTTGATGATTTGTCAAACATGAATGGAAAATGATTGATATAACATCAATTATTCTGACAGACATGACTGGTTTCTGTTAAAAAGTTCGTGTTATAATACTCATACACTTAAATTTGTGTCAAATGATTCTCTGGTTGATTCTTTTTTATATGTCAAATAAACATAGATATAGGACTGCAGAAGAATAGCAGGTTCAATGAAATGGTGATCACAGTATATACACAAATAATACCAATAAGTAACGTCCATGATAAGGCATAATTCTTTTTGGAAACAGGATCGGGTTCAAAAGCAGAGCTTATTAACTTGAAGGGGTTCCCATTATCATGAACTATTGCTTTAACGAAATATAATCAAATACCTTTTAAGTGTTGGGGCGGCCATTAGCGGTCGCCGAATGTAACCGTAAGCACATGTCATGGAATTGCCTGTCCTATACTCATATCATCAATTGAACAATTCATTCTTAACACATATTTCAGAGTGACAATTTGTGTTAATTACATTTTTAATCTTTATCTGTTAGTTTTGGAAAAGATGATTTCAATAAAAAAAGAACAAAAAAAAAAAAAAAACGATTTGAAAATAAAAAAATAATTTTGTTACAAGTTATATAACCAGACAATGTTGGTACTTGTCGTATAAGCATTAGGACTCTACAGATTCGGTATAATCTATATACGAGGATTTGTAAATTTAAGTGCAAAACAAATAACAATTAAAACTGTCCTAAGTTAAAATATGTTACTGTTAAATTAGATAATGTATAAATAAATGTTAGATTAGATCCTAATGCAACGACAATTACTATACTTATGAACAAATTACATATCTTAGGGAATCAAATTCTTAATAAGAGACACATACGCCAAGTCATTTAGTGCATCCAATAATATATAATTTAGGTCATTCTTTCAGTTGCATAAAAATATAAAAAAACAAGCGTGTGCAAAAATTACAAATTGCATTCATTTTCAAACCGATCTGACTGGAATTCTTGATGTCATATAAGTCTTCATTGATAATCTCTAATAGATGTTACATAATTGTGTTACCTAAGAAGGGTTTAAATTTACATAATCATGTTAGGCAGCTAATCAACGGTTTAATTTACCTTATAAGACTGAACGTCCATTTGGTGTTAAAATTACCATGCTCGTCATTTAAATTGAGACAATTTATGCAAGCTTGTAAATTGTCTGAATACGTATAATAAAGTTTAAGTTCATTTAACAGAATGACGTTTGTTTGTATCGATTGTATCTAGGTCAAAGTTGCATAAAAACTAAATGATATGATAATAGTATGTCCATATCTATGCTTATAAAGGTAGATGCACGCTAATTTAGCAGTAAGGTTGATTGCACTGGCAAGGGGTGTGCTTAGATTGTTTTGTCTTGATTGGTCGTCCTCATGTGTAAGACCAATGCATGGCTCGATCATTCAGCAATAATCACCAATTGACAACTGAGGCCAAAGGATATGTTTCCTATCGAACGATCAATACCATATACTGATATTAATAAAAATAGATTAATAAAATATCAATCTTGAGAGAGAAAAATGGCACATTGCATTTCGATAAAGTTATATAAATTTGTTTCCTATCGAAAGATACATCAATACCAAATCTGTTAATAATACAAAGATAATAAAACGAAACAACATAATCAAAACATAAATGACTAACGATAAGTATTCGTAATCATGCCATCATTTTTTTAAAGAGACGTAGTTTTTAATTTGTATCGCTTTATTCCGTTTGCCTTAGATTCAATTACTGTAGAATATTCTTACATGGAGATTAGTAATGTAATATATATAACTGAATTTAAAATATATGACAGACATTGTAAACTGCAAATGATTATCTTTAATTTAGTTTGGAGATTTAATTATGATATTTGTTCTTTCTCAGATTATATGGTTATCATTAAGCGGCGAAATGACGAGACTCAGTGTGATTTTTATGATAACATTTTAAATAAAAGTATAATGTAATTCAGGGTTGTGTAAAGTTATTAGATGAATGTATTTGTGTTCAAATAGTTCACAGATTCATTAATTATTGAAAAAAGACCATTTGAAATGTAATTACAGAATTCTTGTCGATTCAAAAGTCTAAACCTATGCCTTAGACAGATTAACGATTTACATACATTTACATTTTATGTGTACAAAACAAAGTTTGATCTTCCAATTAAACTTCGAGTTTTTAAAATATTAGTATCACTAATGATTAGCTATTATCCATGAACAAGTTCAATTAACACCAAAATGCTTAGTTTACTAGGACAGTTTTACCATCGTCACATTTTATGGAAGAAGGAAAGTTCATAATAAGCGCTGTATGAATACATAAGCGGATTTTTGTGAATTCAAAATTACGCCATTTAATATGCAATCGTTGAGTCCTTCGTAGGCTGGTATCGGAGGTATACGGTAGCATGAACTCACCACTTTCGTAAATGAAATCAATCAATTAGACCCTGCAAAATTTACATTTTAAATTTTCTTTTTTAAGGATTTCTTTATGGATTATTATTATTTTGCTTGTTTCTTCTTGCGTGTTACTTGTGTCTGAATAACCTGTTTATTTCTTTGACTGTTCAAGTTCAGCGTCTTGATACTCAGTACTAAACAATGATCAATTTTTGACTTTTTCAGGCAGAGACAACAACACTATTGAACATGAACGCAAAACTTTACCATGGTTATATGATTAGATATGAAATACCAATCATGTGTTATAAAAGTAATCTAGACGCAAAAGTCACATATCATAGTCAAATTATCCCGGGGTCATAACGCTCAGGAAATGTCTTTTTTGTAAAGGTAGGACGAAATTAGGTGCCACATAAGATTTATGAAATAAGTTAATATTTTTAACTTAGTACATCCGACTTTGTGTTAAGACGTTATTCAAGTAAAGAGTTGTCAGATATTAAACAACAATGTATAGTCAAAACATATATATCTGGTACAGACATTTCTCTCTTCCACATTACGATGCATCTATTCTATGTAATAAGTCATCACATTAAGTCTGGCGTGAGTCGTCTTAATTTTATTACACTGACAAATAACGATGCTTTACTGTTCTAATTAAACTATGCTATAAGTTTATATTATGTTATCAATGTAAACCTATTAGATCTAAATCATTTTTTGTACTGTTGTATTTTATGAATGCCCTTCTCCATCCAATAGCAATGGATGTCTACTATAGTACGGATACATGCTCAAAATATTGGTTTACCACAACGTTGTAAGAAGACACGCTCCAGATATTGGCTTACCATAACCTTGTTTGAAATATGTTGACAACTGTATTATATATTTCATCAGTCATATTGATAATTTCAAAGTTTTGATCTTATTTTGTATCTCGTAAAGAAAATAAATTCCCGTTGGTAGTCTAATCTGCTTTTAAGCTTCAATTACAGAAATGCAAATGTACGTGTCTGTTAAACATAGATATCGTATCACAATCAACAGAAAAAGTGTAAACACACGTGAGTTTAACAACTCATGGTTTTTAAGTAACATCCCATATTACAAAAACAAGTACATACAGTTCTCCTTAGCATTCATTATATTGAAATAATCCAGATAAGTTGTAACCTGTGCAGTTCTTAATCCAACGACATCACGTTATCTCGATGCAATAATATAGGATTTATTTAAGTCCTGTGCATTTATTATCGAGACACATATTCGACAGCTTGCAATAATTTATAATCGAAGAAGAGAACCTTGGGTGCATATGTATTATTAGTGATGTTTTATAAATTAAATGAACACTTGGTTGTATTGAATATGGTCAAGTCAGTCGAGTTAACAAATCGGGTAAACGAGGTGATATGAAATCATTGTTGTTGTTTTCTACTCTGATTTACACAGACTTATTTGTAAATAAAAATGTTTACTCAAGGTTAAATCAAACTGTAACAGTTAATTTATTCAAAGTCTTATATTAAATGCATTGAACAACTTTTTTGTTTAAGTTTTAAGTGTGTTTGGTCTTAAACTGAAATAATATGCTAACACTTTAATAACCTTAAAATTGATAGGCTTTAACATCATTTCTCCATCATCAACACTGAAATAAATTCATTAATAGTATTTTTGTTAAATACAACAATACGTAATATTCCTTACTTTACAAGGTTTAATGCGTGGGTGTTCTGCATGTGTGTGAGTGTAGGACATGTATTTAAAAGTGTATCTCTATTTATGCTGCGCCTCATTGCAAATGGGAAAGTTGATGTGTCTGTACCTACTTGCTTGATTAAATTATGAGTTGGATGATAATGGTATGCCATAACATTTGTATGTATGACGTTGATTTTTTTAGCAATCATATCATTTCCAATTTATAACCTTAAAAACTAATAAATAATCACATAGTTCATTCATAGTACCAAATATAAATCCTGATAAAAACTGATACACTTTATATCATTTTACGAGGGTTGACGGTTTGTGGAATTATTAACCTAGTTTCTTTTTGTAATGAATTTGATTGATATGGTAGCTCTGACATTAACCAAAATATATCGCATTGAATGGCAGGAAACTAATTCAATATACAAAATACATTCGTTCATTGGGTATTTTTCTTTTGTCGCCAGGTAGCTGAATATAACTATAATATCTAAAACTATCTTTAGTCAGAAAAAAAACATATTCACAAGTTTGAACTTTAATAATCGCTTTGTCTTATTAGTTACCATTAATGGGCGAATAAATATTATACATATGCAGGTAGTTACAAGCAAATATAATAAATAGCATACACTCCAGATGACATAAACATATTCACCTTCTAAAAAAACTAATTAGAAAAAAGTATAACGATGTTAGGAAAGCAAGCGTGATAGAAATAACATCAGAATTAACGTTATCTATTTTGATACTTCTGTTTTCCTTTGGGTTTAAATGACATATGAAGTTTAAAGATCGTGTCTGTCAGAATAAGAAAAACTAATTTGAATTAACTTTTTACTTCTATTTTATTTGCAAATTTGCATACTTAACGAACACAATTTAAATAATTGTTGCCGTGAATAGAAAGATCAGAGTACATGTTCTTAAAGACTATTGGGGTGTAGTATGGATTTATGATTGGCTGACAAATTATCAGCTTTAAAAATAGGTAAAAACACAAAATCCTTAAGCAGAGCCTACTATTGAAAAGAAAGATTAAAATGCTGCATACCCAGCCAAATTAAAATAAATTAAAGCATGCTAAAAAGCAAAAACACAGACATGATGCAAGTTGGAATAAGATGTTATAACTGTGTTTAGATAAAGCAAACAAATGTATATGCAATGTAATATTATAGTGCCATCATAGTCAATATAAGGATGGTGATTGGGCATCTTACATTTTATTAAGAACTTAGTTCCTATTTGATTTCTTCACACACATGTTTTCTGGTTAAATTTGTTAAAGAGTCTGCCTGCCTTGAAGTTCGAACTTGGCATTTGAATGTTATACGATTTCAATATGAAAGTACACATTTTGGACTATCAACGGTATGAATCCTGGTAAGACTGGACAAAAGTGTTTGCTTGGTCTATACATGTACTCGTGGCAAAGACCTATTATTTTTGTCAAGCAACTTAATATAAGCAATCAAATCGAGGTAAATTGTGAAATTTTTACTCTAAACAGTGATGATGTTTGTTTAAAAAATCACTTAAAAAAGTAAAATATCATGTCAGTATGTTGTTTCTGTAAATCATCGAAATCTTAATAACCTAGAGCACAATATCCGTTGATATGACCATTGCGCAATTATAACCTTGAAACTATGACCAAATTGCGTTCTCTAGTTTTGTCGTTTGAAGTCTTTTAAAATACTTTGAAAACTCTTTTAACAGGAAGTGATGCTTCTTTCGGTAAAGCTTGCGATGAGTATTTTACTGTCAAACATTTCCTGCCAAAATGCTCTCATTTTGCTAGGTCCGTGATAAATATTATCGAGTAATTTCACCAACACAACTTTTAGACTTAGTTGTATCCAAAACCTCAACAATTACTGACGGGAAATACACTTGGTTTTTAAAATGTGATTAAATCATTATTTAATATAAAATTGTATTTTTTTTATTTTACCTAAACAAAACCTTAACAAACAAAAACACACATAACTTAACTAAATATATGCATAATTTATTATTTTTATTCGAGAAAACTGTCTGTATATTGCTTAATTTTCTAGTCAAAATTGTATGTTTAATATTAAAGTAGGTTTCCCAATATAACGTTCAGTAATAAATAAAATTGACCAATTTATTATTCTAATTAGAAACTAAAATAAACTAATAAATGATAATAGTCCTTTATAAAAACGTCATTGCTTGATAACAACACAAATGGGAACACGTTATGTCTAGATTGTCATATATTCTACTAAGCAGCTTAAATAATTTCTCAACTTAATATATAATATATTAATGAATAATGTTTGCGACAAAGTCAATCTTTTTTGCTAGAATAATAATTATACTAGCAAATAAACTTCTTCCTAGTTCTTTCAGTACATATTACTATAGTCTTAAAATTCATCGTGAGTAACACATGCAAGATGATGTTAAAAGAAATTGTCTTAAGTTTAGGCTATGTGACTTCACATAGCCGAAAGTATTTGAAAAACTGTGTCACCAGTCTAATGATCTTCTCTGTGCACAGCTTTTAAGTTAATCTTCTTATGGGATTACAAGTTCTGCGTCTTCTTTATTGGCAATATCTGTCTTAAACTTATTGCCTTCTTAAAAGGATAAACTGATTAATACAATAGTCTCATTGCAAAAGGAACTGCATACTTGTATTTGTCAAATATAATTTGAGAATGTAATTCTGATGGAAATTGAAGGTTAAGTATTTTTTAACAATTATCGTTTAAGTCTATGAATTCCAAAGTATCTTAGGTTTTTACTATTGCCTGGTTATAAATGTTGCAGTGCTGATTAAACTTTTCGATTCGTGTTCATATTTGAATACAAATATAATTGATAAAAACATCATTCTATATCTCATTCTTGTAATGAAATAAAATCATTAATTTAAAACTAAATTTGTGATACTGGTACTCGTTTATGAAAAATATAACATAACAAAGCTCTTGAGTGTATAATCATTGAAATAATCACTTACATCTATTTAAGATACACCAAAAATACTTTATTTGTAAGCGATGTTGTTTTTATTAGCTTCATAAATCATAAGAATAGCACCGCAATAATTGCATTATAATTAAAAAAATAATGAACATTTCTGAAGAAATGCTGGTTACAAGAATTTAAACTATATGCTAAAACAAATCAATGTTATTATCTTAATTCGCGAAACATCTGGTTTTGATCTATTACTTTTATTACGATCAAGTATCATATTTATATATTGATATATACAATAAAAGCATTACTATATTTTGTAGTATATTATAATAATGTCTTACATTTGTATAACGAAGAACCATAAACACTTATATGCAGCTTATTTTGACAAATTAAACAAAACGCTGTAACAATAAACTGATATTTCATATAAAAATATTAAAAACGCATACAATAAATTAAAAAAAATTGATAATAGTTCAGCTTTGTTCTGATGTTGTTTTCATACAGAAATCGTTGCGTAATTCTGAATGTTACTTTCTAGTAACATATCTTAGAGATACAAAGAGTATACGATACATATTAATATTAATTAGAGTAAAAAACATAGTGTTTTTTTTATTTTTTTCTCATTTTGCATGACGCTACCACATATGGAATATCATCTATCTGGTTATTAGATTCGTTTAAAGCTTCGTTGGCAAATTGACACATAATTTCATAATATGAGATGAAAATTTAGATTTAAACTCAATTACAATCGGGATATCCTGCCATGTAATTAATTGTGATAGACATCCATGCCGATAAGTGAGCGAATTGGAAATATAATATTTCAATTAAGGAATACATGTGTTTCTGTGAAGCAGACGATTTATTTTGTATGACACTGAACTGGGAACATTTGGATGTTTGTTGGTTTTAATGGGATGGTATAAGCATGTACTAGTTCAATAAGCAATAACACAAAAGCAATGCTCTGCAATATGGAAGTGCAACACGTTTACCGTTTTAACGCCTGTAATAAATTAAGAATCTAAGATGTTGTTTGTTTATTTCTTTTTACTCACTATTATTCAACTACCCTTTATTATATAGTATCAATGTAACAGAGAAAATAACGTTTGTACTGATCACAGTATGTCATACATTTTTATTTCCCAATCTATGAATTTTTATTCATGTTCTAAATGATCAAAGTATCACATTGGAAATGGTAACCTATGAAAGCATTGATTTGTTTTTGCTGAATGTAACCTAACAAAATAGTCAAAGCTACATTGACTTGATTCTTTTACTATCGCCAGGAAAAAATTCACTTATGAAATTATAGTGATTGAAAAATTAATGCTTTTCGCTGTCTGGTATGATATAATATATGATTTTTGATTATATGTAAGAAATGGGTAAAGGATGTATGAAAAACTATAAATGCCTGTATTCAAGCTTCAATACAAACGCATGAAAAACTCTGAGCACTTAATTTAATATAACCATTATATCGGCCGTTTCTTTTTTAACACATTACTTTCCATATTTACAAATATAAGACCAGTATCCAAGTTAAACATCCACTGTCACAAGCGCATGCAATATTTCTAAGTACAGAAGAGTCCCGGTGCCATTTTGTATTATATAAAAAAGACGATAACTCTTACGTTGGAGATCAAACAGTCTGAGGAGTTTTTAACGGACATTAAAAAGCCTAATAAGGAGATTATAACGCTGGCAACTACCACAATATCACAATATACATATTACATTTGGTAAACGTTTGATCTTAATTATAAGAACGGAAAAATATTTAGATTTAATAAAATAATAATAATTATTATTATTATTATTATTATTAGTATTATTATATGTATTATTATAACTAAGTGGGATCTTATCGTGAAATAATATCGTGAAATAAGATGTATTGGGATATGTCGTGAGCACATGTAAGACCTCTCAAGAATTGCATGGAATAATGCTTAAAATACACTTAAATTTAAATTAAGTTACGTTTAACGAATTCAAATATATCATTAACAAATGTTTAACGAATAGACAAATAGAGTAACAGATAAAAAGCCTGTCAATTCAATTAAATGCACGGATGGCATGGTGAACTTAATTTCATTTACATGGTAACATCGTTGTCTTCAAAACATGCAACTGACTTAAACAAATGACAGATGAACACAAATCACAAAGTCGTACTAATTATATTTTGAGGAAAAAAACATCTTGTGAGTATATTTCAATGAAATGGCTTACAATTAATTGACCTATTACATGCTTAAGTTGGAAATCTATAGATGCTTTGCCTGCTGAACGAATGTGAGAGTCAATTTAATAACATTATCGTTTATATATGTAAAATCAGGAAATTATAACATAAGCTGTACTCTGTCAGATACAATTAAAATCATAAGCTTGCAGGATATTCGCAAAAGATACCAGGATTTAAGTTTGGTATAAAATTTGCTTTTCCTTTAATTTTATAGCAAAAAAAATATGCTGATAATAGTAAAAAAGCTAGCTAAATTCCAGATAGTTTACTACGATCTATTTAGACTATTGCACATGAAAACAATACCGACTTTCCTTTTTTTATTTTCAGTTAATACTCGCCAGATTTGGCATAATGCACATCGACGACACATATACACAACAAAAAGACGCGTTCACAGACCACAGTCCTTTGCTTTGTTGAAATAATGTGCACAATACGAGGGATGATCGTACATGTACCAAATTAACATCAACTATTCTGCAGTGGCGATGTTACTTATAACCCAATAAAAAAAACATTGTAAATAAGCAGTGGACAATTTCCCTAACTAAAGAATATTATAATATTTTATGATGGCATATGTATGTAGACAAACGTTTACGTACGAACAAAATGCTTTTATTATAATAATATCTTAATGGAATAGTAACACAACATAAGTATAGTATAAAGGCGTGTGTATGCCAAACGTTATTTTTCATTTAAATTGTTTGTGAACTTTTACCTCCTTTTCGTAATAAAACTAGACAGTATGGTGTAACATATTATTACTTAAAGAAGTATGTTAAAGTAGTAAGGGAGTTCAAATCGTACCAATGTCATGGCATTATCTCCAAAATACGCTGATACGTGTCAGTGCATGGAAGCAGACTAAAAGAGTCTGGTCTTAAAAGATAACAAACTCTCTTGTATTTTGCAATCGAGCTTAAATAAAATATAATTATGTTTGTGACTCGTACTGTCTTACAGGCAATTCACGTTGTCCATGCACACAAATGAAGAGTTAATAAATATATAACATTTTTACAGTTTATCATTTAATACAATCTTGGCCAATCCAAATGTTATGGTTACTGTTAAGGTCAAAGTCTAGATAACTTCCTATGGAAGGTATAGGTAACATTTTTTTAACGTATTTTTTAAAAAAAAAAACACATTTTTCATATAAATAATTTGTTAATAACTATATAAACATTATCCTTATATTAAAAGTTAATAAAATTAAGCTGAAACAAATGTTGCCCGGAAACTGCACTTGAACCTGTATTTATGGTGGGACAGTGTGTTCCGTGAACAGACTGAATCAAATCAATCAGCATTCATAGTTTTGCCATTTTGTGCGTTCTCCAAGGATTCTCCTTCTTATGTTAAACATAATACAATTTTATATGAACGTTTTTGATGTAGGTTTTACGTTTTATTTTGTTGGATGTAAGGTGGGTGTCGCTGTCATTTACCATTGATTCTTACCACAAAAGAAAAAAAAAACAAAAAAGAAAAACAGTAACGCAAAGCAATCGTGATACTAAATCATTTGATTTTTTGACACACGCTTACAAACGTAAATGGAAAATAAATGGATATCTGTCGATACAAGTCACAACTTAAATGTCCCTGACAGATTGCTAAAATGTGTGCTACTATAAACTACCAGGACAAAATATAATCTATCTTTCACTGCTACCGTAAATCATGAAATATCCTTAATCGTTTAACACACTCAAATTTTAACAACAAAAACTAATTTTGATGGTTCTACAAACATTTTGGTTTTAACATGTGTACATCACCTTTGAATAATCCCCGTAAATTAGACAATTGCGTGCCCTGTCGTAAATATTTGCAACGTTTCTAGTAAAGTTCATTTCAACTTTTAACTAAATTGATACTTCCCTTCCACATGTTCCAACAAAAAAGCTTTTACCATTCTTTGTATCTCTTTTTTTTTAAATAAAAACAGCTGATGGATTTTTGATAATAAGAAACTCAAAAACTTTCTAAAACGTTCAACATACATTATTCAAATCATATAATAAGCTTAATGTGTAATATAAATCTTTAAGATAAAAAATAAAACGTCATCATTGCTTCAAAAGCCTATTCCTCCTATTACACTATAATTTTTCAAACTAATTCTGTTTATAAAATCTCAGATATCTTAAATTCTAACTATTCTTTTTTTACAGTCAGAAAAAAAAACTTATTATAACAGTACTATAATTCATTTTTTACAGTTAGAATGAAAAAGGAATTGTCGCTAATTCAAATTTAACGTTGTTCACATTTTTTGTGTCAGGTAAAACAATTATTTGTATTTTGATAAACAAACTTACCTTGAAAGTGTCGCAGAAAGCTGACTTCGCATGCAAAACCTTCTAAATAAACTATACACTGTTAAACATTTTGAAAAGGATTATTTCATTTTGCTCACTTTAGTAAATGTCGTTAAAAAGCAAGGCTATTTCTGAAGTAAATTATTCTCTGGGTATGATTGCAATAAAATTATTTGTAAATCATATTTAAAATATGACAAAATGTAGTATGATATAAATATAATTCACATATTCCATTCGTGTAATTTATCAAACTTTTCAACTAAAATAACACGAACAATTGATTTTCTTTATCGTGTTAATCTCTTCTGATAATGTTCTAACTTTATAAAAATATTACCCTACGCGACACACTTTAAAAGTTTTTTTTTTCCATTTCCATATGTCAAAAGGCCATATTGAAAATATCCCTACAACTAACCACAATGAGGGGCTGTTTTCAACGTTTGCCTAAAATTTTTATTGAAAGTTAATTGGTTGCTCTTCCAAAATATAAAATATTTTTACCGTGTAGTTTTTATTTTATTAACTTGAAAATACAAAATGTATCTGGTATCTTATTGGCCATTAAATTTGGCATTATTGAGAAAAAAAAATACCTACAATAAGTAAAATCAAACATTTTTTTCTTTCCATAAGGTACATGTGAGATATGTAAATAATGTTAAAAAAACAGCAAAGAAAAAAGTTGCCCCTTTTGGGGTTTGGACCCACGCCCTCTGTTTCAATGCAGTTGACAGTGGCTCTAAGCTATTTGAATACTCCTAAAAGTGGAGGTAATACATAAGGGGTTTAAATCTAGCATTGTGAAAATGCCGCTGATTAAGGGGTTGAAACATGTATTGACTCTACACTTATATTTTAATTTCCGACTCTACTTTACAAAACGAATCATCTTAGCTGTAAGTGTCAATCTTCTAGGAAATTACTTTACTAATTGAATTTCAATTTAGAATCTTCACCGGATACAAATTTATCCTTGAACAAGGTGTTACAGTATTCTAAAACGACAGAAGTCTTTCATAAATATTTCATATTAAAGAGAAGGTAACATATGTGATATTATACAAATTATTCTCGAAAAAGTTACATTCGTTCGTGTTTTGACATTTTCGAAAAGAAAAAGAGAAAGAAATGATGATAATAATGGCAAAAACCTAATGTGTTTTCACGTTTTATTTCATCTCATTTTTGCATTTTTGTTGGGTTTTTTTGATAGTTTTTTTCCGCATTGTTGTGTTTTCGCTTTATTTTTAAATGTTAGCGGTCCTGTTACGCATGTGCACATTTATAACAGAAATACGGATATTTTTTATTGGCTTGAACGTTATGTTAGAATATTGCATATTCTCTAGAGTCAATTATGTCTAAAAGCATTTTACATATATATGTATAATTTATGATGTAGATCAGTCACGATAAAAATGGAATGTTCTTTGTCATGTTTATTTCGCATGTTACGTTGTCCCTTACTTCACTTCAATGTTGTAATATTTTTGTCTGATCCTTCAGGATCATTGATTAAAGCATATCTAGTTGTTGAATATTAAATAACAATTAAAACGTCAGTAATGCTGCACTTTTCCCTAATCCCTGTTAAACATACTCAATCAAACCGAGTCTGCAAATGTTTTGCTATTTTTGTTACTAATGCTGCCGAGGGATTACACTTTCCAGATTGTCACCCATTCAATAGCTCGGTATTGATATTTTTACCAGTATTAATCAAACCATGTTTACTTTAGAATTTTGTCCAGAAAGCATGATGGTACGGCCAAATATGTATACCGAATAGTTTCACACAGAATGAAAAAACACTTTCCGAGTGTCAAATATGTTGTAAAAATCTTAAATCTGAAAAATGGATAATGAAACAGCTACGGGTTTATCAATTTCAAGCAAACGTTCTGTTCTTGTTAACAGTTATCATGCAAAGTTGTATCAACACACGCAAAATTTTAATGCTTTGTTAAGCTAATTCAATAAAAAAGTTTATTTCCGTTTTAAGCAGTAGAGAAAAACAACTTTTTTTTTCATAATATCCCCGTCACTATATGTCAAACTTTCTGTCAAACATCCTTTTTAAAAATTAAAAAATTGAATTTGAAAATTGAAAAAAGGAAACAAATGGTTTTAAATGTTAGCGTGATTTTTAATGTTGTCTTTTAACATGTCAGATACGATTCATTCTCTGACATCCGTTAATCTATCACGCAAAAGAGAAATCTGTATCGATCATGAAATAACTTCATTCATCTTTGACATTGAGTAAATGTGAAAATCTAATTTATTTTATTTATCGTTGACTTCAGAAAGAACAACTTAACAACTGTGTCATTTCAAATTATTGTTTGAATAAGACAATTGTTTAATCCTTCTTGTTATAATGCTTGGCCTTCAGTACAAAAGTTCATTAATATTATGTCATCAAAACGTAGTACTAGTATTGTAAAAAATGCAAAGTTTTTAACAGAAGCTTATAAATTGAGAAGTCTTACCCATGAAAATAATGCTGCTTCGTAGGACTTATTACCTTTGTGTGTTAAAAATTTGTTAATTTTTGATATTTGGTGATTATTTATTATGTAAAGATAATTTGTGTAGTTATTTGTGTATCTTTTATGTATACTGTATGTCTTGACCATGTGTATTAGTATGTGTAAATGGTCAAAGGCATTTATTATGCCGATTTGCCAATAAATGAAATGAAATGTTATTTTAGAATGCTAACAAGAAAAGCATTGATGCAAAGCATCAAAGGGCGTCCAAGCAAGAAATGCAGCAAGTGAAGATGAACTAGTAGACATATGATGACAAGATATTCTTATAATCTTTTCAATGGTTTTTACCAGAATTGTATATCTCTTATGAATGAGCGGACGAAAGACATTGTTCATTATGAACTTTGATTGGCATGCTAGAGATTAGAATATTACTTGTTATTTCTTTATGACCGTGGTTATTAATAGCAACGGATTTTGTGTGTTTGCGTTTGTTTACCCTCGCCACTGGAAAGAGACCATATGGGCGAGCAACGGATATACATGTAAACAATCATTTACAATCCATATGTGTAACGCATGATCAACACCACACTTGTGTCCCTTATTATGTTATCGCTATTAGCGAAGACCCCTCTTAAAGTATCTATTCACACTTAGTAAAAATATGACACTGGTTATATTACCATGTTGATCATGTTCAGCATAATTGTTTATTATACAATAAATGTAATATATATTAATTTTGATAAAAAATTACAGATTTTATGAATATTGTTTTCTTTTCTTTTTTGTGTTTTATGCGCTTTTTTATGTTTACTTACTTTTTTAATTTAAATTGTAAAATAAATTTTAAGAATTCAATTGTCATATTGACCGACGATTATAAGTCAAAAATTAACTGGAAAAAGTCAGTAAATAATGGTTAATCTTTCAATATATAATATTGTTTATTCTTATATTCTTAAACCATGTACATTTGTTTTTTTCTTTATCATTTTTTAATTATCAACCAATTGAATAATTCATAAAATCTAATTTGTAACTTTGAATAATTCCTCGGCATCTTTACTAACCACGAATAACAAATTAAATAAAATGTTTCAAAGTTGATAGTGTCGTATTATTACCATAAAAATGTACCCTTTTCTCAATTATTGTACATATTTATTGTTTTTATCTCATATAGATAAAATGAAACATGTATTGTTGTTGTTCTTGTTGTTTTTGTTTTTTTCGAATTGTATGTTTATGTATAATAAAAATCAATAAATTTGAGAGTTGATCTGTGTTCATGAATTATTGTAACCAAATTAACTGACAAACATTCATTTTGGAAAAAAGCTTATTTATCTGTAAAATATTTGTTTTGTTCTGTAACTATTTAAACATCTACTCCAAAACCGGGAGAGACCGGACAATAAACGGTCACTAGTAAATCCCGGTCAAAATAGACCGGGAGAGACCGGGAATTACCGATAGGAGCACATCCCTCTATAAATAGATTTTCGAAATATTTAGGTCATCAACTCATCATTCTATTTACAGCTTTCGGATAAATGTACAACAATAACATTCCATAATAACCCACTGTGTAAATAAAAAAAACCGAAGAGCGCGATTTATTGACGGAAAAGGTTATTTCATTTGAAAATTTTTGCAAGTTCGCTATTCATTGTACCACGGATTAATTAATAATCAAGCACCTTCATACCGTTCGGAATGATCGGCTTTTATTATGACCGACTTAAAGGCTCGAGAAGTTGCTGTCGCCCTTTCACAAAATCTGATTTCATTCCATAAAGGGGCGCCGCGCTTCAGCGCGGACGCCAAAAAGAACAGTCTTGAGATATAAATGATGATGATAATGATGATCTTAGTTAATTTCAATTTTAATGAAATTATAATGATAAAAGTATTTATAACACAAGAATAATATAAAACGAAGGAAATCAGGGTTACGTAAAATTTATTTATTAACTTTAAAAGTATAGGTATTTCAATATTATATAACTGTTAAAAGAAAAGCTTCTCTAAATGAATATTAGATACATTGCAAGTCTAATAATAATTAAGCTTTCGCTGTGTAAGAATCCTTAGACATAAATAACATTATTGTCTTTGCTTTTATTATGATTTTACCAAATGTTAGATTACTGGATCGTACGTATGTATTATTAAATGTTACTTGTTTGTTATATTTGTAATTCTTTACAAAATAATTATTAGATCTAAAGAACATTTTTGTATTTGCTTATGACTTATAAAACATTACTTGGTTGTCCGTATGTATCCTTTTATGTTTTACTGTAAGTTATGTTATACGTAATTTTTCACTGGTAAAGATTCATAAGATAAAAATAAAGAACAATTTTCTTTGTCTTTTGACTTTGATATGACTATCAAAATTTAATACGTGATTAAGTGGTTGTAGGTATATATTATTTAATGTCAATATACTGGTATTCTAGAAGCTATACATCCCATGTCACCAACTGTGTTTCAACACTATCTTCTTCATGTTGAACTCCTTGAATTTCTAGTTTGCTTTCTATTTCATGGAATACATCACTGTTATGACAACCTCCTTCTGAATTACAACAAATGTCATTCTAACTGAAAACATAATCTCGTTCTTTTTGTCTATTTTCATCCAGGACTGTCAATCAAATTGAAATAATGAAATTTTGACTTTGGTTGTGATTGTGTTTAGCTATGCAATGGTATGACATAATGCCATGATGCAGGCGTGTATGAATACGCAAATTGGACAAAAGATGATACATGTATACGTACAATGTATTTCAATTAGATTCGTGCAAGAAGTTAAATTTCTTTTAATATTCGGAATAAAACATGTCACATTCACCCTAATTCTGTCTTTTAAAACGCTTTTAGCATAATATGGGTTGCATATGATTTTGTAAAGCATTCAACCTTTTTCCTTTTTTCTAGAAGAGAAATTAAAGCAGAGAATTAAAACTATTTGGAAACTTTACAAACATCAAGACAAATAACTGCTCTTTTATAAATTTCCCAATGAATATATAGTCTTACATTTCAGGTCAGAACAAGTGCAATATTGTAAGGATAGTCATATCATTTTATTCAACTTGAGAAATATAAATTCATTAACAGATGAAAGTGCTTATATACACCTATTGTTAAATGCGTAAGATTTCTTGGATCACGTTTACAATTGGAAAAGTGTACATTTTGTTAACAATTCTGGGTTCTCGATCCCTTACCATCTAAATAACTTTTTGAGATTTCAATTTTATTGAAGTTTATAGAACACTAATTCCTTTTGTGTTTTAATCTATCTTAAAGTTTAATATTGTCACGGTTCAGAACTGTTCACTATATAGGGGAGAAAATGTGTAAGCGGCCGGATAGCTCAGTCGGTAGAGCCGCGGTACGGTATTCCGAGGGTCCCGGGTTTGAGTCCCGGTCAGGCTGCACATTTTTCTCACCCAGTGACATTTGGCGCCCAACGGGGGACCGTGACTTATATAGCTCAGAGTTTAATTTACATTGCTCTGTAACTCTGTGAAAAACGAGGACGAATTTCAATATAGCAGGGGAGTATGTCACGGTTTAGAACTGTTCATTAATTAGGGGAGAAGATGTGTAAGCGGCCGGATAGCTCAGTCGGTAGAGCCGCGGAACGGTATTCCGAGGGTCCCGGGTTCGAGTCCCGGTCAGGCTGCACATTTTTCTCACCCTGTGACAATATTTAGCATTCAAAAAAATAAAAATAACGTTTTATAGTAGACAATAAGATATTTTAAAGTTTTCCTGAGATACATGAGGTCTGAGGCATGTAATTCCTTAAACTTTCCAAGCGGCGCACTGAGGGATTCATAAATTTTTAATTCAACAATGATGCTCATACACATCTATAAATCTATTTTAAGAAGCCGTATGTGACTGTACTGTTTTACTGATACCTACAAACCTATGTGTTTATTTAAGAAAAAAACAGTGATTTCATCGCTTAATACAATCACTGTATCGAGTTTGGATGAGAGGAATTATATCACGAGGGCTGATTTGGATATGTTATTCGATTCTAACACGACATCAATAAATGGGTACGACCGTACCTGATATCAAGCTAATTTGCACATTATTTGTTTCCGTACTTATTTTCAGTACTTATTTTCAGTGCGTCGCATTTTAAATGATTACGTCACATGTCTAACGCTTATGTCACATGTCTAAAAATAGAAAGTCAACAGTGATTTTATTATATCATGACACACACTTTCTGTCCTACTATGTTCTATAGGAAATATTCGGGTCGTATTAGAATTACATATTATTACCCCTCACGTTTTGGTAATGTTAATTTCTGAAAGGCCACTGGGTTTTATTTTTATTTGTTTGGGTCGTCAGACCAAACAAATAAAGGTTGCGAAATGTCAGACCCTGATATGCTTATTTGAAAAATCATCAAGTAGTCCGTCATGAACTCCTTGAAGCGGTAACGTTCCTTTATAAGTACACTAAAAGCCGAAAACTTAAGGGTAAATCCCTGCGTAAATATTGTCAAATGATAGAAACATTAATTTTCAAACCTTCTCAGGGAAGAAAACAAGCTCCCGATTGGTCGAAGATTTCTAATATTGTGTAATTCTTTAACATTTCGCAAATTACCGGTAAAATATTCAAATAATTTTGTATGAATATCATTTAAATCAATGAAAATTGCTCCGCTATTTCCGTAAAGTTTCGGATTATTGTGATCGCCTAAATGAACATTTTTTATTTAGACTTTCTAAAAAATAAGGTAAGGATGTTGACTTTAGGACAGGGATAACATTAGGCTGTCGACGATCGATAATCTATTTTAAATATTTAATTCAAAAATAAATAAGGATTACAAATCCTGATTTAGAATAATGTGGTTTGCTGCACGCCTCCAGATGAACAAAAATATTTCGATGAAATCAAACCTAAGATTTAAGTAAAAGTATAGTAATAATTTACATGTTGTGTGCGATTAATGACCGATTTTCGGTATCTATAACTATATTTCTACTGCGTTACTAATGCAGTAAGGGCTATGTTTGCATATTTTGACCTCTTTATGGTAATTTACGTGGGTTGAATTTGCCATTGATAATGTGTAAATTGCATTGTTTCAGTAACTTCACAATATTATACTGTTAAATACATTTTCAAATTTTCACGAAAATTGCATGAATCTTGAGGCGTGCTGTTTTAAGGCTGTCTTCTTATAACTACCCCGTGGTCTAGGGTTTACACGCTCGTTTGGGAAGGAAGAAGTCTGAAGTTCAAATCCCAGTGAAGGCAACTCATATTTCTTTTTTGATTGTTTAAGCCAAATAAACATTGAATTGAATAATCAGTGTTGCAATTAGCTTATATATACAGCCTTATAGGCAATTCACTACAGTTAAAACACTGGACACAGCATTGCTGGCACTACACAAATACAAATTGGTTTATAATCTCACAACCTTTACCTTATTCAGCGCCTTCAGTACTTTGATTACTGTAAATGCAAGTGTATCTAGTGTATAAGAACTTTGTACCGTTAAAAGGTATTAATAACAGCACTTTTAAAATATCGTCACTGATAAATGTAAACTGGTATAATAAGACATCTAACTTACATAACTTCCAATTAAAAAATGAAAACAAATAAGTCTATTGCATAAGTCTATTGCAGGTGGAAGTGACACGCATGTTTTCGGATATGTATTTAACGATAACGTAACATTGAATCTGCACATAACATCAAGAAAACAAATCATGAATACAGATAATCAATAAACAAACCTACATAATCACGTATTGCAATACCATGCATATAATAATAAAATAGAAATCTTTTTAATTTTGATACATGCTGCACCTGCATTACACAATATACTTATATAACATTTCATTTTCCTTAAAGGCCTAATATGCCCAAAAAATAGTTTTATTTTTATTTCTCAAAAACTAATTTTGCGTTGTAAAGAAAATAAATAATAAGCCATTTAATCATTTTTTAAGTATTTAGTGCAGATATAGTGATTTTATATTTTGCTTTGAAGTCAAAATACATCTTTGTTTATATTTTGCTACTTTTTTATAAATGATTTAAAATTCAACGCTAAGTTATTAGGTAAAAAGCATCTTACATGCTTTAAAGCCATTGTTTTACATTGTTAAATTTTGCATGTCCTTTCTAAAAAAGGAAACATACATTCACTTTTTTAGGTAGCATGTGCCTAAAAAGAAAACAAACTAACTAATGATATATATATACTTTACTTTAATATAATTTAATTTATTGTCATTCAACTACATAAAGGGAAAATATTACACTTATTCGCATACATAAATTATGTTCTTCAATCGATATTTCTTGAAAACCGATAAATTGGCAATAATGCATTGGCATGTTATTTTAAATAACCAAGAAAAATTAGTTTTGAAGGTTTAACAGTCACACCTGTTTAAATAAAAAAATATCAATTCACCTGATATACCTTGAATATTTTTTTTTTCTTTAAATTTCTTAGACACTTATTCAATTCGCCAGTCATTTAGCATCTAATGTGATGAAAACTGCATTTAAAATCAAAAAGATTCGCACTACAGAATGAACAAATAATCTACTTTTAGTATTTGTCACTTCTGAATCTGTTCTGAAAGAGTTTTTGTTGTAAAAAAATATAAATTAATGGTCTGATACATAAAAAAGCGACGACGGCAACAATAAGATTCCATACAAACTTACATAAATGTGGTCTTATTTGTCAGAAGTATTTTCAGCAATTTAGAGATTTTAACAACTATGATGTAAGTTGTGTTTATTCGAATAATGAATACTGTTTAGTATGTTAACACTAAATTAAAGCATTTAATTCGGTTAAAGTCTAATAACACCTTGTATACCCAGTAACGCAACAATGAGCATGTGACGCAAAAGTAACGCCAAATATGTGCAAAGCTATATAATGCCCAAATCGAGTATCACGGTAAGTTAACGGACCAAAATAGTTTATCATAAATCAAAATTACAACACCAGGGATCAAAACCACCTCATCTGCTGGCGCTTAATTATGCATAGACACAAGTTTTTCGAACCCATATAGTCGCCTCTTAACTTTGGGATAAAACGGTGGCTGCAGTTCTGATGCAGTTAGAGGCAACCCCTAAATCACAATGGGGTATTTTGCGAAGTAATAAATAATGGAGCAGCAATCAGTTTGATTTTTTATTGCTGATGATACAGATAAGTACATTTACTAACTTGCTAAACACTCGACATTTCATAAAAGAAAACAATGACAGATAGGTTATATCTTCAATAAAAGGGAGATAATGAGCATTTTATTGAATAGATTATTAACAAAGTGTTGTCGTCCCTTTTTGAGCAAGGGTATTAATATTACTGTCTGTGGAATTAAGCGTTTTGTTCCCAGCGTACTTTTGTAACGGTTAAATATATATTAATATTGAAATGTATTAATTTGTTTAACAAATCAGAAGACTGATATGTATAAATATCTTTCCTGAAACTGTAATTTGCACCAATGACTCGTTTCCATCAATTGTACTTTGTAGAAGTTAAACCGGGGGGAAACAACCGTGAAAAACGTTTGCTAAAATCCAACCACTGCTTATTTCCCTTTGACAGCTAGTTATAATTTTAACTGCCGATACTTTGGTTTTATAGCAAAGTTGAGCAAACAGGGTAGTCCTAAATATTTAAACAAACTGGATAAAATGTCGGAAATCTTAATTTTTGTTTAGCAAAATGGAAAACCTAAAACATATTTATTTCCCACTCGTCCAATGCCTGTTTTGGTTACCTCTCGTATTTTGATATGAAACATAGGAACAAACAGCGCAAGTAAGTTCTCGACCGTTTATGTATGGTGGGCATTTTAGTGAACCACATCTTCCTTCAACAGAATACATTAAAATTCCATTTAGATCTTCATTGCCACCTTCTATGCTCTCCGGAGATTCGTCCAAACACACGTATTCAGATGCAGCGGCATGCTTATATTTACCAGCAACTAAAACGCCTCTGTATTCCAAAGTCCAACCGTTGTAACATTCGTTTCTGGCAGGAATCATTCTAACAGGTGCTCTTGGGGTTTTACAAACCGCACATGGGACATCATGTTGATAGGTATGTGGGGATTCGTCATTACGCTGATATTCAGCGCCATAAACGTACGCCCGCTCTTCATTTAAACCGTCATTGTACTTTGCCCACAATGGCTTTTTTGGCAAACAGAGGTAATTTACCGCTGCTCCACTATTGGTGAAGTGAGAACCCGCTGTATAGCCATCATACACGAGCTCTGCTCCATTGTCTGGGCATGTTGTTCGTCCCCATCTTACGTAAGTTTCGCCTTGACCAGGCCCTTCCGCTTCCATCTTATCAATAACATCATTTAACGCTTCAATCGATGCATGTGCCTCTGGAAAAAGTAAATAGTATTTTTTTTGTGAAATAACAGGAAATTATTTCTTACCGAAATTGCTTCTTAACGTTTTATGAAAAACATTTTCGAACAACTTAAGGGCGAATAATTTAGTAATAATTCAACTCGCAGACTCAAATAAAAAGATGGTGAACCAATGTAACAATATTCTTTACGACGGAAACAAATATACATTTATTCGTTAAACATATTAAACAAAGACAACATTTAATTTTGTTTAAAGATCCGTTATGCCCCAGATATGCTTTTATATTTCTTTATTGTTGGTGTCCTGTTACAGTTTCCGAAAAGATACTTATTTGAGGATTTACCAAATACGAGAGGTTACCCAAAAATTCGTGGACTTTTAAATATCTTTTGAATGTCAACGTTTTTCGTAATGAAATTTTATCAGCATATCTTGTTGAATATCAACAACATATTTTGAAAGGAACAATTAACTGTGTCAATAAATAATCATTTTATATTACTTTTAAATAAGCACATAAGCGTTGTTAGTGATAGTATATTTTTTACTAAAAAACTAAAACATTTGAAAAAATTCAGCAGGCAAACAGAGAAAATTTCACGATCATGATTAGTGTTTTAGTGATATAAGAGATTTAGTGATGGACAGCACAACGGACATTACTTTGAGAAGCAGTAGCATTCATTGACTGCGTGACGTTGAAGCACAAGTTTTATTTTATTATGGCGTTGACGTCAATATCTTCTTTGGAGTGCGCCGTTGTCGCCGACATGTATTTATGTAAAATTAAATATTGTTGTAATATAAAAAGCTTCTAACATGAATTTTTCTGTGATTATTTGTTATTTATTCTTCTAAGCAGTGCAAGAATTTCAAATCAATATCTCAAGTATATTTTACGCAACAAAGGAAGTCCAAGAATTTTTGAATAACCCCTCGTACTACTTTGTTTACATTTTGCTACTTTATGACAAATACTTTTACATTCAGAGCTACTTTCCTCAGGTCATAAACATCCTACATTTTCTAACCATTATTTAAACATATTCAAACTTAATATTTGATTACATAATTGTAGGCATGTATTAATTAATATTAATATACTGGTATGACTACGAGGCATACGGTGCCATTAAAAGATAAATTAAACATAAATTGAACCTATTATAATTATTAATGATCAAAATTAATGTTTTAACTCTTAGCGTTTTTATATATTTGAGGCCTGTCGATGTTGGAGGAAACGGGGTCAGTGTAGAATGGTGTGTAAAGAATATAAGATAGTGTCCTTTAGAGGAGTCTTTGTGTTAGAAACGGTAACAAATTAATATATTTCGTCATAAGTACTGATTTTTGTGTGTGTTAAAATTTTCACAAAAGAAGACAAAAAAGTTCAATTCCTATATATTTAAGATGTACAATTTTATTACTCTAGTTACAATTCTTGGCTTTCCTGATAAAATATTAAATACATTTTACATAAACATAAATTATATATTAGTTAGTTTTCTGAGTTTCATAAACCCATTACAACACTATCATATTTTACCTTTTAGCTCTTCGGTTAAATGTTCAACAATATTTGATTTTTCCTTCAGTTTCAGTTCAAGTTTTGATTGTCCTTCCTCGAGCTGCACTAATTTCTGTAAAACTTTGTATTCATACTCGAATCTCGACTCGCCAATAAATGCAACTTTTTCTCCTCCTCGCCCCTCCTCTGAACAAAACGTAGACATCAGAATAAAGGGGAGGACAAATGTAATCGCCTGACGCATGTTGAAATAGTGTAGAATGCAAGCTGAAAAATACACAGCCACACACACACACACACACACATTACTGTCATTGAAATACGATATATTGTTCTAATGGCAACCTGTATATGTTTTTGTTTATTGTAGTTTTAAATTTATGAAAATTTACACCATTTCAACAGAAAAAATAGAATGTAAACTCTTCGATAGTGCAATTTACGTCATAGAATATGATATTAATGAAATACAATTTAACTACCATTTTTATAGCATAAGAATCTAAGTTTATTTGTCGCTATAATTATTGACTGACTATTCTATATGTAACAGGAGCCAGGACTGTTTGGCTTAAATACCCAGGTTCGATCTATATTTTATAGTGTGTGCTTATTTTGGAAAGAGACAACTAAATGTAATAACTTTACACTCACAATTTTATTATAAGCAGACAAGCTGTATGAAATACATTACTGAATATAATACCATATTTTATATAATTCTGAAATAAACCCTGAATATAATTTGTAAGAATTAAATAAATGTTCCTCTAAGAGCCAAAATGAAACCTAAAATCTAAATTAAAAAAAGAAATAGAAAAATTTAGAGAGAGAAAGATGGTTCAGTTCTAAGGCCTATGAAATAGGTAACACTTTACCTTCAGCTCGGCGACCAAAGCACTGAACGCTGGGCATAGGCTGGGAGCCTATTTATGCCAGGGATTTCCCGCCAAAAATTGAGGGACGTTACCAAAATAAACATAAAATCAAGTACTGTCATTAGACTGCATATATAAAACTATAGTGAAACTAATTGTACACATAGTTCATGTTATTATTTAACAACCCTCTGGAAGGAAAAACAAGAAGCATGAAAATCTCATGCTGCAAGTACAAGTACGCTATACTGTAACTTAAAGGTGTATAACCATACACTGATAATGTAAGGAAACTGCCTGAAAAGAATGATTTCAGGTCCTTATAAACATGTAGTTTAAGGATAAATACTCTATAAAATTGGAATATATGAAAAGCCAGGGTTATAACTGCGTTACTGAAACGTATTAAAGAAGTTAACTTATACATACATGTATAAAAATCTAATGTACTTCATATAAAATCAAGGTGTATGCCTTTAATAAACCCTCACTAGGTGTACTGAAGAAAAGTAGTTCAAAATAGGCCATAATTATATGGTTATATAGATAGTATGAAATGAACAATATACTATAGAAAATATCGCTCCTGCTACACTCCCCCCACCTTAAGATCTAAATTGATTAATTTAGTCAATAATAATTTTGAAAATAAGCAGGAAGATATTTTCATTGTAACATAAGAAATGTCCTTATTAACAAAACGCAAAGTGAAAACTTTCACTGATCAAAATCTAACAAATTTAAGCGTTAAAATTGAAAGTCCTGAATAAATGAAGTAGAAGTACACTTAGAATAAATTCTGCGTTTCACTATGATAAATTAAACACTGTATTTAAAGAATGTCATAAAGCACTGTTGATCTTCTTGTCTTCGGACATCTGCATTGAAAGTAGAATAAGGAAACATTTGGATCCACATCATACCCATTTTAAGGTCTTATGCCTGGTTTGACCTTAAATGGACCTACTCCAGTATAGGCGACTTATCCGCGGCCCCCAGTTGGGTTTGGCGGACCTAGCAGCACTTCGGCTGACTAGGCGAATAAAAAAAACATTAATGTTGAATACGGTGCCACTTAGGCTTTCGATGAATGAACAACTGCCCTTGTTCAACCATGGCAACCTCATCCCGGCAAACAATTTGTTTACGAGTTTGGGTATTTACCAGCCTATCCTCTGCCTCCACTGCTATACGCTTCCGCTTCCTTTGCTGCTGGGCGCGTATGTCTGGTTTAAACGGAAGGACATTACCTGGACTGATGTATGCCTGGTTGAGTTCCAGACTCGGCGAGAGACTGGAACTCATCTTGTGGCTTGTCTTTTGATGATGAGAAATGTTCGTTTTTCTTTTGCCGAAGTTTTACTACAGTTTGGGTTTTCACCTCCACAATTCAATAAACTCTTCGTGCTTATGCCCCCAGCTGTCTCATTAAAGGTTGCTGTGGCTAGCATACATATGGTCCCCACATAGTGTTATGGGAACATTGGGGTCGGGTGACCAGGCCACAATGGCCTTCCATCAGATTCGGCATCTTCCACTCCTGTCAACACCCTCGCCACTACTTTCTGCCACCACCTCGCCACTTCCTTCTGCCAACACCTCACCCACCACCACCTTCCGCCAACACTTCACATCCACCTTCTGCCAAACCATCACCTCCACCTTCTCCAAAACTGCACCTCCACCTTCTGCCAACACTTCACCTTCTCCTTCTGCTAACACTGCACTTCCACCTTCTGCCAACACTTTACCTCCACCTTCTGCCAACACTGCACCTCCACCTCCTGCCAACACTTCACCTCCACCTTCTATCTCATCACCAACATCATCTATATAATCAAGAACATCTTCCAAGTACCCTTCTAAAATATCTGGACGCATCATCTGCAAAAATAGGTTATAGTAACCTTTAAAACATATTCAACATATTTATAAACAAAACTAGTGTATTTTGTGCCTTTTTTTTTTTTTTTTTTTTTTTTTTTTTTTTTTTGAAAAATACTTATGCAAATTAAATCGCACAAAAACCCGAAAGAAATGAAGTTCTACCAAAGTGTCTCAGCCTGGTTAAGACAGATTTTCTGAGATAAACCCCATTGTAGTACTATATCATTATAGTCTAGGCTCAAATAATGAAGTCAGATCATGCAACTGACAGAAGAAGAACTGTAGCGCTATAATTCTAAATATGTTTACAGGTGATCTTCTTCACTTTGATTGTTTAACCGCACGCTGATAGAAAAATCAATTCATTCAGAAATACTATTCTATTCAATTTACATTAGTACACATACAGCAAACCTATTGATATATTTGTAAAAATTAGTCAATTAATATAGACCAATAAAATAACTTTGTCAAACTGGACCAATTAAAGACCCGAACCATTTTTCTCTCATAACAAATATCAATTTTCAATCTCATAACAAATATCAATTTTCAATTAGCTTTTCAAAAAAAATGTGAGTTTATTTTATTTCAAACAAGAATCCCTCATATGTACAATTTTAAGATATCTCTATACCTTTATATATATATATATATGTATACGAGCATAATTTATACTTTTCAATAACAGAAATATTTATCATGGCTAACGCCAACTGAATATATATGTAATATCAAGACATTACATTTTGTCATGATTAACAATACATATTATTCCAAAGAATACACATAACAAGTAATTTAGTACTGTATGATAATACAAAATACAAACATAATGCCATATAAAGCAATATACGTAATCTGTATAAGACATGGTTATGACAAAACAATAACATTGTCATTTAGATACTTGACATTATAAATACACAAACGTATATCCTACATGTAGATAAATATTATCCACACACATTTACATGGAAACCTTATTTTAATGTGACAGCATACATGGGACAAGAAAATATAATGATTTCATAGATTGTTCATGTATATGTACATTGCAATACATGATTAGTGGAAATCTAAATCTATTATCAGGGATGATAAGATAACTTAGGAACTATTATCATCTCTGACATCGCACAAGATACATTTAGTTGATGCATCTGTGGTAAATTATTTACAAGTAAAAAGTCTTGGTATCTGTTTGGGTTTATTTAAGACGGTGAAAATATAATTTTAGGCTTCACCCGCCTTCCGGCTCTAGATACATATGGCGTGACCTCTGTTTGCTGGTCATCATCCGGTGAAGTGCTATTAGCCACTTCTTCGTTTTCATCATCGGGATAATTTGGATGGTGTACATTTAGTATTTCAGACTCGCTGTCACTAGAATCAGTATATGTTCTAGTTCCCTGATAAGGTTTTAAGTGATCTATATGAACAGTAACCCGTTTCTTTGTCTCAACATGTTCAATAGTGTAAGTCACATCAGTGATTCTCTTAATTACAGTATATGGACCTGTCCACCCCAGCCCAAGTTTTGTATTAGCTATTGGGGGATACCAACGCCAAACTAAATTGTGCTCAGTAAATTGTCTGGTTTTTAAGCCTTTTTCATAGGCTTTCTTTTGTCTAGACGCTGCTACTTTAAGATTATGAAAAGCGGTATCAAAGGATATCTCTAGTGATTGTCTCATCCATTCTACATATTGACTAGGGCAAAGTTTGTCCTTTGTGTCAGGGCAATCACCAAACATAACATCAATTGGGTAAGTAATTTCTCTACCTAGCATTAGTTTGTTCGGGCTGAATTTAGTACTTTCATGACAGGTGGAACGAAAAGCCATCATGACAAAAGGAAGATGGTCATCCCAATCATTTTGATTTTCATTGACAAAAATAGACAACATCTGAAGTAACGTGCGATTCAGACGTTCAATCATACCATCTGATTTAGGATTGTAAGGGGTTGTCCTAGTTTTATCGATATCAAGTAATTTACACATGTGCTTGAATAAATGAGATTCAAACTCACGGCCCTGATCTGTGTGAATATAGGAGGGGACCCCAAACCTGCATATGAATTCATTTACCAGTTTATCTGCTACAGTTAATGCGGTATGGTCTTTCAAACTGTAGGCCTCTGAGTATTTAGTGAAATAGTCACCGACCACCATAATATACTGATTTTCATTACTAGTCATAGTAAGAGGACCTAAAATATCAATGGCTATTCTATCTAATGGTCTTGTAGAAATGTCTTGCTCGAGTTGAGATTTCCCTAAACCGGGACCAGGTTTCCTACGAGCGCACATATCACAATTTTGGCACCAGGTTTGAACATCCTTTGTCATACCGGGCCAGTAAAACCTTTGCTTTATACTTTTGAGAGTTCGGTCTCTTCCTAGGTGAGCAGATATACGACTACTATGTAGCTGAGCAAATATTTTAGACCTAAGTACTGAAGGGGCCAAAATTTGCAATGAGGGATGTTCTGTACCAGGTACATCATACCTTTTCCGGTACAAAATTCCATTTTCTACAACAAGAGACTCCCATATACTCCAGAGAATCCTTACACTCAAATTCGGGAAATTAATTTCATCTCTTGGGGGTTTTGCCTGATACTGATGTTTCATTTCTACTATTTTTGAAATTGCAAAATCTTCATTCTGCAATTTGATGAATTCAGATCTGGACCAACTAGCCATCCAATTTGACAGTTCGTCTTCTTGAGAATTAGGTAAACTAGTGCTACCATCAGATAAATGTATCGGGCCAATTTTAACCTCATTGACTAATGCTAAATTGTGATCTATAACCTCAGAACTTTTGAGTTCAAGGCTATGTTTGTCAACTACATCATTGGGAAAACACGGGGTTTTTGCAACGACAAAGTGTGTAGTACAATCTGGGCAATCAGTCCTTTTACAAGGCCCTTTACGTCTTGGTAAACGGGACAAAGCATCGGCATTTCCATGAAGACTTCCTTTACGATGCTCTAATCGGAAGTCATATGTTTCCAGAATGGCTAACCATCTGGCTAACATTCCCTCAGGATCTTTAAAATTTCTTAACCATTTTAGAGAAGAGTGATCTGACCGAACAAGGAAATGTCGACCCCAGAGATAATGCCTAAAATGCCTTACAAATGTAACGACAGCCAAAAGTTCAATGAAGGTAGTACAGTACCTTTGTTGTGCCTTATTATTAAGGGACTTACTGGCGTAGGCAATTACCTTTTCTTCGCCATTTTGTCTTTGTGATAAGACGGCTCCTATTCCCATGTTACATCCATCTGTATCGAGAATAAATTCACCTTCTTGTTCCGGATAAGCCAGAATAGGTGATGTTACCAAAAGATGTTTGAGCCATTCAAAACTAAATTGGCAGTTCTCATCCCAAACAAATTTTCTGTTCTTTTGTGTTAACTGTGTTAATGGAAATGCAATGACAGAGAATTCTTTGATGTATCTTCTGTAGTAGTTCAGTAAACCAAGGAAACTACGCAACTCTTTCTTATTTTCAGGTATTGGCCATTCTTGAACAATTTGTATCTTTTTAAACCGAGCAACTTACTCCATTTTCAGATACCACATGACCTAAATAATCTATCTGTTTCTTAAAAAGATGGCACTTCTTTGGTTTCAAAGTTAATTTTGCAATACGGAAACGTTCAAACACTTCACGTAAATTTTGAAGAACAATTTCAAAGGTTTTGCCAAAAACTATAACATCATCTAAGTAACAAAGACATTTTTTCCATTGTATCTGACTCAATACCTTTTCTATCAACCGCTCAAAAGTTGCTGGAGCGTTGCAAAGCCCAAACGGCATGACTCTGAATTGATGCAACCCCATGTGTGTGTTGAAAGCAGTGAGATGCTTGTCTTTCTTTGACATTGGAATTTGCCAATACCCGCTAGCAAGATCTAAAGTACAGAAAAACCGGGACCCAGTGAGAGCATCCAAGGATTCTCCAATTTTAGGGAGGGGATAGGCATCTTTTCTAGAAACTGAGTTTAATTTTCTGTAGTCGACACAGAAACGTATAGACCCGTCAGACTTTGTTATCAATACCACTGGGCAGACCAACTACTATTACTAGGTTCAATGATTTCTTGATCAAGCATCTTATTGACTTTCAGTTTTCAACTATCGCTTTCTGAGACAATGGCAACCTTCTTGGAGGTATTTTAATAGGTTTACTATCAACCCACAATCTATTACATGTTCACAAGAGGTGTTTGACCTAATTCTTCCCAAAATCGTCGGTAAAGATATCTTGATTATTCTTTTTAACAAATTTGAAACATTCCCAAGTTTTCGTTAGTCAAGTTCTCAGAAGCCTCATCAAGTAATGGTTTTTAGGGTTATCAGGCAATTCTACCTTTCAAATCCACTACCATTTAGCTGAATCAAAAATATTGAACACTTTTAATCTGACATAAAGTTTCCTACTGACGTGTTTCCTTTTTTGAGTTTAATGTTTTGATCAGTGATGTTAATGAGGGAGATAGGAACACCCAAACTTTCAGATCTAACAAGAGTTTTACACATTAGAAGGCCTTTCTTATTAATGACTTTATAGGGCTCAACAAGACCTTCATGACAGTTAATGTGACCTTCTATATAACCATTAACAACAACTTCTGTATCAGGTGGAACAACAGTATTTGTGCTAACCTTAATTCGAGCAACCCCATTGGACTCTTTTCTCATCAACTTAATCTTATGTTTCCCAATCTGCATGAGACCCTTTCCAAACTTTACATTGACATCAAACTGGTCGAGAAAGTCATTTCCAATGATTGCATTTATATCATCCAGTTGTGCAACTATAAAGTCAAATTCAAAAGGTTCATTGTCAATCTCAAAACAGAAAGATGTATTGTACCTTCAATCTTAACATCGGTACCATTGGCTGCCAGTAAGGAGGGCTGAACACTGTTTAAGATCGGCGTTAGAGAGACCAAGTTTCTGAAATGTTGGTATAGAAATGATTGAGGCTGCTGAGCCTGAATCAACTAGTGCTTGAAAGTAACAATCATTATACAAAAGCTTAGCATAGAGACATGATCTTTGTTGTATAGGACAAAGTGTGATGTTGTGATAATGCCCATTTTCTAAATTTAGTTTCTGAGTTGGCTGTACTTTCGGGCGCAAGAACAGCCTGACCTAGTTTCCCGAACTAGATTTTAGGGACAGTTAATGGCAATGTGACCTTTTTTCGTGACAATTGTAACATTCAAAATTGTGAAGTTTTGCTCTATCCTTGCTATCAGTTCTTTCTCTACTCTTGCTCCTACTATTACTCCGGCTTATAGAGTGAGTGAGGCGTTCAATTAATTTGGCCAGATCATTTAATGAAACGGAGTCTGCTCTACTTTTGTGAGTTTGGGATGACTGACTTGTAGGCTCTGAGACTGCATTAATTTGACTGTCTTCCTCAAAACGAGGTTTTCTTAAGATACCCTGTGAACCTTCAAATGTTTCGAATTCAACAGCTAAAGCAATAGCACTATCTATTGTAGTAGGGTGTCGATATTGCACATGGCTACGGACTTCAGGGCGAAAAAGGCCATTTATAAATTGGTCTATGACGTAAATCTCTCTAGCCTCTAAACTAACACCCGGAAATGCTTGTGAACACAGTCTTTGCAATGCATAACCGAAATCAGAGGCATTCTCATGCCTTTTCTGTTTCCTATTTCGGAACTCACAACGAAAAGCTGTTTCGCGTTCTATTGGATTGAACCTACGGCCTATAAGATCTTTGACGGCCACATAATCAGTAAGACTTTCAGATTTTATCTCACTTAACAGCTTTTGAGCGGGACCTCGCAGTGACATTATCAATTGCTGTGCCCTCTCTTTGTCGTCCCATTCATTCCAGTTAGCTACGTTTTCGAAATGTATCAGATAATCACGCCAATCTGTGTTTTTCCCATCAAATTTGTCAGGTTCTTTGTGTTTATGTTTGTGTTTTGATGGAATACTGGTATGTTGTTGTAAAGTCTGTGTTTTAGGTTTTGCCGAAAACCTTTGTTGCATATTGGCTCCACTGTGGTTAAGATCAGATTGTGACTCATGGCAGGACTGAGTTTGATCACTCAATGTAGGATCCAGTGTGGCAGTACAAGTATCTGTATTTCGGGTACTTTGTTTTTTACGTTGTAAAGTACTGGGTATATCTTCTTGTGGCACCTCCTGTATTTTGGTTTCTAATGTTTGAAGATTGTGTTGGTATCCCGTAAGAGGTTGTCTCTGCTTGTTTTTGATCTGAAAAGCTAAGCTGCCTGGTTGATCAATACGAGTTGGCTCTACGAATTGTGTTTCTGCGTGAGGTTCTATGTATGGCGTATATGCTGGTTCGTTGCTTTTATTTAGAACCGCACTTGACTGACCTGGAGGCCTACCCTGTATCTGATGTGCATAAACATTTTTGGTTGTGTAATACCCATGTTACCCATTCCCTGTTGTTCAGAGGTATAGCCAGTGTATGGTAATGAGTGTCTAAAATTAGGTGGAAATGCCACCTTTGGGAAAAAACCCTTTTTAAAGGGAAATGTCTTGATTGTGGACTAAAAGATTTTATCATGGGTTAACCCCTTAGAGTTAAAAAAATTTAAATATTAGGGTTTATAAAAACTTCTTTTTGCTGTGGTTTCCCATATGTGGTAAAAGGGAAACTAAAAAAAAACACCATGTGTTTTTATCCCCGGGATTTTTTACAGAATCTTAAAAAAAACAAACCCTTTTTAAAAAATTTTCTTTCAGGGGTGATTTTCTGTTTTTTAAAAAATATGTTGTTTTAGTAGCGACTTTTTCAAATCCAAAGAAAAATTGGGTGGGAAAAGGGTCCCGAACGAAAATTTGGTGGAATAAACCTTTGCAAAACAACCCCTGTAATAGAAGTTATAGACATTCCCTTTTCTGGGGAAGGGAAATCCAAATTTCCCCTGGAAATATTCAAAATTTTCCCTGGATTTCAAAAATTTCCCTTTGAAGTGATTTTTAACTATATATGTTTTTTTTTGCATTTTTTTGGGAAAAACACCCTGTATTAGGAAAATTTAACTCTATCTGTTATGTGTAATTCAAGGACAGGATTGCAATGAATGCCAAGGACAGCGTCTATCATGTGAAACTATTTGAGGTTTTGTCTTTTCCTCATATGAAACCATGAGGGACTTTTTGTGTTAGCATATGTTTGGACATATCCGGTATTACTGTGGTTACTTATTAGTTCTGTGAGGGTTGGGGAATATGTATACAAGTTTCTGTGCAAGTCTTGGTCTTGATAGTGTGACTGCGATGACCACTGCAATGAGGTTCCAAAATACCGAACCTTTTTGCTGAGTTCATATTGTTAGAAATACTGTTCTGTTTGGTGCATGGGAGCCCGTTGACTCCTTTGTTTTTAGATATTTTCCTCATAAACCTAGGACTTCATAATTTTATCAGGTGTGTTTGGTGATATATCATTTAGACTTGTGTTTATTCCAACAGACCTGTATTTTGAGATGTAATCTGGATCAGATATTTGTACATCACCCTGTACATTTTGCATAACTGATGGTCGTGGTGTTATAACACTGCTTGTGGTAAAAAACAGTATTAGACAGTGTGTATGATGACGGGACACTATGCCTATGATGTGGTACCATATCTAAAGTACTAACGTCAATCAAAAGTGAAGGTAAACTTTCGCTATCACCCTGTACGTTTACCGTACTATTTTTCATGTCTAAATGCAGAATCAGTTTGCAAACTATCGTTAACTAATTTTGAATTCAATGCACTTCTCTTGGTAGGGACTGTATCAACTTTTGTTTCACCCTGTACCTTTGAGAAAAGATTCCTCAAAATTGGTTAACCCTGTTCAGGAATTTTCCCCCTGGTTTTTTGGGACATTTCAGAAAAGAGGAAAATGGAAAAGGGGCCCGGCTTTGTTTTATCAAAAAATTTCCCCGAAAAACAAAAGGGTCTTTTGGTGTTCACCCTGTAGGCCCCTTTTGTCATTGGGCCATTAAAATGAAACAGTATGGTCAAAAACATGAATTTTTGGATTTTGTTGTATCTGTTTGTTTTGGGTCAATTAATTTTGGGTTTTAAATCCCCAAGGGGGAATTGTCTTTCTCTGTTCTTGGTTTTTTTTTCAAAATTTTGTTTTTTTTTATTTTGCCCGGTTTACGCTTTATTTTTGTTTTTGTACTCCCACGGCCCACCAACCCCAACCCGGGCCCACCAAACAACCGTTATTTTACATTGGGTTTTCGTGTAAAATTTCCCAAAAAAAAATTTTCACCCAAAAACCCGGGACAATGTATATATATATATATATATATATGTTTATATTAATACACAAAATTTTTTTCCAAAATAAAACTATCCTGGTCACGGCACCAAATGTAACAACAGGAGCCAGGACTGTTTGGCTTAAATACCCAGGTTCGATCTATATTTATAGTGTGTTGCTTATTTTGGAAAGAGAATAACTAAATGTAATAACTTTTTACACTCACAATTTTATTTATAAGCAGACAAGCGTGTATGAAATACATTACTGAATTATAATACCATATTTTTATATTAATCTGAAATAAACCCTGAATATAATTGTAAGAATTAAATAAATGTTCCTCTAAGAGCCAAAATGAAACCTAAAATTCTAAATTAAAAAAAGAAATAGAAAAAATTTAAGAGAGAGAAAGATGGTTTCAGTTTTAAAAGGGCCTATGAAATTTAGGTAACACTTTACCTTCAGCTCCGGCGACCAAAAACTACTGAACGCTGGGCATTAGGCTGGGAGCCTATTTATGCCAAGGGATTTCCCCGCCAAAAATTGAGGGACTGTTACCAAAAAATAAACATAAAATCCAAAGTACTGTCATTAGACTGCATATATAAAACTATAGTGAAACCCAATTGTTACACATAGTTCATGTTATTATTTAACAAACCCTCTGAAGGGAAAAACAAGAAGCATGAAAATCTTCATGCCTGCAAGTACAAGTACGCTTATACTGTAACTTAAAAGTGTATAAAACCATAACACTGAATAATTTTAAGGAAACTGCCTTGAAAAGAATGATTTCAGGGTCCTTAATTAAACATGTAGTTTAAAGGTAAATACTCTATAAAATTGGAATATATGAAAAGCCAGGGTTATAACTGCGTTACTGAAACGTATTAAAGGAAGTTAACTTATACATACATGTATAAAAATCTAATGTACTTCATATAAAATCAAGGTGTATGCCTTTAATAAACCCTCACTAGGTGTACTGAAGAAAAGTAGTTCAAAATAGGCCATACCAACATAATTATATGGTTATATAGATAGTATATGAAATGAACAATATACTATAGAAAATATCGCTCCTGCTACAATACGAAGACAATTGCTGTGTCTTGTACAAAATCCTCGCTTAAAGTCATAAAATAACATTTGCATTTTCGAACTTCCGTATAATTGTGAAAAGTGCCGTACGGCTAGCCAATACAGTCTGTCCTGACTAGTCGTACGTGACTCACGTACGGCTAGAACTTTTGGCTAGCCGTACGGCTAGCCACTTACGTCCTTTAAAAAAATGTTATTTTTTTTAAATATGCAGCCTGACTGAGACTTAAATTTGGGAACCTTGGGATACCGTACTGCGGTTCTACTGACTGAGCTATCCGGTCGCCTACAAACTACCTCCCCTGATTAGAGAACAGTTCAATACCGAAACATAATCTTTTTCGGACAATTTGGGATTCGAACATACCACAACTTTTGGTCTCCTGAAGAGTTTTTCAACATCATTTTTAGCCCATCTTACTACTATGTTTACCTTTTAGCCCTAATTGTTCTGGAATTTCATTCATTACACCAATTATCAGGAGATAATTTGGTAATCTGTTACTTTTCATTGAGGGAGGTCTGTAGAAATCTGTACGACAAGATTTTCAAAATAGAACATGTCCTTTACCTTACATCTAGACTTAAGGTTTACGAATTCAAGAAATGGTATCCTTCACACATTAAGACTTACTTGTATACCTTAGTTTTAATTGGTGTTGTACTTCAAAATCCTACTGTCTGTTGCGCTGTCCAGCATATTAGCAGACGATTTGTTTTATCACGCTTTCGTTATATAATTCCTCTCATCCGAACTACAAACAGTTGATGTTATTGAGCGGAAACACACTGTTTTGGATATATTATTTCTTAAACTGATCTTATTATACTTATATTGCCTATTAAAATGCCCATGATAGGAAGTGTCCGTTAAATTATTACTATTCACCTACCGTTTTATTTTCCTACCTTTTACGATTTTCTGAGTTGATTAATCATTAAAATATGATTAACAAGATCAACAAGGAAAGGCGGCGTTCAATGAACATACTCATAAACAGGATGTTACGTAATCATTAACGTCAAATGTCACGTCATGTAATGCGCCTTTTCATCCAAATAAAACGTATCAAACTAATTATACCGGGTTCGGAAAGATCCGTTGAATCAAAGGTCACACCGTACAATCAAATGGGCAGACAGCAGTTCAAGCGTCGACAGCTGTTCCACTATATACATGTCGGCGCAGAAAACACAATTGACGGACGGTAAGTATTCATCTATATTTAACATATCCAACTGTGTTCGAGTAATTCTAAATCAATGTTTTGGATTCATAGTCAACATCCAATGGAGCATGCTAACCAATTTATGGCTCTGTGCAAGCTTTACTTCACGTGAATTTTGACTGAAAATAACCACACTATCCGATGAGATGCGGCATTTTTATTTTTCAGTCATTTATTATATTTTTCTCATGATAATAAATCCTTTTATCATACGATTCGTACACGTCAATATTTCGTCATTTAATATTCCAAACCACACCTTCAAAAATGCTTTTCTCCTAAAGCTATAGGGTATTTAAGTTCGAGTGTCATCAAAATTTTAGTAACGTCATCAGCCGTTCGCCTCTTTTTAATGATAACATCGACAGCCATTCATCAGCAAGAATGAGTAAGTAATGTATCTTTCTTACTACAATATATTTAGGTTATCCTTACTGACGCTCAGATATGTTAATAACAGATTTGTGGTATCTGTTTATAGAGTAATAAACGGGGAACGGGGTGTTGGGGCGGTGGGGATGAAGAGGGACTCAGCCACCAATAATTCAAGCAGTTATAGCGATTGAAAGTCAGAAAGTTGGCTGGTCAGCTGAAGCAAACCATAGTACTTGTCACATGTTAAAGCCGGGGGATTATGTGATAATAGTAATTGAACCATTCATGTTAAATTGATAAGTTCTTTTTTTTTCAAGATCAAAATTTAGACTTTTTATATATTTTTTATGTTTATAAATAGAATGCCTATTATACTCAGGAGTCTTGAAGATGGTTTCAATACGTTACTCTAGGTAAGTGTAGACAATGATTTCAAGTCTATGGAAAAGTCTCTCTGTGGGTTTACTGTGGAATTATTATTAACCCCTCTAGACAGCCTTTATAAGGACTAACATCTTATATCTCTATACATGTTATCTCAGATAACTAACTGCATAATTAAGGCTTCCATTGGTCAGCAATACAATCCTTTTTTATGGTTCTTTCATTTAGATGCTAATAATAATGAAAGCTGGTGTTGGTAAGCCCTTTATGCCGTCATTTTTAAAAGTTGTGTATTTTACTGGAAGAAAATAATTTTATTTGATACAGAGGGATATCATTTGGATTTGTTAGTCATACACTGTTTTAAAAGAAAGAAAACTTATTTGAGGATTGTAACAGACAATAAATAAGTGTTGACTGAAGTGTAAACATTCAAAAAATGGGCTAGGGAATTGGAATACTTGGAATTGTTGAAAGGCTGCCTTACGAACGCTGGGTTGTTTACTTATTCTTCGGGCTGATGACTGCCATTATTGCTCGTAGGATACTTAAAATATGCCCAAATGTCACCAAGAGCAGTTTTGCATGTGGAAGGAATGCAATTTTCAGAGTGTAAAATGAAACAAAAAAAATTAGAGACGATATTTGGTGATTATTAATTTGAATGAATAGAAGTAAATTTTCTTTCTTTTGTATTACTTTTGACATTTAAGTATCGATTTCAGCTTTGCTTTTCTATAAACAGCCTGACATTATCAGCATTGTCAGCAAAAATAAAATTGAGGTACCACATGGGGAAAATATTAAAAAACGTAGTTTCGTCATTTAAAGATGTGAAATTATATTTTGATAATTTTCACTGTGAAATTATCAAATATAATTTTCACGGATAAATCAGTAATCCACTGAAAAGCATTAAATAAAAAATGTCCTTTTTTATTTGGCTAAAAGGTTTCCCTACTTTTGAAAAAATTAAGTAGCAAGATATTAAAGAGTATTAACTCTTTTGGTTCTCTAAATACTGTTTGTCGCCATTAATATCTCTATACAACAATAACACATGTATTACAATTGAATAGGAGTTATCACTGGATTTGAAACATGTTCTCATACTTTATATTGATCACTTTTAAGTTCGTCTCCTGTGGAACTAGCTAGTGTCGTATTTTGGCTAACGGTCGTGGCCCGAACCCAACACCATAGAGTTAAACTTCAAAATTAGGAGCAGCTCTTTTTTGTATATTTTAACACACTTAGTTAATAAAAAAATAATTTTCAAGCGTTTTTTTTCCATATAGATCTATTCATCGACTGCTACATCGTCACATAAATAGATATACAGTAATAAATAAATACCGATTTCTATCCGCCTGGCGCCTGGCATAGTGGTAGGAATTGGGAGGTACATGGTATGCAACCAAAAGGTGTCTCATAAGTCAAAATGGCTGGCCCTTTCAGTAGGGGTGACACTATAATAAACAAGACCTTTACCTTTACCTTTATACAGTAGCTGAATGACGATAGCTTTATAGCACAGCTCATAATTTAGATCTTTGCGACAAATCAAATGTTGCAGTTTTCTTTTCTCGGTGAAGTGTCTTCTTTCTTAAATGTAACATGATTATACATATAGGCGTTTAAATGTATGAATGTGTTTTATTAAATAAACCCTTTTACTTTTTTCTGAACTTCTGAGTTTTTTACGAGAAGTGACCGACCCACCCCGACAATGCTCTTATTATCCAAAACAAATTTTAATTCTGATTTAATGGTTTTATTCCTAATTTATTTGCTACGTATTTCTGTGTAAACAAATAACCATGCCATATATATGTCAACTATTGACAGTAAACGAATTAACGACCTATCTAATATAATACTATTAAACCACTTCGTATCCATTAATGTTGTCTTAGAAATGCATTTATAGTTTCATGGGATTATCGATCCAAGAATCTCTATCTTTGCTTCTGAGAGTTTTAATCTGCCTACTTTATTTGAAATATTATGACATAATTATATTTGATGCTCACACCAAGAGTGTTTATTGTGAAAGCAACACGAAATATTGAATGATTGATGTCATGAAAACCATACACAGAAAATATAGTGATTTCCTTTTCAATAAAAGCTAGGAAAATTTTAATTTTGCTGAAGTTTCACTTTTCTAATAGAAATTAAAACAATAGTGCATCGAAATACAGGCGGCATTATGGCACCGTTTTTATAACATTGTAAACTTGATAAAAGCATAATTCATTTTTTGTACAATAAAATCATTTCTGCAAAAAAGTAAACAATATAATACAGCTATTATAAAAGGTCAAGTCGTGTGGTATATTTTGTATATGTACATATGTGCATTCAATTTCAATGTAAATATCAACGTCGTAAGAAAAATAGGATTTCATTGTCTTTTATTTAAAGATAAAATTGCTGTTTTGAGTGAAGCTAAAACATATATTCTGATATTCTGTTCAATGGAATATCAAACTACAGCATACTGCTATGGAGATTTAATCAATATATTTAAATCTGCAGATGTCTTAGGATGATACATGAAAAGAAAAGGAATTTAAAAAATGTTTTTGAATGTCTGTATTGTTCAAAGATTTGAAGATTTTCAGTTTGACCTTCCAGTTTTGTTGTTTTTTTTAAGTTCAATGTTAAAGGGGGACTGGCTTATCGGTATGCATGCAATCGTATAACTTTAGTAAGGAAGCTGTTATTGTAGGACAAATCTCTTTTGTTGCTTTATGTTAGCGATGTTAAATTCTCCGCAACGTCAGTGCCGCCGTCAACTATACATTTAACTGCACAATTAATTTCAAAAGGCTATCTATGATAAGTAGTTTAGTTAATTTACCAATAGATTTTACCTAATATTTAACTTGTCACGAAACATTATGGAGGTAATAAAGCAATCCGACTCTACAATATTAATAGCTATATTTAATTGACTTTAAATGAACATCCGAACAAATCCAGTGAAAATTAAACAAGAGTGTCTAGATGGCCCTAGATCGCTCAACTAACCCATCGAACTCATCCGAGCGTTTTCTTAGACAATCGTCCTGACAAAGTTTGATGACAATTGTCAAACATGTGACCACAAGAGCGTTGACAAAGTTTTTTTCATATTTGGGCAGTGTGACCTGGATTTTTCCGCCAGGTGACCCATATTCGATCTTGATCTAGAAATCATAAAAACAAACATGCATACCAATTTTCCAGGATATTTTGATAAAGACAGTAGCCAATCAAGTGTTAACAATAATTATTTATTTTTAGCTCATGTGAACTAGTTTTTCACTCGAGATTACCCATGTTCGAACTCATCCGAGCAATTAACTAGACAAGCGCATCCTGACTAAGTTTGATGACAATTGAGACAAAAATGTGACCACTAGAGTGTTAACAAGGTATTTGGGCGAAGTCGCCTAGTTTTTGACCCCAGGTGACCCATATTCAAACTTGACCTGGAAATCATAAAAAAACAACTTTCAGACCAATTTCCAGGATGTTTGGATCAAAACAGTAGCAACTAGAGTATTAACAAGTTTTTTTCTATTTTAGCTCCTGTGACCAAGTTTTTCATTGAACATGATCCATTTTCGAACTAATCCGAGCAATTACCTAGACATCCTGTTAAAGTTTGATGACAATTGAGTAAAAAATGTGACCACAAGAGCGTTAACAAGGTTTTTCCATATTTGGGGCGGTGTGACCTAGTTTTTGACCCCAGGTGACCCATATTCGAACTTGATCTAGAAATAATCAAAACAAATTTGCATACCAATTTCCAGTATATTTGGATAAAAAACAGTAGCAACTGGAGTGTAACAAGAATTTTCTACATTTAGCTCCTGTGACCTAATTTGTCATCTGAGATAATAATATTCGAAATTGTCCGAGGAATTACCGACAAGGTTTGATGATAACTGAGGCAAAAATGTGACAACTAGAGTGTTAACGAACAAATGTAGACGGACGAAAGACGAGGGACGAAGTCCGACGGACGACGGACATTCAACGATCCTAAAATCTCACCCTGAGCGAGCAATTTCCCTATGATACCTTAGACTCTCAAAAATTCATTAAATCACTTATAATGGCTATAAACAACCCAAGGGAACTATGAAATCCATTCTGTTACTGATTTTTCATCATACAATCTAAATTAACTGAATAATAATTCCAATACACACCATGATAGAATCAAACAAGACTAACAATAAGTTTTAAAAGGTTATACGAACTTAATCCTGTGACAGTTTCATTAAAATCATGCGATAATATTATTTTTACTATCAAAAATCTAAAACCAACGAGCAGGAGTTATCTACTTTCCACTCTGAAGTGAGCATATTATAGCTTATATCTTGTAATATACTAATCTTCTATACCATTATGTTCCAAATATACCAAAATGATAAATAATAATAATAATAATAATAATAATAATAATAATAATAATAATAATAAAATAATAATAACAATAATAATAATAATAATAATAATAATAATAATAATAATAATAATAATAATAATAACAATAATAATAATAATAATAATAATGATTATAATAGCTTTATTTACCGAAGGCAACACATTAAGACATATACAGATTGTAACACAATATTTACAATGGGGCCTTCTAAATAAAAAACACACCACAAAACAAACAAACACGCACGCACGCACGCACGCACGCACGCACACACACACCAACACACACACACATCACACACACAAAAGAACACCTATCAAACGAAGACAATACATCTGACATCTAAAGATTTAATGTGAAGCAACATCTGTATAAATTGAACAAATCCTAATTTATCTTTAGATAATCAGGCCTACTTAATATTGGAAAAATTCAAACTTCACACATGAGTAATAGCATCATATTTTTTTTTGTTAGTGGCGGGGGTTTAGAGACATTCTATATTCACTTTCGGGTCTAAATGACCGGAAGGGGAACACGAATTTTCTCAGCCACATCAAGGGCGCCCTGTTTTATCAGGGAGGGGATATTGATATCCTACGTTGCCGGGGAGGGGCTCTGGTTGGCTCTGGTCACAGGTTCAGATATAGGTAGTGTTGACCTGAGCGTGTGGACTGGCCAAACATCAGAATAAAAGCCGAACCTGACTCTGTTTTCAAAAAACAAAACAAAAAAAACAAAAACAAAAAAAAAAAAACAATAATATTAATAAACGGAACCAATTTTATAGTTTGGAGGAAACAACTTAACCACTTATCTACCATATAAATACCATTCAAAGATTTACTATATCTATCTATTAACCATTTTCCCTTCAAATCTAAATTAGAATAACAAATTAATTATTGGCAATAAATCAAAATACCCTTTCACAATGTATTTGTAGAGATATATAATTAATAAATAAGAATTTTGATTTATTATCATCATTGGTTCATGAACAATATGCTGTACATCATGTTCGTGCCACAAACTTAAGCTTGTCTATATAGGTCTATACACAAACAAGAAAATTTGCAAAACTTTACAAATCGAATTGACCTCCTTTTAAGTAAACAATGAAGTTTCGGCCGATCACACCAAAGGAGACCATATTTTAAGCATTAAAAGCTAAGATAACTACGCAGGTGTTCGGATAAAATAACACAATTATCAAACAATTAGTGCTAAAACAAATTTGTTTTTTTACGAATTTGGCACTCCAATGTACGTATCACTTATATAATTAGCCTCTTTACATCAAATAAATAAAGTCCCCATTGAATAGGGGAAATAGGTTAATTCCTGACATTGCTTTAAAAATAAATTTATATTTAAATAAAAGATGATATTATTACATTAAATACTCATTGAACTGATATAAGAGACAGTACTCTCTTTAAACGTCTCGGCCTCATATTTAACTTTTGTCTATGTAAGAATGCTGATCATTTTAAAATTAATCTTAGTAGGTATCGGAGCTATCCCAACTTATTACTCGCCTGTACATAGAAACCGGCGAATATATTTGTAACAGTTTAATTTGATATCTCTGGTAGGAGAATATCTGAAAATAAAACCAAATCAATAATCAAACAATTAAAGACCAAAATGATTTTTCATTAACCTTAAAATTCAAACATATGATAACATTGCTGAATGAAATGCGATGTACAAATATTGACATCTTAAAAACCAACCTTACATTTTTTTCTTAGTGTCAAACGTTGCTTTTTATGATAAATGTTTTATTTTTTTTTATTTTATTTAATTATTATCAGTTGTAAGTATCAGACCGTTCCTTTACACTATATTGACAAGCCCGTCACGTGACTTGGTAAACGAACATTATAAATGCTTCAATTAAGTATTGAGAATGCAGGAATACACATCTTGACTGCATTATTTGCTGCCCAAGTATCATATAGCATTACAAAGCTATCTCTTAGTAATTTATCGTTATACAATTTTCATTGCGGTAATTAATACTGTAAATGATATCTAAACTACCATTACATGTATGTCTTGAGATATAAAGTGTAAATACATTATTATTATTTTTCATTATTGGTTTTTTTTAATAATTTGAATGTTAAAGTGACAAATTCAATGAATGTTAAGCGATGTTATTAAAGTTTGGATCTCGTTTATTAAAAACAATCTACATTTTTATGATAACATCGGATTTTGTATCCTGATAACCATCAGAAATTATCTAGCCTTAGCTTAAAGCGATTTCAATATGACATGAACATGACCAATTTTTCAACTTTTATCATGCATCGAATCTTTCATTTTAATTACTTAAGAATTCTTATTAATATCTTTTTATCATCATTATCAATATTACAAAATTTAATATTATTTGAACTCATTTAGTTGTGACGAATTTCAACATAGATGATATCAGAAATATCTTTATAATAAATAGGCCTAGTCTGATTGCCGAAACAAGGTAGAGAAAATCCTCTTTAATACTCTTGACAGCACAGTCTATATTTCATATCCATTAAACTTTGGAATACTGTAAGTACATCAATACTCGCTTATAATTTAGGTAAAAAATGTCTCTTGTTGAAATCAAAGAAACCCCTTGTCAACATTGACTTAAACTTCATCAAACTTTCAAATATTAGAATCGGTGACCCCGAAGAAACGGAAAGAAATAATGTATGGGATAACATTTTTGTTCTTTCTTTTTTCTTTCTGTTATTTTATTCCCTATCAACCTCTAAAAAGTAAACATCATGATTTGTTTGATGCATACCACTATCAACTGGACAGGTTTGAAATTCGAATTTTGCGTGTATCAGGTGCTACTGACGTTTGTGAGTGGTCCAACTTAATGTATTTAGTAATATTATTTAGTAAATTCAAGTGATTTTGACCCGTACTCAACTGACATACATGTATTAGTCTATGTTTACGTACCAAATCGTTGTGCCGCAATTTTGTCTACCAAGGATTTTTAGCACGAATGCGCTCGTTTCCTGATAGATATTTCATGAACGGGAAGGGCTAGAGACTTGTGGTTGGTCTCGTTTGGAAGCTTAATACAAACCTGAAATAGTGATGAAAGGTTTTTTAATTGTCTGGCCAATTGTTTTCACAACGGTCCGGGATATGAATCCCTTGCTCGTAGGCTCGAATCTGGAGTTATCGGCCTTCTCTTAACTGAAAGTATATTTTTAAAGGGGATCATTATTTACTTTTTTTTGGTTTTTGAAACTGTTAAGATGAACACATGTTTTTTTTTTATCAATCTGGTCATATTTTTTCTTCCCATGTCCGATACTCGTGCCTGTGCCTCTTCCCGCCCTCACAGTCTTTGAGAAAGGAAATCATTTTTTGTTCGCGTTTTCTGTTCGTGTTTTTTCCTCGATAAAAAGTATTATAGCTTTGTTTTCATTTATTATTTATGACATACATTTATGTCAGTATTTTTCAGTTTTGTCGTAAGACGTATATGTATATGGCTATCAGCTATTTGTGATACTATCTACATGGTCCGGTATAAATGTTGTTTACCCGAAGAGATTTTTATCAAGATTAAAACTATATACATAATTTGGTGATTGTAATTTAAATTAACTGGATCATATCCAACAAGTATTAAGTGAGAAGTTCAAACATTAACATTCATTAGTGGCGTTGAATTTACAAAAGATCACATATACTTGACATATTTCCCCAGCTTCTATAAAAAGGTAAAGGTAAAGGTCTTGTTTATTATAGTGTCACCCCTACTGAAAGGGCCAGCCATTTTGACTTATGAGACACCTATTGGTTGCATACCATGTACCTCCCAATTTTCTACCACTATACCAGGCGCCAGGCGGATAGAAATCGGTAACCATTCATTTTAACTACCTCGCGGCTCACGAAGCGGCCATTTCGGAACGAGTCCCACGAGAAACATTCGTCCTTCAATTAACGCTCCCCGTGGGGCTCGAACCTTCGACCTCCCGATCCGAAGGCGGACGCCTTAACCACTAGGTTATATTCTATAACTAGAAAAATAAATAGAGGATATTGAATGAGTGTCAGATAATGAACAATGTGAAATAATACCGCCATTAAGACTTAATAATGACTTGTATGTATTTACTGATAAAGAAAAGGCAAATGCGCTCAATGATTACTTTTTCTCTGTATCATCTATTGACTTCTTTACCAATTTTCAATCTTAAAACAAACGAATCTTTGTGTGAAATAATCATTAACGAAGAAGAAGTGAAAGGCATTCTTTCATGCTTAATAATAAAAAAGGCTAGTGGACCAGATTGGATAAGTCACCGTATTATTCAATAAACATCTGCTAGCATTCGTAAACCTCTATGTTCTCTTCAAGGAAATACATATCCCACATGATGGAAAAACGCAAGCGTTATGCCATTATTTAAAAAAGGGAAGCACGATCTTTGTTCTAGTTATAGACCAATTTCTTTAATAAGTTGCATAGGGAAAGTTATGGAAAAAATTATATTCAAATATATTTTTACAACCATTTACATATGAACAATCTTATTTGCAAATATCAATCCGGGTTTGTTCCAGGCATTCTACTGTATATCAATTAATTGACAATAATCATCAAATGATGAAAAGAAATCAACTTTTATAGTGTTCTCTGATATCTCTAAAGCATTTGACCGTGTTTAGCATAAATGTCCACTGTATAAACTGCATCAGTACGGCATAACAAATAATTTGAATACTTGGATTGCTACCTATTTTTGATTTATGATAATGACATTGCTGAAAACCCACTTAGATTGACTCGTCTTTTTGCAGATGATAGTTCTTTATCAGTAACAAGCGAAGATTCTAAATATTGAAATATAGAAATGACTCTAAATATTGATCTTAAAACTATTACTGAATGGGCAGACCAATGGCGTGTAACCTTTAATCCTAATAAGACGTATTATTGCGTTCTCTTATTAGAAATGAAAGACCTTTTTTGTACTTCAACAAAGTTCAACTTAATTACAGTCAACACCACAAGCATTTTGGGTTAACCTTAAGTTATGATGGAACTTGGCATGAACATATTAATAATATAACTAACTCGGCTTCCAAAATATTAGGTTCTTTGCGTTTATTAAAGTTCAAATTAAATAGAACAACATTAAATAACATTTATATTTCCTACATGAGGCCTGTATTAGAATATGCTAGCGTTATTTGGGATAGTTGTACCTTATATGAATAAGAAAAAAAAAAAAGAAAAAAAATACGATATGATATTGCGCGCTTAGTAACTGGTTTGACTCGCTCTGTGTCTATAGGAAGACTTTTGCACGAAATAGCTCGCGTTTGTTCAGCAGATCGCCGTTTAATGCAAAAAATATCAATAATGTATAAAGCCAAAAATGGTGAGCTTCCAAGTTATCTGGAAACTTAGTTCCCAAATTTTGTATCAGAAAGTAGCCAATATAACCTTAGAAATAACGATAATTACGTAACAATAGCACGACGAACATAAATATTTTCTAGATCATTTATACCCTCAGCAATTTCGGCATGGAATAGTCTTGATAATGATATACTTGACTCGCCTTTTTTAAATGTGTTCAAAACTAAACTTATGGATAAATTCAAACCCACACTTGTCCCTAAATATTATTTCATTGAAAAAAGATAAACATCTGTTTAACATGCACGTTTAAGAAATAGATGTAGTAATTTGAATGATGATCTGTATAGAAATCACTAAGCAAACTCCCTTGTTTATGAGTTTTGCCATATCGAGGAGGATGCTGGACATTTCGTTTTTAATTGTAAACTTTTTGGTGATCAAAGACTCCAACTTTTCACTTTCACTCGCCCTTTTCATCCATTAAGTACAAGAACTCTTCTTTATGGAAAAGAAAATTTATCAGACGAGGAAAACTCTTTTTTATTTCATAAGGCTCAAAAATATATATAAATATACAGATAGATTCAAATAATAACAAATAAGTACATGTAAAAATAACAATCATTGTTCCAATTTTAATTCTCCTAATTCCCCTTATAAATGACATATTTTTGACAGCCACACAAACCATCACACACTGCAAGTGCAGGAAAATTACTATTATTTCTAATATTTAAAAATTGATTAGCAAATGTTTTTTTTTTTAATTTAATGTCAAATTCTATTTGCTACTTTGTTTTTGTATCCGTCTTAATATTTGAAATTGCTCATGTGTACAGTGTTTAAACATGTTTTCGTTTCTATTTCTTATAATGCTTAAAGGAAGGACAGTTACTAATGTTGCTAGAACTTGTTCAACTTTTTGCCTTTTGTTAAAAATGTTTTTTGTGGAAATAATGTTTTTAAATTGTATTCAAAGAGCAATAAAATATTATTCAACTTAATAAATTTCCTTTATTTCTTACACAATCACTAATATCCAATATATTTTTGAAATTTCCCGAAGGGTAGTTAAATAATTAAAAAATAATTGACTTATGATTTTTATCCCTCGGCAATTCCATTTTTTTCTATTATATAGTGACTACTCAGATATCTGTATAATTTTCATTTATTTGTTTGCGTAGCAGCAAATACACAATGGATGTCTTGAAAATATTTTTTCTTGTAATGCTATGTAAGTATATATGTTTAATTCAGAAAATTGTAATATTTTGAGAACAAATATTTCATTCTTTTATTTATGGGGTATTTTCTAATTTATAGTGATAAGTAAATTAAAAGAAACTTTTTTTATAGAGGGTCCATTTATTTAATTTACAGTTTCACGTATTTTTCATGTACTGTTTATAGGGCAAGTGGACAGGGTAGATGCGCAGGAGATACTCAGTGAGAGAAAAAACACTTTGAGGTCGATAGAAGAATTGATAGTGTATATAAAACTTGGGAAGGATGAGGTTTGTGCTGGTGTACAAATGTCTGACGCTTGGGTTCTCACTCTTGCTGACTGTATCGATACTAAAATGTAAGTTGTATCATATTTTATTACCAAGTGAAAAATATCTGTTTTATATTGATATTAATTATTTCAAAAGAGGAGCCAAATAAGCATTTTTACCACTGGCCCGTTACCCCTACAGGTTAAAATCGCTTCAGTGACTTTTGGATTCTTCAATCTGGTAAGCTATCTATTTAGCCTAAAGAATGTTGGTGATCGTCCCCCTCCACCAGTAAAGCTGTAAAATCGCAACATGACCCGTTCTGTGCTTGTGCGACGTAAAACCAAACCAAATAAATCACACGTTACAAGGGCAAATTCAAGTTTTAAGTAAATATTTATAACGCAAGAGTGGGCACAAGGGTCGCCATCGTGAAATATCGTTACTCACACGAGACTGACGAAACCGAGATTTGGACGTCTTTAAGCCCCTTGTAGTAATCCACCGGGTTAGGCATAATTCAACATTAAAACAAGAAAACTGTGATTTTTTTTAATTCAGAAACATCCGCAGTTGTTTATATGGCGGTTATCATGGAATATCCAATGTGATACCTTCGTGCCATTCCATGAAAAGCGGCGTATGGTCCCCAAATAAAAGAAAGCGTGAGCCCTAAACATGAAAACAATGGATAGAACTAAACAAAATGGAATGCTGGCAAATATTGTGTATTTTCAAAAACGTTAATTTTTCTTTTCGTTATTAAATAGCTCTGAATATCTTTCAATCTTTATTTGAAATCAATACACCCGTCGTTACATGCGATTTATAAAAAGATAACGTTTCATTGCCTTCATTGCTACAAAAATCAACACAAATATAGTTTATTAGTTTTCTCTATGTATCTAAAACGATCCCGGATACCAGGCGTCGCGGATCCCGGGTTTTCCCCCTACCGATTTGAAAACATGCGCAATTGAAATTATTGAATTGTTTTGTTTGTTTGTTTTTGTTTTGAAGTTTGACGGAAAGGGCCAAATTAAACCATTTACTAAGAAAAAGGAAAAGGTTTTGTAAATCAATTGTTTAATGTTTAAAATATGAGTAGCATACCTTTCTAATGATATAAAATATTTAACTGTTTAAGGAAAATAACTTTATAATTATTATTACAAAATTACTATAATTTGCATTTTATCAGCTGCAATATCTTTTGCAAATGATTCACAAGTTATCAGTATGTTTATATATAAGTACTAGCATTTCCAAAATTGCCTTGAATCGCCGTTCTACCATTGGCATAGTTCTTGTCTAATACCTTTGTTGTATGTGGTCAACACATAAAGGCAACAAAAATACATATATAAGATATATCTTATGGCATTTCTTATTTATATGATTTATATATATTCATTCTTGGACGGTAGCGGCATTATAAAATAAGAAATGTTTGCCAAAAGGTATTTATAATAAGAAAAATTAACAGTGATTGAATCAGCCAACTGCGTAAAATAGCTATAAATAGCTCGCCGCTATGGTAATAAAAGTGATGACGTCCCCAAAAAGTAAAAAATAACTTAAATATATATAAAGCCAATTAGCACGAAAATAACGCAACGACCGCTGTGGTGTAGTACTTACACTGGACAGGCAATCCAGAGACCCGTGGTTCGAATCTCGGCTGCGGCGTACCGATTTTTCATGCGATTTTCTATTTATAATTTCTCTCTCATGACATGTATTGTAAAAATGTCGACGTCATCGTCAATTTTTGTTCACATCAATACAATAAAGCTCACCACTAAATAAAACTAAACAAAAATTGATAGCGTCAATCACAACCTGCCAAATCAATTCATTTTTCTGACATATCATATTAGTTTTGTGTGTGCAAAATTGCCCGTCTGTTTGAAATGCTAAAGTAATTAGATGGCTATATTTCATATATCGTAGAAATTCATTTTTCTCATTGTTTTGATTTTTATTTGATTTCTTTGTATTTATTAATTTTTTAGCAAGCTTGGAAAGTACAGTATAACATACCAAGATGGTTCAAAACAGGTCATTGCCGAAGACAGGGTGAGTGAAAAATGAAATTAGTTTTATTTTATATGCACGATACTTTATAATTTTCTTAAAAAAGTGGATAGGTTTACAATGCGCACATTTTCCATATTTTTTCAAATACTGATTAAAAAAATAGAAATTTATGATATTGATATTCTCATAGCTAGGAAAACTTATGTTGATAAAGTTCTTATTGGTTTAGAATGATCAATTATATGATGAATAATAATATTTTGTTCTAGAACATTTTATTATATGCTATATAAATACATGATATTTTAATTTCGGATCATGTATCTCACACTTGCCAACAACTTCCAAAAATAATAGCTTCGTAATTTGCTTTTGTCTGATACTGAATTATTGACTGTATTACAGACCTTCTATTATACACCAGTTTACTTTAATTCTGTGGTGTAAGTTTAAGAAAATACCAGGAAAATTGTACAAAAAACACAACAATATGTTGTCATTCTACATGAAATGGATATGAACTTTTGATTTTTAAGTATTGTATATGACGCAATTGCAATTTTGTTGAGCTTCAATGAGTGAGACTGAAAAAAGGATAGGAGCAACACACTAAATACCGTATTCCGGTTTATACCGGACAAAGCGCTTGAATCATAAAATGCTTAAATCTTGCCTTTTTACCCAACGGAGTGAACTTTAATGGGTCTTATTCATCTTTTCACACCAATTTATGTATGATAATGGATGAAAAATGTAAAAATCGGCGAAAAAAAAAAACAACGATATTTGTCTGTTTTGTGATCATTATTTCTGCAAACGTCTAGAGGTACTGCTCCAATCCAAACTCCTCACAGCGGTTACGTCACGCTTTGCTTTTTTAACCACTGCCACCACTGAAATCACGTGACGCTAGTTGTATCATGTGACGAAAACATGATGGCCAGTTTCAGAACGCCAAGGATTCCATATCTAACTGGCAGATTTATAATTACATCCTTACCAGATAAAATATGTTCAAAACACTCAATTCGTTTACACTATAAAACAAATGCCGGATCAAATTCTTTTGCGCAATCGTTCAATAACTGTCTAACTTTCGTCATTGTTTACTATACATACGTGTCTCAGTAAAAATATCTTTCGTTATGTTTACAAAATATAATTTTAAAACGTATATTTTTTACATTCTTGTACATTAAGCATAACAATTTAATGAAAGAAAACTAAAATGATATAAAGTATTCTATTTTAAAATTAAAAGTGAAAAAATATATTCGGCTCTCTGACGACCGAATTTACTTGTGGTGACAGCACAGACACTTGGGGTGTGGAGCTCAAAACGCCTTTAAAATCCAAATAAAATATATATTTGTCAAATCCAGCACATGTACTGATCATATATAAAAAAATTGATATAAGTCGTTTTGAAAAAAAAATCATATTTCAACAAGATAAAACTGTTCGCCGGAAAAAATCCAGTGGCAGTGGTTACTGTACTGATTAGAGGAAGTAACCGCTGCGGGGAGTTTTGGCTCCAATCCTGTATGGAGTTAAATCCAAGTTTCAAACAGTTCAGCTAAATGCCCATCTCACACAGAATACTGTTGGACTCACGGTTCCCATACGGTATACTCGGTTAAACACGGATTGACTGGTACGAATATTTAGCTCCAACCATGCCTGGTGATTAGTCGGCACGAGTAAGACTTAAATTTGAATGTAGCACGAGTATGTACGAATAAAGGATGGAGATCCTCGGTCAAGCAAGGTTTGAACACGACTTGCATACGAATACAAACGATTGTTGTACGGTTCCAAGTGCGGTCTAGTACGGTCTGGTACGATCAAATACGACCTTTACTTGATTTACTCGATTTTCACAGGGTTTACATAGGGCCACGCCGACTTTTGTTCCAGTTATGCTGGAATTATGACATATTCGTGTATGTTTTGATATCTAATGGCTTCGCTTCATAAATGTTCGAACTTTTAACGAAGAACACCTATATATGTGAATATTGGTTATGTTAAACAATGGCAGATGCAATAGATGACATGATAAGGGAATTACAAATCATGAAAAGACTGATAGACATTGGTAGTCCCCCAGCTCATCAGGCTCGGCAGGGTCAGAAAGTTGGAGTGGTCGGCGGGCGTGGATGGCCCTTCTTGTTTTCTTTCTTTATGTGCGTGGGAATATTCTTCTTTGGGTGCATCCTTGCATGAAACAGAAAGTACTCAGGGTAGATCTAGCAGTAATACATATTCATGCTTACGATCTTGGCATGGTTGGGCTCACTCGTGGAATGGACCTCAAGTACAGCTGTATATACGGTCTCATACAGTCTCACACGGTCTCTCAAGGTATTGTACGGCCGTTTATACGATCATACAGGGAAATTACATCCGTACCAGGTTTTTAAACGTTTTAAAAATCATACCCGGTTAACACGGATACACTCGAATGGCCCAAGTGTAACTCGGATAAACTCACGGTTAGTTCGATTGTTTGTACGGTTTACACGGGTGGTCAACCGTATAAGTAGTGTGTTCTGTGTGAGACGGGCTCAATGCATGGTACGCCAATGTCGACACCCAGACCCGGAAGTACCTTCGTAGTATAAAACTTATTTCATTTTTCAGGACTCCGTTGGCGAAGAATTCGTTCTCCTTCGGATAAAGCCAACTAAAGAAACAAAAACTAAATTTGCAAAACTTTCGAACTTAATGTTACCCTCACCCGACTACGATTATCGGGTCTACAGTAAGGACGAGTCAGGTAAGTTTTAAAGAAATACAAATTGTTTGATTGTATTGCATTCGTTGTTTCCTCAACATTCCAATTTGCTGAAGAACATTTAAATCGGTTTATAAGGTTGAAATTTGATTTTCAGCGTCTGTATCCGACATGTCATTAATTTCTATGCATTGTAATCAAAGCGTCATTCACTTTATTTTCTTTTAGAAAAACAATTCTCTATTGTTACAAGTAATTTAATCTTGGTAAAACGCATTATTTCACTATAAGCTTTCTTTAAAATTGTGTTTATGTGTTCCTAGTTAAATAAGGGTCAATTCGCCTTTTCAGACACTGAGGACATGTCCCCAATCATGTCCTTAAATAATATTTAGCTTGCCAAAAAGTGATCTATTAATTTTGAATCCAGTTGTTTACTGATGTCGACAACATTAAATTTTATTTCATTTTTATATAGATAAAAATGCAACAGGAGTAGGTTTAAGACATGTCCTTTAATAGAAAGAAGTGAAATTCAATTTTGTAACTGTGAGACATTTAAAATTAAACAAAGTATGAATTGTGTTTCAGAAAATATGATACAAAAATGTATATTCAATAATTTGTGACAACTGTAGGCAGTTTTATATTGGCCAAAAAAAAAAACAACGAATTATGTAAACTTATGATTTTACATACGCAACAAACAGACACAGAAGAACGCATAATGTTGCAAGTCAATTAATCCTTACGTAAATGTTCAGGCGGAAAATTTAGTATTCCCCCTTTTTACAAAATATTAAGCAATAGTGATTTTTATAGCAGAAAAGAAAGGTATCTAATCCAATTGTTAAAACCACACGTAAAGTTTGTTTAACAAGTCATTTATATATAAGTACTTCATTCTTCATTTTCAATCTTTTCATTTTTAATTAATAAGAAACACTTGCGTTTTTATTCAGTCATATTGTCCGTTTAATAACCAGTATTTATTCAGTAAAAATGTTTATTACCATACAATTTGTGGCCATATAATAATTAACATATGAACTTTATGATCTCCCTTAAATAAATGCCATTTATTCACTGCCAGATTGTATGGATCATGCTAAATGTCCATAATATTATAGTTTTACGGTATAAATTACAAACATTTTGTTTTCCGGGAAAAACGTTATCATTTAAAAGTGGCAATCCGCAATCAGACAATTGTCTTATAAGCATTTTTTTAAAAGATTTGGTATTTGCATTGCTACGAAAACCTCCGTAAAGTAACAATGCTAATGGCTGGGGGTGGGGGTGGAGGTTTGCTTGAGATTTTTTTCTCTTTTATCAGAGTTATTGCTATTGATAAGTGAAAACTTGCAATTTTAAATTTGTGTCGTGCGTAGCTCAAAAAGTATTAAACCTAGTGTCATGAAATGTTGTTCAGTATGTGTTTTTTGCACCTTAGGTTTCGCTTGTGGTTTTATCCAACGACTCTAGTGTTATTGCCATTGAATAAGTAAAAAAATCATTTTCAACTACTTATTGCCCTTGCCTTAGAAAAATAATTTTAGTTTTCAGCTTGTGTCACGTTTAGCCCAAACAATATATGATCATAAGTCATAAGATTGACAAATTGGTGGAGAGTGGCAGCACTCGTGTCTATGGGCACATTTCTTGTTTTATTTATGCCGTCTTAATGGATTGCAGTCATTTCGCATGCATAATAAAATGCGTATTTGTTTTGTTTTATTATAGTTTCCTAAAACCTGTCGTATTCAATTATTCCCGCTTCTGCTAAACCATTATTCGAATTTTACTGCCTTTTGCTTAAATTTGAAAATGGTCCGCATACTTTCTAATAATATGTAAATAAGCCGTTACTAAGCATTCATTATTTATGCAACATTTATTTATTTTACAAGTTAAATAGACATTAATTGATTCGTAGCTCGGTTTGTCTTGTCAAGTTTGTATTCTTTAATTAATTGAACTATTTCTTGAGCATACAATACTTTTGTTCGTTTTAATCATTTAACGGCTTTGTTGGCAATATTGATCCGAGACACTAAATTTTCGGGATGTTTTTCTTAAGTTTCGAAATTTCTTAAGGTAACACTTAGTTATGAACAATTTAGATCTTATACCTGGAAATCTTAGAACTTGCATAAAAAGAATACGTATGTCTTTACATACATAACTGATTCAAACCGGACGCTGACAGAATTCCTAGAAATGAACGATATTGTATATATGTAACCTTCGTGATATCGAAGATGAGGACCACTTATATTAGTATGTACCTGTTTTCTTGAAATTCATAAAAATATATTAAGAGATAGTACTATGTAGACCAAGTATTATCAAATTTATTAAATTTTTAAATTGTAATAATAATAAAATATTGCGTAACTTGGCTTACTTTATCAGAGATGCTATGGCTAGTAGAATTTCCCTGAATAATGAATGGTTTATCCTCTATGTTGGAAGTAAGCAGAATATTTCACGTTGTATTCTCTATATTTTCATTGTTAACAGTATGTGAGTTCAGATTTATAGCTATATTTATGTACATTTCAAAATGTGATGTGACTATTGTATAGTATATTTAAATTGTAAAAAATTGTAAGATGATGTACCACGTACAAGTCTTGAATAAAATTTCTGTTCTGTTCTTAAGATTCTAATGATATTATAGAAATTGATACGTAGTGATAAGAATAAGGGAATTGTCACAACTGGTTACAAGTTCGAATATTGGACAAACCTTTTTGTGACTGTGAAAAACTGCTTTTTTTCTGTTAATTTAACAAAACACGAGTTGATAATGTGTAAATTGTATCTTTTTTACTACCAGTTCTTGTGATCTTGATATAATCCAGGCGACATAATCATCAAAAATTGTGAAATTTGTTGTTAATTGTTTTATTTGGTTTATTAAATTTCTCTTTTGTTTCGCTTAAGGTGTTCATTATCAAACTAAAGATTATTGGACTTCAGACACTTCCTTGTCGGCATCCATTTACAGTCCCTACTACTTCTTAAAATGAGCCATCAAGTGTAACTTTGATAGATCTTGTAGCTAAAATGTTTTTATCCAACGAAGAATACGTTCTATAACACAATAGAAACACCTATCCATAGCATCAAATGCATCGCTAAAATCAAGGAAAACAACTTGTTTATGTTTGATTTATCAAATGCATTCTAACGTCCGCTTTAAGCTAAGTGAGATTATTATTATTTTATTAAGTTTATTTTCGCTCGGCGCCGAGATCTCAGCGTCCATGCCGGTCCACTCTAGAAGTCGCATTAGGGCGTCTATTTCATGCCGATCTTCCTAATCCTGTACTTCATTCGATGGAGGAAAGACAATACTGGCAAAGCATCATATTCCGTGACGGCAGCAAACAGGCGGTAAACATAAAACGGCTCTTGTTAGCGCCACCCTCCAGAGATAGTCACGACAGGTCAAATAATCACCTCTGGTACTTGAAATGACTTGACCTTGACCTGCCGAGTGCCTCCTCCGCGACGTGCACGCCTCTTGAGGGATTTGGAGAAGCGTGAGATTATCCGTCCCAAGAGCAATTTATTACGCAACATAGACTTACATTTGTCTGACCGTTCAATTCAGAGGTCTAATATGTCATTCTTGTCACATATTCGTTCCGATTATGACACACATGTGACACATTCGATCGAATACGGCACAGTCTTCAGCCGAATATGGAACATAATCATATGTGCAATATTCTATTTGAGCTAGTTTTCTATGCTTACCAAAACGTTTTTCTTTTCACGAATAAAAAATAAAAATTGCAACGTATATGTCACGTGTATTTTCACGGAAAATGAAAATAGATAATTTTGACAAATTCAAGGGCATTAACTCTAGCAATAAGTAAGTAGAAGTAGTAGTACGGAAAACGATAACAAAACCCCCAGGTATGATGATTCATATACTAACAAACACATTCATGTAAAGTTTCATGACCTTAGGTCAAGTACTGTTGGAGCGACACAAGTTGAGAATTGCAATTTTGACTTAAAGGGAATATTTCTGGCATTCCTGCCCGACTCGACAACCGACACCTAAGCTGCAGTTATATTGATCAACATTTTATGAACCTAGTTCAACTACTTTCGGATCTATGTGACATGCAATAATTTTGGATGGACGCACGCACGTATGCACAGCCGCACGAACAGACGAACAAACGAACAAGAACAAATCAAAATGCCCCATATCAGATTGGGGTCATAAAACGTTCATTTTCAAATTAATAATAATCAAAGGCACACTTTTTATACAAATATTTCTTTATAAATAGGGCAGTTTGTCTGTAATTGATTTAAAGCATGTTAACAGCTTATCACCTGAAGAGAGATGTTTTTGAAATGAATTAATTTGCCATAAAAGTAGCAAAATGTAAACAAAATTATGTTTTGACTTCCATTCAAAATACTCAAAAACTTTAACAGTACTTATTCCCAATATTCTAAAAAATCAGATGACACTAACTATATGGCTAATACGAAAATTGAAACAGCGCACGAAAAGTAAATAGCTTTTGAAAAATAAAAAGTTTAGGGGGTAGGGAGGGGGAAGGTCAATGAGCCTTTAATATTCAAAAGATATTTGGCCTTTACTTTTGGACCTATGAAACTATTTATATAAAAATAACATTGTTTGCCTTTAGAAAGGCTATATAAAGACTGCTTTAACCGACTCAGAAAATCTTTACATTTTTTATATCCAACGGTTCCAAAATTAATTACGATCATTTGGTGCCTGATATTTTGTTTTTAAGTGGGCACATCTATTTCAATTCAAAGCTATTATGGTATCATATTTTGAGATATTTGGGCCTGTCCATATAAATGTAAACTTCAACTCATGTTGAGTCCCGTCCCATAACATACATTTACTGGTGGAATAAATCTATATAAAATAAAAATGAACTGATGTATTTGTTTTTATGATATTTTGTGTTATTACATTTAATCAATGTAAAAATCAAATTATCTATGAGTGTTGTTTGCCTTTTTACTTATGACATCGGTAGCATATGCACTAAATTGAGTCAAATGATTCCTGTTATTATAACTTATTACATAGGAAGTCGTTTTGAAATTCTTAACGTGTATATTACAAGTACCGTTAATAAGTTAAAACAACGAGATTGATTTTTGACAAATATTGCTTTCAGGTGAGAGATCATTTGTTCATGATGTACAATTGATATCATATAACCAATGTCCGTTTTATAAATAAGTCAGCACAACTATACATATAAGATTTAGGTTTCCTTTACTACCTTCAATAATCTATTAAAGTCGCTTATTGCTTTAATATTACAGATAAAGTAACTGCAAATGATGTTGTTTTTGTCAGAGGCATTCAATGTGTGAAGAAAGGCATTGAAGGCAATTTTGGAGAGACACACAAATGCCTTAGAGTCAACATTGCCAAAACTACTAAGTGTTTCGTAGGTTAAATTGTTAGGATTTATAGTTCTTTATAAAACTTTTTTTATTTTCTTCAACTGTGCATCTAATATGTATCATCGTTTAGTACAATTAATCCAGTTATGTTATTTAATGAATAGATTAGACACTTTAAAGTGTAAATATCTATATATCTCCTGCTTGCAGTTAAAAACTAATATTGTAAAACTGCAGATTATATAAAAGATTATGTAAGAATTAATTTTATATATTTCTTTTAAAGAAAATGACACATGTACGGTTAAAGAGTTATCACATTCAAAGAAGCTGCACGATAATTTTTCCGGAACGCTTCATTCTGTTTACGTATAAATATTTGAATATCAGTGACATTCTATTACATTATTTACGAGAATTGACCATATGATTAAGGTACTGTTTATATATATTTTATTGAAATATAATAAAATGCATTCATGCGAAACAACGTTTGCTTGCAAACGTAGCTTGAAGTTTAGTTTGCAACAAGTATATAACTTATCAATTAGATTCACCGCACATATGAATAATACCATTCCTTTAATGTGTTTTGCCTTGTTACAATAGTTATAAGGCTGCGTAGAGATTTCAATTTGTTTCGAAAAAGTTTACAAAAACTAATTTGGATTAAGTTTTGATGTTAAAAACGGCAGAAAATACATTTCAAAGAAATTTATATCTAAGTGTTCATTTCTTTTTATCATTTTAGCCAGGAAACCCAATATTTGGATCGAAGGAAAACAAAGTCATGTTGCAAGGACTGACAGTAGCATCATCAGATTCCTGCTCATCATCGCTTTATTCATATGCGGTCATAAAACCGCAAGTGAGCTGGATAAACACGGTCATTTTGGGTACTTATTACAATTCATTACTCTTATTTTTATTATTGTGATTGTGTACATAAAAGTGATGGAATAAGGAATTTATTCCTTGTATCAAATAATGGGAAGTAATAACAAAAGTTATTTATGCACATTTTTTAAACGCCCGAGCAATTTCATTTGTTGTGCACCTAGATGTGTGTCTGTCAGTCCGTCTGTGAGCAATTAGGTTTCAGTCAGCTTTTTTTAACCAATAGGAGGTGGTCACTTTTAGTTTTATTGTGTTGAACTAGAATGCCCGGAGCATACATGTTTTGCATTGCTTTGTTGACCTCTACAAAAGTGACATAAATCACGACCCTTATATAAGAAATACACCCACTCTTGAATTGTATGTTGACTGGTAAAACTATCTTGAAATGTAATGTCCCTATAATTTAAAGCCCAACGCTTTAATAGTGGCATCAATTTCAAAATAGATAAATACAGAATCCCTAAAGAAAGCCCAACACGGCAAAGAAAGCCCAACACGGCAAAATTTAAAATGTTGCAGGCTCGGTTTGATTGAGCCTGTTCATGGACGGTACTGGAAAGTGCAAGTTACCGTCCACGCCCCCTAGCACCGGCTTAAGCAGAATTCAACATTTAACATGAAATAGTAAAATTTTGAATTAAGAAACATACGCAGATGTGTTCATACGGCGGTTATCATGGAACCTTCAATGTGACACGTCCGTGCCATTCCATGAAAAGCGGCGTATGGTCCCCAAGTAATAAAAAGCGTGTGCCCTAAACGAGAAAACAATGGGCGGAACTAAATAAAATGGAATTTTGAAAGGGGATCAGAGGTTATGAAGTCTTCAAGCACAGCATAAATTGACCGCGAACTTTACCGCAAAATCAAAAGTACTCATCTTCTGACTAAGGCCGGTGCACCTGTAAGTAAGTAAGAGCATCGAGGGCTAATTGGTTGTCGAGGTATTGTTTTAAAACCCTATTAAAATACAAGGTCAACGTGGACTTAAATTTTGACCCCTTGATCAAAATAATTTGGGGCCAAGACCAATGCACCGGTGAAGTTTTGGAGCCGATGAACCCTAGGTCAACGAGTTACTTGTCGAAAACCATTTTAATTGCAAGGTAAATGTGACCTTGGCCTTTGAGTCTTTGACACCAAATAAATGGGTCAACCAATGGGCAAGACATATACACCTTTGAAGTTTGAGGGCTAAGTGCCCATCGATTATTCAGTTTTTGGTAGGAATCTGTTTTTATACGGTTTTTATAAGGTTAATGTAAACTTGGCCTTTCACTCCTTACTGTTCTTACTTCCCAAGGCATACAAATACAGAAAATGTGAAAAAAGCCAATAGAGAAACAAAATAAACATTTTTTCGAAGTTTTTCCCTATTGTGTTAAGAAAATTAGTACTTTATTTTTTATAGCATGCATAATGTGTTAAAAAAACTGTTTGAATGTGTAAGATTTGGCGTTTGAGGAAAACAAATAACAGATTGCAGCCCTGTTGAATGAAAATCAAAATTGAAAAGGGACGTTTGAAAAAAAAAAAATCAACCGTAAACAGGAGCGTCCGCGCTTGTTAAATGTGATCCTGTTTTTAAACCAGACCAAAAGAAAATAATTCACCTTACCACTGGACGTTGGGAAAAATCTGCTGAAAAAGGCTTCATGTTAAATTTCTTTCTATATCAGATACAACAAGGTGAAAGGTTTTTATAAGAGTAACACTATTTAAATTGTTTTCAGGAAGTTACATTCTAACTGAACTGACTGTAAAAATGTGCAGGTGTTATTATCTTCATATGTTTCAACTTATTAGGTCTTACATGAGCTATTTCGCAGTTTAGGTGAAGAAGAAAACAACAACAAACAGTACAGATCTTCAAAGAGGTTACTTTATTTCCAAACCAAAACTATAGATTCCAGTCATGCCTGTTCCATAAAAATTAACCTGGGTAAATTGCGTTTCAGTAAATTAATTACTACATCGTATTATATTGAACATACGAAAACTTTGGAGACTTTAATTTTTTACAGATTGTGGCTCAGTCGAAAACATTCAAAATGGAAAGATTATTGTTGACAAAAAATCAAAAACGTCCGTTGGAGCTACTGCGACTATTAAATGCGATAATGGTTATCTAGCAAGTCGGCAGAAAATTTTCTGTCTGAATACCGGTAAATGGCAAAAATCCATTTGCGAAATAAAAGGTAAAATTAAGTTTATATGCTTGTATAATCGATCCTACATTCTTTGATGATTTGAATAAAAATTGGATAAAAAATTATACAGGCCTGGTAGAACATTTTAACAATCGTACGCCAGTGAATTTAATGATCGTTTAATCGGCTATTAAAAATCATAATAAGTCATAGTGGAGCGAGAAATTGACTTAATTGTCTAAACTCAGAACATATAGACTCTTTACAAGTCACTTCGAGCAGGAATCATACCTTAGACTCAACCTAAAAGAAACGAACGTTCATTGCTCACACAATAACGCTCCGGTATATTAACAATTCGTGAAGAAACAGGAAGATATGTCGGTGTATTACCAAAACAGAGGCTATTTACATTACATTATGCGAATTAGGATCAATTGAGGATGAAATGCATTAAACGATTCAGTGCGAGAGAGGTCATTTCCTAATGACTTAAAATAATTATACAAACGTTTTAAACCGTTCTCCTTTTGTAGTTTGTTCATAGGACACCCTTTAAAAATCGTACATAAATACCATCACTCATTTTCTTTTTTTTTAGTTATACTATATTGAATTCCAATTGGTAAATGTGATCTACTTTGAATGTTTCAATTTTAACAATATTTCTCTTCATCGTCAGACTGTGGTCGTGTTAAAAAAATTGTACACGGAACAGTTGTCCTTGACAAAACAAAAACGTCGACATATGGAGCAACAGCGACTGTAAAATGTAGTCCTGGTTATAGACCAAATCAAGAGAAAATAGTTTGTTTAGATACCGGGAAATGGGAACCAGCACGATGCAAAATAAAAGGTAACGTTCAGTATGTATTAGATACAAAATAATAACCGCCGTTTATAGCCTCTCAATATATGATATTGAAATATAATTAAACTTTTTAAAGTACCAATTCTTCTGTAAAGATTCACTTCTATCTGCTTATTATATTTGAAATATTGTCTGTAACGATGTTCCCTTTCTCATTTAAAATACGTTTATGTTATTGTCTAAGTACTATATGCAAGCTATGTTAAGCGGTGTAACACCGCACTTTGGGGTCCAACGCACTTTGGGGTCCGACCCCAAAGTGCGTTTAACCTCGCACCGCACTTTTGGGTCTAACGCACTTTTGGTTCAAACTCGAGAAATTGACCCCAAAGTGCGTTAATGTGCTACATATCAACGCACTTTAAGTTCCAGAGGTCTAAAGGTGTCATCTGAGTTCTGCTTAAATACTGAGTACTGACTTATTTTCGATCTGCGACATTGAAATTTAAGAGGTGGAGTTCAAGATGGTGAGCATTACTTTGATGATGCTTAAGTGATAAAAGTTCATTAATTTTACCACTTGAAATATCTTAAAATTGTGTACATATAACAAAATTAGGATTGCATTAAAGTGATATTTGCATTTTGTTTTAGTTTTGCATACATATTATTTTTTAGTTTTGCATTCATATTTTATTTTAGATTTTCGTACACATTTTATTTTTGTTTTTCGAAAATATTTTGCCTATCAAAACAGCCTTCACATCTCATAACAGCCCATATTTGGGTATATAATTATCACAGTGGCTTGGTCACATTTTGGCCCATTTTTGGAATCGGCCCAGTCGTTTTCGGCCGTGCAAGTATGGTTTCGGCCGAACATTTTTAAATTATACGTATTTCATATAATTATCGTTTATTATTATTATTATATACTAATATATATGTGTCTATTTGGGAAGGACTGTTGATTGCTGATCAGTTATTATTATGAATATACACCACTCAACCCCACCCCCTGAGAATAGAGGGGGTGGGGGCATTGACTTAAAACCAAGCCGACCACTGGTAAAATCTTCGCCCTTCGAGGGATACTCAGATAATAACATTCCTGCCTTATTCTCCGGAACAGCGCAAACATCAAAACACGATAATTTTTTAACCCGTACTAGGTTACAAATGACTGATGTATTACAATAATGCTTTTTAAAAGATCTAAAAAGCTCCTTATATTCCACTGATTTAGAAAAAAATGCTTAAAGCTTCGAATGATTTTTGTGAATCTTGGGTCAATTCTTTAGCACATTCAGATAATGTGCAGAACTTAAATGCCAGGAGTGGCGGCTCAAGGTCGGGGGTCACACCTAATCAAAGGATTAAGACTTGGGTTTCATGTCCGCTCCTTATCTCCAAAACCCCATTAAGGATTTTCAGGCACCTTGTGTAAAATGTTAACCACATCGAGACAGTATGCAGAACCTTTCTTTGGGTTACCGCGGACTAATATATACTAATAGTGTTGTTATTTTTTTGATACCTCCAAAATGAAAATGTTGGCCATGGCATTTGCAAATGGGGTAATGTAATTTACAGATGTCAAAATGTTTAAAAATGGTGTTTTACAAATGGTGTGATTATCCAAACATCTACTTTGCAAATGGCGACATGTAAAAGCATGTACCAAAAAAAATAATATACGTACAAAACACTAGAGTAAAAGATGTATGCAAAACTTAAAAAGAATATGTATACAAACTAAAAAAGTATGTATTCAAAAACTAAAAAAAGTATGTATTCAAAACTTAAAAAAATATGTACGACAAAAAAAAATGTATGAAAAACAAAAAAAAAGTATCAAAAGAAAAAATGCAAATGTCACTTTTATGCCACCGTTCAAAATACTCTATAACAGAAATTGGGTATTCCTAAAATTAAAAGATGCCGTGAAAAATGTCCCGTTCTGTCAGTCATTTACTTGATAACTTTTGGTGCCATATTGAGCCCCATGGAATGAAATAAAATGCAGTTAATATTTTTTTTCCAAATAACTATGAATAAACTCGATTGCAATGTTCAGGTGAAACATCAAGTTTTTTGATCGGGCTATAAAAAGTGAGTTTTACAAATACATTATTAAGCTTATCAACAAACCTAAAGGGTTTTGTAAGCTCCGTAACAACCATTCGCCAGGGAAATCTTACATACTTTTTAAAAAAGAGCAAACATGAATTTAATAATGTTAAAGTAATGGTATCGGAGAAATGTAAGATGCTTGTTACCTAAATAAAGTGGCGATAAATGTGAACTTTTTTGTCATAAAAGTAGTCAAATCAATGTAGTATTTGACTTCCATATAAAATACTAATTCACTATAACTGTACTCATCATTGCCAAAAAGCAACAGATGAAGACGGTTAAGGTAATTGGCCAATGTGTATTTTTTGGATAATAAAGAAGAACATCAAAATGAAAAGCTTTTAAGAAAGAAACAAATAAAAGCATAATGGGCCTTTAAGAGGTTATTTCAACCATCGGGGAGATCGATACCCCACAATCACCTCTATATCCCCAGTGAGAATTAACATTATTCTGAAGCCCCGCTCTGAATGTGCGACTACTTAAATAGTTAATATCTTTAGTACAGAACAGAACATAACATAATCTTTATTTGAGATGCACAGATTACAAGGTGACATTTTGTAATTACATGTGTACAAATATATATATATATATATATCAATATTAAATGGGTATCATAATTTAAAGTTTCATGTGGGGAAAGTGTATATTATCAACATACAAATTTCACAGGTAAATATTATAAGCTTTTAACACAAGTTCTAATATATATATATATATATATATATATATGTCTGCAAATTTTAATCTCAAGTTATCTAGAAATCAGGGAAAAATTAACAAATTTGCACGCACAAACAGAAATAATATATTTGTTACGCGCATACATAAACACACACGCGCGCACACACACACGCACGCCCGCACACACACACATACAGAAGTACTATTTGAAATTTATAGCAATAGGAAAACAGTAAGAACAAAAAATACAGCATACAAAGATTTTGCTATCATGGTGCGAAGTGAAATCATTTTGCCGTGGGAAAATAACTACTACAACTTTTACTATCCATTTCGTTCGAACACGAGAATCGTGATTTTCATTCATAGCTAATTTTTAAGGCGTGGTTTAAAAAATTACAATTACATTTACGACATGCGCTTATGAAAAACGAAAAATAATATATATTTGGATGAAAGATATTTAGTATTAGGTTACCAATTATATAAATAATTTAAAGGAATGACCTAAATGGATTTCCCAATGTAATCATGATTGGTCATTTATTCACGCGTTCATAAAATCAATGTTTATTTCACTTGACCTGGATGATTACACAAAATAAAGCCGGAAGTGTGCTTAATTTCGTTCGGATGGGATTTTATCAGTGGAATTTAATGTACTTGTTGAATCGTAAGAAGTGCGCGTACATGGAATTATATACCGGTGAGTGTAATAAGTTGTACAAATTGCTTTTGTTGTTGTTGCTGTTTTTGTCTAAGTTTATGCATACCTTTTTAACGCCTGCCATGGTAAACGTATATAACATAGCAAATCAAACTTGCAGTATTTATATTAATAAACAACATTGATCTATGATATTTCTAAAGTTTGATGCATAATCATATGAAATTAAGATAATAAATTTTACGATCGCTTAAAAAACTTCATAATGAATGCTACGTTTTTTGCGAGATTTGTCAGCTGTATTCGGTCATTAGTGGCAAGCAGTTCCTTAAATTTAAGGATATTTGGATTGTTGTAAAATCTTCGTTTTAAAAGCTTATTTCGTTTTTCTTTAAAAAATGGACAGACGAGTAAATAATGGAACTCGTCACCTAGGTCATTTAATGGGCAGATATTACATTTACGTTGCTCGTGGGGGATAAATGACTGGCTCCAACGGCCTACTTCAATCGGGAATCTTTGTTTGCCCGTGCGAAAATGCATAAGGGCAAGTCGGAGAGAATTCGGGAGTATGGAAAAGTATTCCTCAAACAATGTGTTTTCTTTAAATATATTGTACATTTGACCTTTGCTTGAAGCCTCAAGTTTCGAAGTACTGCCTGTACGGACTACTACTTAAAGCCGCATATACACCTAGTCAAGTTTATCTTATATGTCACATTAAGCTCAATAAATTGCTCTTTCAACATATTATCAGGCACATTTTTTACTGAAATGTCTTACTAAGATTACCTTGTCTATGCTAAGACTATCATATTTCTATAAAATGTGTAAGTAAAAAACGGGAAAATAATGCATTTAGCTAAAAACAATGGAGTTAATGAAAGGTGTACATTCTTTAAAAAATAAATGGAAAATTTGAGAGAAAAAATATTTTAAGGTTAATAATTGATACAAATTCTTTATAAGGTGATTTATTTGGTGAAATTTCTTCACTTACTAACCAAGACCATTTAAGTCCCTATTGATTCTGCTATAATTTAGGGCACATGTTTTGCATCTATTTAATACCTTAATTTTTGTTTATCATTCGCTTTGACTACAATATATTATTTAAAACATAATGGACATTAATTTTCTATGACCCCAACCCAAAGTGCCGTCGTTTGCCTCATGTTAAAAATGCATATGTACCTGTTTAACGCACTTTGGGGATCGAAATTGGACCCCAAAGTGCGTAACACACTCTGGGGTTGGACCCCAACGTGCGTTTGACCCAAAAGTGCGGTGTTACAAGGCAGGTACCAGTAAAACTACTTTTAAGACTAAACCCTTGAACATGTTAATACTTTTGGAGATTATTACAACAAAATGATTTATTGCAAAATGTGAAAATGTTTTATTGTTATATAAATCTTTTCCCATTTAGACAGCGTCTTTTTAGCTAAAATTAATGGTTCTCACAAATTCTTAGCTTTTACCATTTCGTCACGTCATAACGTAATTTCTTATTAATGTGTATGTGTTACGCTTCATCAAAAATATAAATCAATAGGTAAATGATAAACATATCAATTACCAATATGTAGAAATACCGGAAAATATGCCTCCTTCTTCTTAAAATACATATTTAAAGAGCAAAGCAGAATAAATACAAATACTATCTTTTTAATTATATAAAATTGTCAATTAAATGTGTTAAACAAATACATTTAATACTTTGTAGTACAAACGTTTAATGAACATTCAATCAAATGTATTTAACTATCAATGTATACTCGTACAATATTGAAAAAAGATAGTATAGATTTGGAGTAAATTGATAATGCAAAATGCCAGTAGGATCACACACGTTCTACAAACAAGACGGGTGTATAATTATTAAATATTTTATATGGGGACAACAAAATATAGAATCAATTCACTTAATACAGCTTGACAAGTATTTACAGTTGAACCTGCATTCCTGGCAGACAGTAACAAAGACTGTATCAGTAACTTGTTTTTTATTAAGCAGAATTAATTTATCAAAGCGTTCCGTGATATTTCTAGTATTACAAACTACCCTGGAGACTAACATTTCCTATTGTCTCGAGAAATATGAATATTTCCAAATTATATGCTGACCTTGTTTAATATGAATTTATTAACGTTTTTTCGATGTTTCTTCAGAGTATAAAGTTTAAAAAACGTTTGGTATCACTTCGAACGTATAAATGATATGTTGACTGAATTAAGTTATTTGGTTTGTCACTTTACTTTTTGCAATGTAATGTCATTAACTGGTCACTGCGACCGGCCAATTTCTAATTATTAAAGACAGTTTTATGAATGTTTTAACGTTTGTCCTTTGACAGAAGTTTTTGCAAGGAAACCCCTTTTAAAAATGTAAAAATACCACCCTGATTTTCTTTGTCGTTAAAAATTTTTGGAATGTCATCTCATTTATGTTTTTAATTGGTCCTTTTTTTTACTTTTCGATGCGGTCCTCTTAAAAAAATCTTGAATGGAAGAGTCACCCTTGACAAAACAAAAACGTCGAAGGTAGGAGCAACAGCGACTTTAAGATGTAGCCCTGGTTATAGACCAAATCAAGAGAAAATAGTTTGTTTAGATACCGGGAAATGGGAACCAGCAAGATGCAAAATCAAAGGTATCATTCAGTATTCATTACACAAAACTTAAGCACAACCGTTAATAACTTCTCAATATATGATATCAAAACTATTATTAAACCGCTTGATAATACCTCTGTAACTGCTTACAATACTTGTACATATTGTATTTTACGTTTTTCTCTTACATAAATAATGTTCTTATTTATTATTTATCTATGTACTTAATTTAAGCTATACAGGATTTGAATTTGCCAGTAAAAGAATTTTATGGACTAAAAGTCTTGATAATGTAAATACCTTTAAAGGTTTTTATATTTATATACAATAAATAAACTATAAAAGAGATGTAACAGTAAGATAATTTTTATAAAAAATGTCAATATATTGTTTGTCATTACTTTTAATCACATCTTGAAATGTTTTAGAGCGTCAACATTACCTTGATGATTGAGAAAATCATTTTTACTCAAAGTTGAATTTCTTGAGATAATTACGCTGAAAAAGAAAGAAACATAACTTTGTTTTTGATTATTAACGCTTAAAAGTTGTGGTCAGAGCAATCTTGAATCGATGTAATGACCTTCTTAAAAAATTCAAGATTCAAACGTAATGCAACTTTCAATCATTTTGCTTTTATTTCTCTCAGTGAGAAATGAATTCATGTTTTGTTTGTTATGGTAACATAAATGTAGTTGAATTATTATCACATTTATCACTGATATCGTCATTATTTTAATTCCTAATTTTGTTAATGACCTGTTTAAAAGTATATTTAAATTTTTACATATTTCATTCTTTATAAAATCCTTAGAACTTTAATGTAATGTATTTTAATGTTCTGAATTTTTTAATAAAAACTTGAAATATAGGGTTAATATCAGTCTTGAGATTGTGCACGTTTCTTTCTTATATTGAACTTTGTTGTTTTTGCAACAAATAGACTTAAAGTATGCTGATATAATAATATTGTGATAAATAAAAAGTAATGAAAATATATCTATGAAACTTTAAATATGGATGGATAGCAGTGTTGAGTAATGCACGTTATTTTATGTTTGTCTTTTCGTGGTATATTGAGATGAGTCGCCTACTGCGTCCAGATTTAAGTTTTAAGACAGTCCAACCTTTTCATTATAACCACTTTATTTCTTTAGAAAACTACTTCACACTTCACATATATTATTCTGTTCATCGGCCACATTATATTTGACAAGGTTCATAAGTCTATCGCCAAGATTAATTGCCCCAATTAAACTGAGTATCGCGCATCATTTGTGGCAAAGGTTATTAATAATAACACCTATGTTGTCAGTATTTTCATCATTGAACTTAATATGTTCATGAGATAAAAAATGTTTGGTTTCTATAACTTCTTTATTTTTTACAATATCTACTTCAAATTTCAAATATATATCAGTCTGTCTTCTGTCCATCACTAATAACTGTGACTTATTATGTCTATAATTCTGTTTTTCCATTTTTGATCATTATTTAGACTGTGAGATTCCTTCAAATGTTGTCAATGGAACTCTGTACTTTTCCACAACAACGTATGGATCAAACGCTTCTCTTGTTTGTGATAAGGGATATGATGGAAGCCACACAAAAATAAGTTGCCTTGACAATGGTAGTTGGGAAATACCAAAATGTGCAATTAAAGGTGTATAACAATTAGAATAGATTTCTTCATCTTTAAAACGTTACGAATCTATATCCACACCTAGTGATCTCCTTAAATACAAATGTAAAATATGTATGTACAACAAGGTCAACTTTTTTACTATTAATCCGGAACATAGAAATACAAGTTGTTTGTTTGTCATCACTTATCATTCATAATAAAACAAACATGTTCAAAGGTTTTGGAATGTTAGTTTTTCTTTCAAGATTAAGAGACTCATTTTTACTCATTGTTTTACTTCGTAATACTGCATATGTAAATGATTTACAAAACATCCGAAATACTGTACAATAGTAATCTTAATAGAAAATGACCTGTGCGTAGGGCTGATTTGGCAAGGTATCAATTATGAGCACATTTTTGGCGCGGAGCGTCTAAATTGCTGCATTGCAGCAAGATTAATGCAGCAAGATTTGTACTTTTGAAGAAAATGATTATACTGTTTGATCATCACTGATTTCGGCTTAGTATTGTAACAATTGCTTAAAATCTGTACAAAGTTCTCTGATAAGAACAAAAGTATTAAATACTATGCAAATTTCAAAATTGCACTCTGTGACTGTCACATTCCTTTTTTGTGCATGTGTCACGTGATCAAGGGTAATCGTTACAACTAAGTTTAATAGAAACCGTTTTCCGTTTCTGTTAATCGTCGTGATAGTAATTTCAAATGTTACTAATAAATTTAACCATTATTCAGACTGTGGGTCTCCATTAAATGTATCCAAAGGTAATTTGCACTATAATTCAACAACGTATGGATCAACTGCTTCTCTTGTGTGTGATAGAGGATACGATGGAAATGGGACAATAAGCTGCCTTGACACTGGCAGTTGGGAAACACCATCAAGATGTTCTGTTAAAGGTCAATTTTAATTTGTATCAATTTCAGTCTTTGTAAAACATTAAAGTGACATTATGCCCATCCATGGGTAGATATAAAGTGGACAGGTGAAAGTCAAAATAAGTTCTCAAAATTATTTTCAATTCTATAATTCACTTCACATGAACGATAAATAACTTACTAGACCCTGTAAAATGTGTGTTACTATCCGTCGGAATGTATCAGTAACTTTCAATTTATAAAAAGAGTGGGGCAGTCTTTTTATATATTTAGGTAGATTTACTTTTTATCCTAAACATTTTCAAATATCATGTATTGATCGAACACCATCATAACGACCAGTTTATTGAAATATATAGTCAATTTAAGTAAATTTGTCAATGAGAAAATGAGCAGAATGTCACTTTAAGAACTTTGTTATTACAATTGTTTTGTTTACTTTTAACTACAATTAAAGCCCGGACGTTAATTAATTATAAATGCATTATATGTATTAGTGTATCGGTGATTTAAAAAAGATCTGTCACAGTATTACCTTACAGGTATTGTACACATGATCTATTTTTGACCCCTGAATTTCATACTAAAATTTAAAAAAAAATCGTTGTATTTAAGCCGACCAGAGCACAATCTGCTCACATTTGTAGCTCAACATAGAAAAACTTCTTCATGTAATTTATTGTGATTATTTACCTTTCATTGTCCTGTGTCAGTACGTCCGCGCTTACAATTTGGTTTTTATGTAGGTATTGATATAAAAGAACACAGCTGTTTGTCTTTGTTTCCTTCGTTTGGTAAAAGTTTCGTGTTTCTTATATGGCTTTATGTGGCTGAAAACAAACGCAGGGATACTCTTTATTAATATTGACATTTGGGAAACTGGTATATGGACCGTTAAAGTTTATTGAAATGTGTACATTAAACACTAATGTATGCATTTTGACGTGTATATATGAAATACTAATTAAAGTATATAAAGCTATATTTGAAGATGTTTTTTTTGTTTACAAAACAAACAACGTTTTTATGTGAATATTGTACGGAAATAAGATAAAATGTTCTGGAAACAAAATAATTAGAAGTTATTCTTTGTATATTGGGCCATGATTTCGCGCTTGCCCAACTCGCTGTCAATATCATATACGGCGGAATTCTTTCATTCTAGGTGTTCTAGTTTAAAGTTTCAAAGAAGCTGAGTATAAACCATTTTCCACATGATATTAAAGTTAAATGTAACTAATTTTAACCATTATTTAGACTGTGGGCCCCCATTAAATGTGAGCAATGGTAATTTGCACTATAATGCAACAACGTTTGGATCAACCGCTTCTCTTGTCTGTGATAGAGGATACGATGGAAACGGGACAATAAGCTGCCTTGACACTGGAAGTTGGGAAACACCTCCAAGATGTTCTATTAAAGGTCAATTTTAATTGTATCAATTTCAGTCTCTTTTATATGTTAAGAATTTTTGTCAATACATTTGTTATGACTGTTTTATTGAAACTACAATGAAATCCCGGTCGTAAATGAATTTTAAAATCGATGATTTATATGTTGTGTGTATTGACCGTGAAAATCAGTAAGCAATTGCCAGATTAATAAAATCAAAAAATTTATTAATTACCCGCACTCATTGTCTGTCTAGAGCATGCTCGTTGATAGGCTCATTCTTTTGGGGTTTGCTTATTGTGACGACAGAGAAAAAAGAACAATAGACTAACGATAGAAATATCGCATTGTTTATTGGTAACTTTTTTCTTGGGGTTCCATATTGTGACTACAGGGAACTGTTTTAATTTTGCCTATGATATAAAATAGAAAGAACGTCAAAATACTCGACATTATGATTTATTTGGGGGCAACGTATGGATCAAACGCTTCTCTTGTTTGTGATAAGGGATATGATGGAAGCCACACAAAAATGAGTTGCCTTGACAATGGTAGTTGGGAAATACCAAAATGTACAATTAAAGGTGTATTACAATTAGAATAGATTTCTTCATCTTTAAAACGTTACGAATCTATATCCACACCTAGTGATCTCCTTAAATACAAATGTAAAATATGTACAACAAGGTCAACTTTTTTACTATTAATCCGGAACATAGAAATACAAGTTGTTTGTTTGTCATCACTTATTATTCATAATCAAACAAACATGTTCAAAGGTTTTGGAATATTAGTTTTTCTTTCAAGATTAAGAGAATCATTTTAACTCATTGTTTAACATCGTAATTATGCATATGTAAATGATTTACAAAACATCCGAAATACTGTACAATAGTAATCTTAATAGAACATGACCTGTGCGTGGGGCTGATTCGGATAGGTATCTATTATGAGCACATTTTTTTTGCACAGAGCGTCTCAATTGCTGCATTGCAGCAAGATTTATGCAGCAAGATTTGTACTTTTGAGGAAAATGATTATACTGTTTGATCATCTCTGATTTCGGCTCAATATTTTAGTATTTTAACAGTTGCTAAAAATCTGTACAAAGTCTTCTGATAAGAATACTATGCAATTTTCAAATTGCACACTGTGACTGTCACATTCTTTTTTTGCATGTATCACGTGATCAAGTGTAATCGTTACAACTAAGTTTAATATAAACCGTTTCCTTTTTCTGTTTATGAGCAGAATGTCACTTTAAGAACTTTGTCAATACAATTGTTTTGTTTACTATTAACTACAATTAAAGCCCGGACGTTAATTAATTATAAATGCATTATATGTATTAGTGTATCGGTGATTTAAAAAGATCTGTCACAGTATTACCTTACAGGAATTGTACACATTATCTAATTTTCGTTTGTTATCACCTTTATATAGTTTTCATTCATTAATTGTCTTATATGTTATTATTTAAATATTATATTTAGCTACTCAAAAATGTACCGTTAGGACAACGAATTAAAATTTGGAACTTGAAAATACAATTTTATGTTAAGATAACGCTGCTGATAAAATATTGATCTGGCTCATGACGTTTTAGATTTAATGTCACAGTGATCTGATAAAAGATATATGTCTCCTCCCAATTCTTACAAAAATGTTAAATATTAATCAATTGACCCCTGAGTTTCTCACTAAAATTTATATAAAAAAATCGTATTTAAGCCGACCAGAGCACAATCTGCTCACATTTGTAGCTCAACATAGAAAAACTTCTTCATGTAATTTATTGTGATTATTTACCTTTTGTTGTCCTGTGTTAGTACGTCCGCGCTTACAATTTGGTTTTTATGTAGTTATTGATATAAAAGAAAACAGTTGTTTGTCTTTGTTTCCTTCAATTGGTAAAAGTTTCGTGTTTCTTATATGGCTTTATGTGGTTGAAAACAAACGCAGGGACACTACACTCTTTGTTAATATTGACATTTGGGAAACTGGTGTATGGACCGTTAAAGTTTATTAAAATGTGTACATTAAACGCTAATGTATACATTTTGACGTGTATATATGAAAAACTTATTAAAGTATATAAAGCTATATTTGGAGATGTTTTGTTTTGTTTACAAAACAAACAACGTTTTTATGTGAATATTGTACGGAAATAGGATAAAATGTTCAGGGAACAAAATATTTGGAAGCTATTCTTTGTAAATTGGGCCATGATTTCACGCATGCCCTACTCGCTGTCAATATCATAGACGGCGGAAGTCTTTCATTCTAGGTATTCTAGTTTAAAGTTACAAAGAAGCTGAGTATAAACCATTTTCCGCATGATATTAATGTTAAATGTAACTAATGAATTTAACCATTATTTAGACTGTGCGTCCCCATTAAATGTGAGCAATGGTAATTTGCACTTTAACACAACAACGTTTGGATCAACCGCTTCTCTTGTCTGTGATGGAGGATACGATGGAAACGGGACAATAAGTTGCCTTGACACTGGAAGTTGGGAAACACCACCAAGATGTTCTATTAAAGGTCAATTTTAATTGTATCAATTTCAACCTCTTTTTAATAATAAGAAATTTTATCAATACATTTGTTATGTATAATTGAAACTACAATGAAATCCCGGTCGTTAATGAATTATAATATTGATGATTAATATGTTGTGTGTATTGGCCGTGGAAATCAGTAAGCAATTGCCAGGTTAATATTATCAAAAAAATTATTAATTACCTGCACTCACTGTCTATCTAGAGCATGCTCGTTGATAGGCTTATGATTTTGAGGTTTGCTTATTGTGACGACAGAGAAAAAAGAAATATAGACTAACGATAGAAATGTCGCATTGTTCATCGGTTACTTTTGTCTTTGGGTTCCATATTGTGACTACAGGGAACTGTTTTTAATTTTGCCTATGATATAATAGAACATCCAAAAACTCGGCATTATGATTTATTTGGGGGCAACGTATGGATCAAACGCTTCTCTTGTTTGTGATAAGGGATATGATGGAAGCCACACAAAAATAAGTTGACTTGGTAGTTTGGAAATACAACAAATGTACCATAATGTACAATTAAAGGTGTATTACAATAAGAATAGATTTCTTCATCTTTAAAACGTTACGAATCTATGTCCACACCTAGTGATCTCCTTAAATACAAATGTAAAATATGTACAAGAAGGTCAACATTTTTACTATTAATCCGGAACATAGAAATACAAGTTGTTTGTTTGTCATCACTTATTATTCATAATCAAACTAACATGTTCAAATGTTTTAGAATGTTAGTTTTTCTTTCAAGATTAAAAGAATCATTGTTTTACTTCGTTATCATGCATATGTAAATGATTTACAAAACATCCGAAATACTGTACAATAGTAATCTTAATAGAACATGACCTGTGCGTAGGGCTGATTCGGCAAGGTATCAATTATGACCACATTTTTTGCGCGGAGCGTCTCAATTACTGCATTGCAGTAAGATTAATGCAGCAAGATTTGTACTTTTGAGGAAAATGATTATACAGTTTGATCATCACTGATTTCGGCTCAGTATTTCAGTTTTTTAACAGTTGCTTAAAATCTGTACAAAGTTCTCTGATAAGAATACTATGCAACTTTCAAATTGCACTCTGTGACTGTCATATTCCCTTTTTTTGCATGTGTCACGTGATCGAGGGTAATCGTTACAACTAAGTTTAATATAAACCGTTTTCCGTTTCTGTTTATGAGCAGAATGTCACTTTAAGATCTTTGTCAATACAATTGTTTGTTTACTATTAACTACAATTAAAGACCGGACGTTAATTAATTATAAATGCATTATATGTATTAGTGTATCGGTGATTTAAAAAGATCTGTCACAGTATTACCTTACAGGAATTGTACATGAACAACTATCTAATTTTCGTTTGTTACCCAACCTTTAAATAAAGTTCTTTTCTTTAAATTTGGTTTATATGTTATTATTTAAATATTATTTTTTAGTTTACTCAAAAATGACCTTTAATAAAGGGTTAAATTCGGGAATTTGAAAATAAAAAGTTTAGGGTTTAATTAAAAGGGAAAATTGGCTAAAGACGTTTTAAGTTTTTAAATTTAACGGGGATTTAAAAAAAGTTTATATTTTTTTTTTAAAAAAAAAATTTTTTAAAATATTAATTAAATTAAACCCCTTGAGCCAAAAAATTTATTTTAAAAAAAATCTTTAATTTAAGCCGCCCCAAAACCAATTCCCTCACATTTGAAAGGCTCAACATAAAAAAACCTTAATGAATTTTATTGTGATTTTTTACCTTTTTTTGTCCTGTTTTAAGTACGCCCGCGCTTACAATTTGGTTTTTTATTATTTAAATTGATATAAAAGAAAACAGTTGTTTGTCTTTTTTTTCCCTTTAAATTTGGGAAAAGTTTTGTGTTTTTTATATCTTTTTGTTTTGGGGAAAAAACGCAGGGATACTTTCTTTTTTTATATTGGGCATTTGGGAAATGGGGGTATTGGGGCCGGTTTAAATTTTTTAAAAATTTTCAAACGCTAATGTATACATTTTGACTGTTTTATAAAAATTTCTAAATTAAATAGTAAAATAAAGCCTATTTTAAGAGTGGTTTTTTTTTTACAAAACAAAACGTTTTTTATGTGAAAATTGTACGGAAATAAAATAAAAATTTTCAACAAAAATTTTCTTTTTTTAAATTTGGGCCATGGGTTTCACGATGCCCCAAATCGCTGTCAATATCATATAAAGGCGGGAATTTTTTTCATTCTAGTAAATTCAGTTTAAACTTTCAAAAATTTTTTTGTAAAAACCATTTTGAGTATTTTTAAATGTTAAAAATTTAAAACCATTATTTTTGACGTGGGGCCCCCTTAAAAGGGGGAAAAATTGGGGGGAGACTTTTAAAAAAAAGTTTGGAAATAAAACCGCTTCTCTTTTTCTGTGTGGAGGAAGAGGGAAAAGGGACAAAATTTCCTTTCCCTGGAAGTTGGGAAAAAAAACAGGGTTTTATTAAAGGTCTTTTTTTTAAAATAAAATTTTTAAAAGTTTTTTTTAAAAAGAAATTTTATAAATAAAATTTGTAATGATAATTTGGAAATTTACAAGAAAAACCGGTGTATAAAAAATTATATGATTTTTTTGGGGGTATAAGTGAAAATTGGGTGAAAATAATCAATTCCGGGTTTAAAAAAATCAAAAAATTTTTAATTTCCCCGCACCCCATTTGTCTTTAGGGTTTCTCGTTAAATGGGCTATTCTTTTGGGGGCTTTTTGTGAAACAGAGAAAAAAAAAACCCAAAAAGCCCTTACGATAAAATTTTCGCAATGTTTTTTGGGTTTATTTTTTTTTTTGGGGTTCCATATTTTAAACAGAGGGAATGTTTTAAATTTTTTCCCTATGAAAAAAAGAGAAAGAAATAAAAATACCGACATTTTTTTTTATTGGGGGAAAAACCCCCTTTGTCGTTTACAATCAAATAGTCGTTTTGGGATTTTCTTTTTTTTCACGTCCCAGCATGATTTTAATGTTTCCCTTAAAAATATGTTTTTAAAGCGTTTAAAAGGGAAGGACAAAACAGGTTTAGACTTATACGATCCGGTCCCACTTATCCAAAATGATTGCTTACCCTTTTTTGACGCGTGTGGGAAATGTGATTTGGTGCTTTTATAATGGGCACCCCTTAAATCTGGAATCCCCTCCCTAAAATTTAAAAAGCTGTGAAACCTTACAGTGTTTTAGAGAAGCACTTTTTAAACGCACTTTATTTAGATGTTTTTATTTGTACTGATTATTTTTTAGGTTTTAAGCTGAATTTTTATTATTGATTGGGGGTTCTTTTTAACTTTTTTTAAACTACATTTGATTTGAATTTGTGACTTGAGGATATTGATGTTTTATTTTTTGTTTTTGTGTTGTTGTTTTTTTCCTTTTACACATTGTATTATTTATTTGGTTGTACTGTGGAGGTTTACTTTCGAACGTTGTAATGTGCATGAAACAAGTGCTTAGAAAAGTTTGGGTATATTAATAATAATATAATAATAATAATAATATAATAATATAATATAATGATATAATAATAATAATAATAATAAATAATAACTAATCTGCATTACGTCTTATTTTTTTCAGATGACTGTAATAACGCCAGCGGCTTGGCCGTTATAACTTTGCTTATTCTTCTCTTAAACAAATATTTTCAATATAACTCGTGCAAAATGTAATTTTTAAATTTTTAAAAATAAGGGAAAAGTTAATGTGTTTTTGCGGGGAAATTTGTATAAAATTTTCTTCTGGAGGAATGGGGGCCACTGGTGAAAAAAAAATTTTTTTTATTTTTTTTTGAAATTTTTTTGGCTGAAATTTCTTTTTTTGTTTTTTTTTTCAGTCCATGTCTTAAAAAGGGCAAAATTGAAAATTTCAAAAGGTTTTCCATTAAAGGTATCGGGGGTTTTAAATTTCGTTTCAGCCCCAAAAGGTGCGCTACAGGTATTTAAAACCCTTTCAGCATAAAAAAGATATTTATAGAAAAACAGTCAAAATTGTATTTTTTCGTGACCATTCGAAATTTTAAAACTTTTTTTTTTTAAAAAAATATACCCCTAAAATAGAAAAATTTTTCCTAAAGGGGGTGCTTAAATTTATAAAGAAAAAGTTTAAAAGGGCCCATTTTGAAAATGATAAAAAAGGGTTTTTTATAACAAAAGGAAGTTAGCCCTTTTTTTCCCCTTTTAAAAACGTATGAAAGGGGAAACCCTCCAATATGACATTTTTGTTTTAAAGGGGGTTTAAGAAAAAAAACTTAAAATTTAAAATGGTTTTTAGAAATAGAGTGAAAAAAAAAATCAAGTAGAAATGTAACTAATAAAAAAGGTCGTTTTTGTATTTTTTGGTGTTGCCCTAAAGGGTCTTTTTTATCTTTATTTTAAATCACGTGACCTAAATATATGCCCATTTTCAAATTTTAAAATTTAAATTTTAAATATTTTTTTTTTTTAGTTTTCAAACCCCAAAAAATTTTTTTGTAATGAAGATGTTTTTGAAGAAAAACGGTCAAAAAGAACATAATATTTTTTTACAGGGAAAAATTTTGGTTTTTACACTATATTCGACTCTAGGGAAAAAATAACATTTTACTGTAAACAATTTGGGTTCCCTAGGAAAAAAATTTTTAACGTATATATCTGGTAGTTTTAGAATCTCGAAAAAAAATATTTTTTTTTAAAACTAAATTAAAAAATTTTTAATATAAAAGCACATCAATTAAAATATTTTTATATACAAAATTGTTTTATGAAATGTTTTTTGTAACAAAACCCATTCCCTTTTTCCAGTCAAATGTGATAGTTTTCCAAAAAACGCTTTTACGCTTTTTTAAAATAAGCCAAATGTAAAAATTTTCCTGCAAGTTTTGGTTTCCCTCCAAAAAACAAAAAGGGGAAACCCGACAAAACATACACAGGGAAAAAAAAGGGCCCCTTCCCCAAGCTGGGTTTGAATTTTTAATAAACGCCCATTGGGGTTTTTGCGACTGGGGGAAAAAAAGGGCAAAAATTTTAAAAAAAGTCTTTTTTTACTGCTTAAAAAATATAGCTTAATGTATGATTTATGCAGTTATATATCTTATTTGTTGAAAGCAACATGAAACTAGAAATGTATCAATAAACTTATTGCAAGTATTGCTTTTGTTGTTCTTTTGTTTATTAAGACCCTTTCGTTTTTTAAAATCCTTTCGTTTATTAATATCCTGCAGATTGACTTAGAACGTCATTATTGTAGCATTTAGACATCCAATCTCCTACACAGTGATTACCCCTTAACAGTACCGTACAACCTGCCTAAGAGAGGTACTCACTGTGTGGAGTTTGCCTGAAGTCGTAAGACGTTATTTCCTAAAAATAAAAAGTACCCTGATGAAGATTTTTGAGTCGAAACGTAGAGTTGTTTTTCATAAAACATTAGATTTTTCAAATTATAATGAGGAAGTTGACATTTATATTCTCATGTACATTACGTCGTCCTGTACATCGAGACACTGATGTTTCTTATTTCTACGATTATTATATACCAGTGACAACAATGAGTTTAAAGTCATGGTAAGTATTTTATCACATGCCAGTTCATATTTTACCGCTTTTGCGTCCATGCATATATTTTGACATGACGTCATTTGCGTTTAAAAAAATATTGTAAAAAAGCGCTGAAAAGTGAGCTTTTCCCCTAAAACGCATTATGGAAAAAAAATTATATTTAATTTTAACTAAAAATTTTACTATTTCAATGTTTAAATGTTGAAATTCTGCCCTTAAGCCGGTGCTAGGGGGGCGTGGCGTGGACGGTAACTTGCCTTTCCATTACCGTCCATGAACAGGCTTAATCAAAAACCGAGCCTGCAACATTTTCAATTTTGGTGGTGTTGGACTTTCTTTAGGGATTCTGTTTTTCTATATTTAAAACAGTTTTATTTAGGGTTGTGATAAATAAGGGAATATTATATTTCCTGTAGGGTTCATTATTGAATTTTATTGAACTCGGTTTTGTTCTTGTTTTCTTTCTGAGACTCACAATGATATAAAATTTTATTCCAGCTTCATTAATAAGTTAATATTACGGGCCATTTTAAATTAAAATTTTCCGGTCGCGTCTAACAATGACAAGAAGAAGATTCGGACAATGTGAAGGCGATGCCTCCAATAATCAAAGGACAAGCAAACTCGGCCCAATGGGAAAAAGAAAATATCGCAAAAGTTGCCTACAAATGGGCGGGTAATAAGGCGGACTTGTTTAAAAATGTTGCTTCGGCGTTTTTCGCATTGTCGATCGTCGCTTGTTTTGTTCAAAATAACTAACAAATGTTCACTTAAAAATTTGCTTCATTAAATTGGTACAAAGAAAGTTAAACAAATTTGCTGGGTAATAGAAGGTAAGAAGTAAGAGCACAGAAAGAACAAGAAACAAAACAGAAAATGGGTCACTATTTTGTAGAACGTAGTGGTAGGACGTTATATCTTTAAACTCACTTAAAGGATATAAAGTTATTGTAAATAAAATGAAAAATCGTTAAAAAATTGGGAAAAAGTAAATTGCAAGTGTTTCATCCCGGTATTTTCTTGAAAAAAAAACGGTGGGCGCAAATCTAAAAGAAAAAAGTTGCCATTTGTTACAAGCGTAATACCTAGTAACATATATGTAACGCTTATATATTCAGTTTTTTGTAACAAGTTTGCTTGAATTTCTTCCCTTGATATTGAGCATAAAAGAATCTATCATCGGGTTAGAAAGAGGATAGGGAAATCCCAACCCGAGGGTGATTAGTTCAATTGGGAACGAGCCTTGATGAGTTTCCGATGGAACCGAATGCCCGAGGGTTGGGATTTCCCTATCTTCTATCTAACACAATGATTGATTATTTTTCACACTAACCTGGGCTAAAAAATATAACAATTTTTTTCAGTGGTAACTTTTTTTATTTGCAATCACATTATTGGCCGTTTTACAGCCTCGTTCTCAATACACAAAAAATTAACAAAAAAGAGTGCATGCTACTGTGTGTGAAAATGATTAAATACACCATTCAGATAGATTTAATTTGCGATAAATTAATCACAAAACAATAAATGATTGCTAAAAAATGAAAATCTACAATGAAAAGTATGAGTCATTAAATAAGAACAAGGTCCATTTATTCATATGTCTTTTTTGTGATGAACAATGACCACGGTCAATCTGAAATTAACATAAAATATATGACTAAGCTAATGTTAATTAAATAATTGTATAAGTAAATGTTTATAATCTTTCATCTCCCCCTTAGTTTTTAAACGGCCTTCTAATATGTCTTTCATGCATAGGTCGGTTTAAAACTTAAGTCAAAACATTTGATAACAAATTAACATCCGAAATTATAGGTCCATGAACACTAAACTCCTGTTAGCATCTGAAAAACAGAAACTTCAAAAACAATTAAATGTATGTTCATATATAGGTAATGATAACACTAGTTCATCTCGAAATCACGGTTCCATCTTGGTGGTTGACGGGTACGACTAGATTTGCGTTACTCCAAATTTGACATGGAGGTAACACGCGATGGAAAGTTTGTGCTATCACTGGGAGGTGGGACATCAGCTGGATGATTTTTGGTGTTGCCGAGATAAGTCGGAAGGCATTTCGGGGCATCAACATCCAAACAAGTGTTAGGGGTGTGACCTCTTGGTTAAGGTGAAGTGGTTGATGGGATTGTACAATATGTGTTCGGATTTTAGGGCACCGATGATTTTAATGCCCCTGTTATTTGCACCATGCATTTTCAAAGTAACAGAAATGAGATCGCTTTGCTTGAGACCAAGTTTGTGGATGACTTGATACCCGCAAGACAGCTTTGACATCTTTGTCTGTCGTGGCAGGAATACGAACAGCGTGTGTTCCAGCATTTAGGTTAAAACCAAAGGCTTTAAAAAAAACAACATTTCTTGCATGTAACTCTTATAACGCCTTCTATACAAACTGTATTGTAAAATAGTATAATATAGCAATTTCAAACAAATCACAGAAATTCCTTTGGGTACTAATTGTGCACCCCTGGTCGCCGATTTGTTTTAATATTGCTAAGAAAGAGATTTTATGTTGAGTCTCTCTCTCTTAAAATACACAACAAGATGTTATATCAGCATTTAATAACACTTCCAGATACCTCAATGACATTTTTAATTTAGATAATTTTTTTTTGATCAAATGGTGTCTAATATTTATCATAATGAGCTACAACTTTTTTTTGATAAAACGAATTCTTGAAATTTAACTACATCATTTTTGGATCTTCATATAACTATCAAAAACACGAAGATCTATGATAAAAGAGATGACTTTGATTTTGGTAAAGTAAATTATCCTCATTTGGATGGAGACGTACCGCATGCAACATCTTACGGGGTTTATAAATCTCAGTTAATTAGATTTGCTAGGGCATGTAGCAACGTAAAGGATTTTAACGAGCGAATATTTTCATTACAGGTAAGCTGCTCAAACAGGGCTACCGCTTTTATGAATAACGTAAATATTTAACAAAATTTTACAGTCGTAACTTTGATTTAAAGACATTTTCTACAGTTTTATGAAAAATCAATCCTTTCATAGAATTTTCTAATTTTTTTGTATGATGAGTACAATCTAATGACGAATTTAAAAATAGAAATAAAAATATATGTTTGATTTCTTGTAAAATGAATGGCAGTTTCCATGGTAACCGTATATCTAAAAACTGTCAAAATAGCCTAACTGTGTTATAACGAATAGAAATGTATAAGATAGCTTAAAACACACAACGAGTATTGTTTTATACAAAGATAACCTTATCTAATAATTCTGTATGAAACAAATGATAATCTGAACATATTTCTTTAAAAAATAAGTTTTCCATGCTCCTCAACCGAACAAAAAATGAGAAAAATGAACATGAATTCTCAGAATAATTAGAGATATTGAAAAAAGTGTTTCATAGGATTTTCTAATTTTTCTGTATGTTGTGTAAAATTTAATGACAACTTCAAAAAGAAAAATATATGTTGGCGTGTTGGTTTTTTTTGAAAAATGGCAGCTTCCATGGTAACCGTATATCACAAAATTGTCAAAATAGCCAAACTGTGTTATAATAATGTATAAAATAGCTTATTCACAGTATATATACGATTTGTATTTATATTGATACATGTGGACGTTATGTTAGTAAAATCTTTATTTATATCGTAGAAGAGATACTTTATTAAACGTTTAAGTTATGCAAAATATAAATGTTAGCATTAAAGCTATAAAATAATCGAAACTCACGAACTGCTTTCAGGTGATCAACACTGAACACGAATAAAAATCTGTCTTATTTTATGATTTATTAAGTTAAACTTTGAATTGTGATATCGAACTACTAAACCATTATCATTTAACGTATCTATTGTTTATTGACAGGCAAAATGGAAGAATTCAGTTGTCTTCTTTGTCCCCTTTCTCTTCAAAAAAATCGGAAACACAATTTTGACATAAGAACAAAAGCAATACAGAAACATAAAAATCATACTCCAAAGACTTTAGAATTATTACAAAAGAACTGAAATCAATAAATAAAGAAGGTCTTTAAAAGCAAATGATATTACAAAAACAGTAAAAGTTTCAAGACAAGAAGGACTTGAAAAATAATCTCCAATCAAGAAATGTCAACAAGAGCATCGCTAGGCGGAGCAATATATGCCCGAAAGTGATTTTTGTTAGTAAAGATGAAGCATTTGTAAGACATGGGAGTAAAAAAAGTATTACCTCCTTCAAATAACAATCCTCCTTTGAAGTTTCAATATTGTGGTCCAAATGGAACTTTAAGTTATGCCCTAGAAACTGTTCTCAATTCTAAGGTAAAAGTGACCTTGACCTTTGACCTTGTGACGCAAAAAAATCATTAGGGGTCTTCTACCCAATATGGACAATCATACTATGAAGTTTCAACACAGTAGGCCAAATGATACTTGTATCAATGATAGTTGTATTCCGAAAACTGTTTTCAGTTTTAAGGTAATAGTGACCTTGACCTTGTGACCCCAAAATCAATAGGGGTCTTCTACCCAATATGGACAATCATCCTATGAAGTTTGGATATTGTAGGCCAAATGGAACTTAAGTTATGCTCAAGAAACTGTTTTCAATTTCTAAGTAATAATGACCTTGACCTTTGACCTTGTGACCCCAAAATCAATAGGGGTCTTCTACCCAATATGGACTATCATCCTATGAAGTTTGAACACTGTGGGCCAAATAGAACTTAAGTTATGCTCAAGAAACTGTTTTCAGTTCTAAGGTAAGAGTGACTTTGACCTTGTGACCCCAAAATCAAGAGGGGTCTTCTACCCAATATGGACAATCATCTTATGAAGTTTGATTACTGTGGGCCAAATGGAACTTAAGTTATGCTCCGGAAAGTGTTTTCAGTTTTAAGGTCATAGTAACATTGACCTTTGACCTTGTGACCCCAAAATCAATAGGGGTCTTCTACCCAATATGGACAATCATCCTATGAAGTTTGAACACTGTAGGCCAAATGGAACTTAAGTTATGCTCCGGAAACTGTTTTCAGTTTTAAGGTCATAGTGACCTTGACCTTTGACCTTGTGACTCCAAAATCAATAGGGGTCTTCTACCCAATATGGACAATCATCCTATGAAGTTTGAACACTGTGGGCTAAATGGAACTTAAGTTAAGCTCCGGAAACTGTTTTCAGTTTTAAGGTCATAGTGACCTTGACCTTTGACCTTGTAACCCCAAAATCAATACGGGTCTTCTACCCAATATGGACAATCATCCAATGAAGTTTGAACACTGTAGGCCAAATGGAACTTAAGTTATGCTCCGGAAACTGTTTTCAGTTTTAAGGTCATGGTGACCTTGACCTTTGACCTTATAACCCCAAAATCAATAGGGGTCTTCTACCCAATATGGACAATCATCCTATGAAGTTTAAATATTGTGGGCCAAATGGTACTTAAGTTATGCTCCGGAAACCAAATTGCTAACGGACGGACGGACAGACGGACGGACGGACAGACGCCAGGGGGTATAACATAATATGTCCGAAAACACCTGTAAAAGATGTTCACACTTCAACAAAAGATACGTTTTAGTACAGATGACCAAGAGTTTAAGTTTAAATTTGGTGTCAACTTATTCCACAGATCCCACATTTAAGAAGTGTTTGTTACACGAAAGCTACTGTCAAGACCCTCAACTACAAATGATTCATCCAAATCCATCTGAAAAACATGTATGGAAAGTGAAAACTTGATGAAGGTCCATTCATGTGCAGTATTAGTAACTTATATAGAAGTAAAAGATGTGTCATATTCTTGTGACACAATAACTTCATATTCTGCAAGATATAAAGGAACATTGGACAAAAACAATAAAAATCATCAAAAGTGACTCGCAAGTTATGGTTCAGTGAAAACACAAGTAAGGTACAGATCATTAAAATTGTTTTAGCAAGACGGGTACAGTTATCAGAATGTTCTTCTCTATTATTTATTATGTTTTTATCAATATTCAAAGATATCCACACAAGTGTCTGTGCTTTAAGACGAGGTAAGACAATAAAATTAAGATTCAGATACGAGTTATAGTGAAATAAAACAATTTAGGCATAAATTTGCTTGTGTAATCGGTGTGTGTTGACATAAACAAAACACGAAGCGAAGAGCACAGCGTTTTATGTGCATAAATTAAAAAAAAGCTGGTTATAGATATATCTATAGGGAAAAATATTTCTTAATATTATACCTCATTTGCATACGCTCTTCTATATTTAATATGACGTCACCCGGTCCATAAACCGCATACAGACCGGGGGCGGTCCATAATTGTTATGAAGACCGTTTAAACGTAACTTTCAGGACGTGCGAATTTCACGACGACACAAACAGACGATAACTGTCAAAATGGCCAGGCGATTCGCCTGGTTAACAGAAATAAATTTATTACATGTTGATCAAAAGTCATGATTTGTCTTTAATCTAATTAAAACTTTTATTTATACAGTTTGTGAAATCCTTAAAGTCCGGGTTTTTTGCCTAGTAACATTATATAACAAAAATGGAATATTAAAAGAAGAGCATGATTTTTTGCTGCATCGCTTGGAAGTAATTAAACAAAATCAAAGTAGGGTTTGAGATATTTCACTCACTGAACAAGTAAAATTATTATTTAAAAGCAAATAATAGTAAAATGACAGCACAAAAAAAAAATGGATGAAAGGATTTAGATTCGGTATAATATAACAAATAAAACATGGCCTTTTGGGCAAAATGCAAGTTTACGGACTGGTTGGTCAGACCTCGGAAGGAATATGGCCCGAAGCGCACCTTCCTCAGTCTGACCAACCAGTCCGTAAACTTGCATATTGCCCTCAAGCCCATGTTTTATTTGTTAAAATATGATTCAAATGTTTACATACAATCACAGATTAAATGCAAGCCGTCTTTAAAAGTTTTATGGGTCACCCGCCTGTTTGTATTAAACTGATGTTGAGATTTTCTCACAAGATCCAGTTGGGGTACAATCGTTTACATACTGTGTTATTACACTCACAATAAACATAATTTTATACAAAGCTTGCTTTATCTTAGGGTTCTGTATAAAACTAACGATAATTTTAACATATTTCTTTAAAAAATGAGTTTTCATGCTTTTTAACTAAACAAAAAATGAGAAAAATAAACATGAATTCTGTAAAAAGTTAAAGCTATCAAGAATTTTCTTTTATAGAATTTTCTACATTATTGATATATCAAGTAATATTTGATGGTGGATTCAAAAATAGAAATAAAACATATATGTTGACGTGTTGGTTTTTTTGTAAACGGGCAGTTTCCATGGTTACCGCATATGCCAACTGTCAAAATTACCACGCTTTCTTAAGAAATATCAGTGTTATACTAAATGTATTGTCAAACATGTTGCAATAAAAATTTCTTTTTCTTTTGATATTGTATTAAGTAAATGATACTGAATATTATTTTAAAACATATCGAGGGCAATATCTTTTTTAACTCGACTAACATACCCGAACAGTAAGCAAGTATTCAGAAATTTACAAATAAAATTATAAAATTCAGAACATTTCTTGGATATTAATTTTGTTTTTTAGTCAACACTTTAAAATATATCATTTTAAACACATTTGCCCAGTTGTCTGCCAGTAATCAAGTCGCGACGCACTTTCGTCACTATACCACAAGTGGGTGGGGTAACGCGCACAGAATTATCACCAATGCTGTCGTACTAATGCTTTGAGAAATCCTTTATGTGATGTTGTCTAAACGACCTCTTATTCTTTTGAACCGATCTCCTTTTGAACATTTAGAAATATCTATTCTGTATTATTTATTTATTATTTGCTTATAGCCGAAATTTAAACACTTATCCGAATACTATTTAACTTGACCTTCATTTGAAGAGTAATTATCCGTGATTATCTTTCTTGGAAGAGCATAACGATGCGCACAGAAAACTACCGAAAACGTCTTTAATTTCAAAATTCAATAGTGATCTAAAAACACTTCTGCGACAAGGAATAAGCCAACCTGATTTTACGGGGATGTTGTTTACAAACTTCGTAAGATCTTGGGTCATTGTGATTTTTCTGTTGTCTTGTATCCCTTGTTGTTTTCTCGTCTGCGGTAAGTTTCTTGCTTTTTGCCCCTAGTTTTATTTATCCCCTCCATTCCCCGGGTCTCCTGTCCCCTTCCCTTGTGCCCTTTGACTTTATGGGCCTTTTATTTAATCATTTATTTATTTTCTTTTAGTTCCTTATCAGTTGCTGATAAATTAGTGGTTAGCCTGCCCATTCTCTGCCTTGTGCCCTGTCCTGTTTTTGTTTGGGGTCTTCCTAGGGTCCTTACCACTTGCTCTTGTTGCTTGATCGGGTGGGGTTTGCATTCATTGAAAAGCCGCCTTTCCCTGTTGATCTTGTTTATCATATTTTATGCTCAAAACCGTGTTGTTTGTGCCGTGTGGCGGCTGTGAAAAGTCGCCCCGTACATGCAATCAATGTTGATTGTTCGGCGTTCGGTGTGGTTGTCCCCCTCCTTGGCCAGTCTTCATAGTCAACTGGTTTATACTTATTTCAACTTATTATAATTTTCATACTCAAACTTTCTTTAATCTTACCATTTTGCATGTTCTGTGTCCAATGTGGCACCAATACTTAAAATAACAAGAATAAAGATCAACAAGGTAAAGGCAACGTTCACAGGACGCCGACCCCGGACACACCCAAGCAGGACACACAGAAGGCACCAAGCAAGTACCTGGAGTGGACATAAGGAGCGGGACATGTAATGTGAAATAATATAAACAAAAACAGGCCCACAAGGGAAAAGGGCTGTACGGGTAAAAAGGGTGGGGGGGGGTTAAAATGGAAGGGGGGGGGGGAGAGAAAATTCCTACCGACAACGGAAATTCAACAAGACAGACATCACAAACATGTAAACATCCAAAAAAAGTAACAGTACAGACAAGAACACAAAGGGGTACCGCCGGTAGTAAAAAATTCTGGAAACAAAGTGATCCCTCGGAAGCATAAATCACAACAAAATAACATAAGAATTGCAGACTCGGTTTGATTGAGTCTGTACATGAGGGATAATGAGTAAGTGCAACATCCCTCACGCCCCTAGCACCGACTTGAGCGGTACTCAATTCTCAACAATTCATAGTGTGGGCATCAATGATCCCGAAGGACCAGAAAATATAACAACACTGAAGTGAAGTACGGGGCAACTTTTAACGGCTGCCACACGGGATTAATTGTCTTAAAGGAAGACAGAGCAACAAGAAAATCACCTACAAGGACCCGACGAAGCAAGGCAGTAGACGGACATTAAGACAATTCAGTTCCCAAAGGGCTGTGTTGGGCTTTCTTTAGGGATTCTGTATTTATCTATTTTAAGAACTGTCCATCATAGTCTATCACTTGGTCCGTCAGATGTAATCAAAAGAGGAAACAAAAGAGGATGTGACCGCCTCCGTGGTCGAAGGGTTAGAGTCGATGACTTCTAATCCAGTTTCCCCACTGTCGTGGGTTCGATCCCCGGGAGATGCTTTGGTAGTTTAGCGCGGAGGAAGGTATTCTTGTACTGGTGTAACTCTCCAGGAACGATGGTTAGGAAACTACCCGCCTATATGACTTAAATACTGTTGGGAAAGGCGTAAAATGAACTAAACAAACAAACAAAAGAGGAAAGCGAAGCGTCCAATTGTAAAAGGGTTGAACACCAAGCATGCGGTATGCCTTAACATAACTGGGTCATAACCTCCTTTAATAAACCGTTTGATAATTTTAAGTCTCGTTACTTTTATATTGGTGCCCCACTTGACACAGAGTCATTTTATTACTACACTTAATTATGAATAAGTAATAGTTATAGTATATGAAACGAGTTAGTTACGAGGGTATAACACTGGCTGGGGCGACATCAAGGGGTGTTTCTGCTAAAAAATGGCGAGGCCGTTAGGCCGAGACATTTTTTTGCAGAAACATCCCGAGATGTCGCCCCAGCCAGTGTTATACCCCCGTAACTAACGAGTTTCATATACTATAACTGTTTTATCGCAATGGCATAATGTTTTCTTTTTTGTATAGAAACAAATAAATAAATTAATCGTTAGCTTCATTACAGTTATTTATCATAAGGCAGTTTTTCAAGTTGTTTTCGCTGCCGCAAAAAAAAATATACAAAAGACATCCAATATAAGAGGCGGATTGTATACTGTTACCAAGATTGATTTAAGATTAAAGGGCTTTTTCATTTCATTAATTATCTTTGTTTATATTTTTCATTGTATTTATATATTTATTTTATTTTATTTTATTGATTTAATTTTTTATTATCTTATGAGTTTTTTTGCTACTTGGAATGGTCGTTACCACTGTCCCATTGGAGCCTCTATGAAAAAACTGTATTGATATATACAAGGTGCGAAAAAAACTAGACCGATATATAACAGTACAGTTTTTTTCCTATATGAATCAATGAAAAAACTGTACTGTTATATATCAATACAGTTTTGAAATGCTCATTGAGGTGTACTGAGTATAATGGGTTGGAAAGAACAAAGGAAAAGCTCACAGCCATGCGATAACTTAGGAATAATATACACCTTCTTTCACCCTTTCGGGTAGATTCTACGTGTACAACTTCTATACAAATGCAACATCACTGTACACCTATACGAGCTCCAGTCGTCGTTCTTTCGCCTTTAAATTTGTCATCTGTTAATTCATTTTATATTCCACGATCCGTAAATTCTAATATTGTCAATAATTCTTTACGCTTTAGGCTTTCCCTAATAAATCATACTATTCTTAAGTAATATAATATCACTAATACAAATTATCCTTATAAATAGAAGGATACACTCTAGATCGATCTATAAGTGTAATTCTAAGAGGTGCGGATGTTGTAAAAATAGATAAATACAGAATCCCTAAAGAAAGCCCAACACGGCAAAATTGAAAATGTTGCAGGCTCGGTTTGATTGAGCCTGTTCATGGACGGTACTGGAAAGTGCAAGTTACCGTCCACGCCCCCTAGCACCGGCTTATTATAAGCAGAATTCAACATTTAAACATGAAATAGTAAAATTTTGAATTTAGAAACATCCGCAGATGTGTTCATACGGCGGTTATCATGGAACCTTCAATGTGACACTTCCGTGCCATTCCATGAAAAGCGGCGTATGGTCCCCATGTAATAAAAAGCGTGTGCCCGAAACGAGAAAACAATGGGCGGAACTAAATAAAATGGAATTTAGAAAGGGGATCAAAGGTTATGAAGCCTGCGTATCACAGATAAGACGTCAAAAGACCAATTTAAAAAGCAGGCAACATATCCTAAGGGTGATTCAACATTATTCAAGTAGGAATATTGGAACCACCCAACTAGAAAATGCCGAAAAGTTGAAACTAAAAATACCACAAGCACAACAATAATGTCGTGCTGAACGATCTTCAAGGATCGAAAATATAACATCATTGATTAAATGTACGGGGAGACTTTTTACAGCCGCCACACGGCACAAATAACACGGATAAATAAAACTTTTTATCGCAAAGCGTTTGTTTGTTTGGATTTTACAACACGTCAACACATAAATGGCCATATCGTGCCGATGCTATAATAAGCTTAAGATATTATGTAAATCATTGAAAATGATAATAAAAAAGAGCCAATTAGATCCTTGAATACAAGTTTATCTTTTTCAAATATACGATGATGTTTTTTGATGGTATTGTATTAAAGAGTTCTTTGAGTGAATTTACATTATAAAATCTACTACGGGCCTGTGTAAAGTCATGACATTCCAGAAGAAAATGCTTGACAGTAAAATTTTCATTGCAAGCTTCACAGAAAGGGGCATTGTCATTCGTGAGGAGATAAGAATGGGTAACTTGAGTGTGTCCAATTCGGCATCGAAGATGAAATGTTTGATCATGGCGGTTTGACTAATATGATAAACAAGATCAACAAGGAAAGGCGGCGTTCAATGAACGCAACCCCCATATGACCCAGCAACAAGAACCAACGGCAAGGAGCCCAGGCGGACCCCAAACAAAAACAGGACAGGGCAAAGACAGAGTACGGACAGGTTAATGATTAAATGATAAATAATTTGTAACTGATTAGGAATTCAAAGAAATGAAATAGACCCACATTTGACAAAGACATAGAAGGTGACACATCAAGAGATGGGTTTATATCATGAAGTTTATTAAAGACGGCATTGTCCCAATTTGCTTTCCTTTCACATGAAACGAGTTTATTTATAGCCGTTCTAAAATCACAAGCAGGTAACAATAAGTCAGTTTATTTTGAAAATTTAACGATTGTTTAGCTAAAGCATCTTCCTTGTTCATTACCTACATGACTTGGATCCAAAATTATTTAACAGATTTTATTTTAAGTATATCATGAAATCGTAAAAGAAGTTTCTGATATTGTCAGATTTCTTATTTTTAATGTATATTAAAACAGAAAGCTAGTCAGAAAATATCACAAATTTATCATGGGTATGCTGTTCAAAGTATGGCAATGCTAAATCTATAGCTTTGGCTTCTGCAGTAAAAATTGATGCATTATCTGGTAACCTCATACTAGATGTATAATTATTTTCAAACACAGCATCTACCTTGCAACCTTCCTTTGATCCGTCCGTATAAATATGTATAAAATCTTCATGTTCTTCCTTAATTTCTAGAAACTTCTCTTTGAAATATTCATGTGAATTTGATGACTTATATTTGAAAGGTTAATATTGATTTCAGGGGAATAATAAGTCCAGGCAGGAACATACTCATCGTCATTTTGAAGGATACTGTCTGGATTAATTTTAAGTGTATCTAAATCATCTTTTAAACGAGGGCCTAATGGTTTAATTTCCTTTGATTTGTTAACAAATTTTTCAATATAACTTGGTTTGAATAATATTTTTGGCTGGATTTTTGCTATTTGATGAAATTCTAGTTGCATATTGAAGTGATAGCTTTTTTCGACGAAGTTGAAGCGATCGTTCCCCAGCTTCCGCATATAGTCTTTCTACAGGTTAGATGCGAAATGCACCTAAAGCTAACCGTAAAGCCTGGTAATGTATGGTATCTAGCATTTAAAGATTTGGTGTCAAGTGCCGTGTGGCAGCTGTAAAAAGTTGCCCCGTACTTCACTTCAGTGTTGTCATATTTTCTGGTCCTTCGGGATCATTGATGCCAGCACTATAAAGTGTTGAGAATTGAGTACCGCTCAAGCCGGTGCTAGGGGGCGTGAGGGATGTTGCACTTATTCATTATCCTTCATGTACAGACTCAATCAAACCGAGTCTGCAATTCTTATGTTATTTTGTTGTGATTAATGCTTCCGAGGGATCACTTTGTTTCCAGAATTTTGTACTTCACAACAGCAGGTGTCAAGTGCCGTGTGGCAGCTGTAAAAAGTTGCCCCGTACTTCACTTCAGTGTTGTTATATTTTCTGGTCCTTCGGGATCATTGATGCCAGCACTATAAAGTGTTGAGAATTGAGTACCGCTCAAGCCGGTGCTAGGGGGCGTGAGGGATGTTGCACTTATTCATTATCCTTCATGTACAGACTCAATCAAACCGAGTCTGCAATTCTTATGTTATTTTGTTGTGATTAATGCTTCCGAGGGATCACTTTGTTTCCAGAATTTTGATTTTCTTGCAGACCCATATACAACAGAACCATAATCTAAATTTGATCGGATAAGACTTCGGTATAATTTCAGTAATGTGGAAGAATTTGATCCCAAATTTGTACTTGATAAAACCTTTAGTACATTTAAAGCTTTAAGGCATTTAGTTTTCAAATGTTTAATATGTGGTATAAAAGAAAGTTTTTTTGTCAAATATAATTCCTAAAAACTTAGCTTCATCAACTACTGGAATTTTAGAACCAGATATGTAAAGTTCAGAATCATTATGGTGTTTCCGCATTCTACAAAAATGAACACATTGAGGTTTTGACATAAATTTAAAACCATTTTCTTTTGCCCACTTTTGAATTTTATCTAAATTTTGTTGAAGTTGCCTCTCAATTGTTCTCATACTTTTCGATCGATAGCAGATAAGAAAATCATGTTCATATAGAGAACAATATATGCCTGGCGTAAGAGCGCTAGCAATATTGTTTATTTTATGGCCAAAAAGTGTAACAGAAAGTATGCTTCCTTGAGGAACACCTTGTTCTTGTTGGTGATATTCAGAAAAAGTTGAACCAAAAATTCTGGAAACAAAGTGATCCCTCGGAAGCATTAATCACAACAAAATTACAAGAGAATTGCAGACTCGGTTTGTTTGAGTCTGTACATGAGGGATAATAGATAAGTGCAACATCCCTCACGCCCCCTAGCACCGGCTTGAGCGGTACTCAATTCTCAACACTTAATTGTGCTTACCAAGTCTTACTTTAAAGTGCCTATCGCACAGGTCTACAATAAGCTCTAATGTCAATGGCAGAACATTTAATGTAATTTTAAATACAGATATTTACTAAAAGGCAACTAATTTTGTTTATGTTTTGACTTGAAACACCCCTGGGTGTGGCATACAGTTTGTTGGTCAGACAGAAGGTTCTCTTAAAATTCGATTCCGTGAACATTTTTATAAAGTGAGAAATCGCACAAAATTTACAACTTTACTATATCAACATTTTCGTAAAGATGGTCATTCATTTAAAAATGTTTCAATTCAACCAGTGGAACATATAATTTGATTCTGATGCTTCGGCTAGTTTTAAAGAAAAAGTTAGACACTTGGCAGAATTAAAGTGGATCAAGAACTCACACTGGGCCTAAATGACAATATTTTTTTCAACAAAGGAACATCTAAAAAGATTCTTGCAGTGATATATTTTCTATTCTGAACATTCGCAAACGTAAATCCCGATCTCATGGAGTACGTAACATCAAACGTAAATCTAAAATTACCCTGTCTGTCACCGACTTAAATAATATCTTAAAAAGGTCTGGTAAACATGCAATGTTATCACGTCTTACTTCCCTTTCATTATCATATCTGACGCGAAGGCAGATAGTATAGTTATTCAAACAGATCCTTTATATACAGCTGCTTATCTTATTCAAAGTTACACTCAGCATGTCTTTAAGCGGCACGCCTCCAGATTCAGGCTTATTTTCATGACACTTTTTAAAAAGTCTTTAAAAGTATTAAACAGTGCAATAACCAAAAGGAAGCAATTTACACAATATCAATGGCACTTACAACGTACATAAATTACTAAAAATATGCAAAAAATAGCCCTTACTGCGTAAATAACGCAGTAGAAATATGGTTATAAATACTGAAAAATCGGTCATTAATCGCACATATCATGTAAATTATTACTAGAACTTTGAATCATTACACTTTTCCTAAAATCTTAGTACCTTTTTCTCCTGTTTGATTTTATTGAAATATTTTCACTCATCTGGAGGCGTGCAGCTCTAAGACCTCATATTGACATTACTTTTAACCATGACAGCCATTTTCCTAATAGTTACCTTTATTAATAAATGTATCGATTTCATCGATTTAAAGATAAAAGAAAGGACTCTTTTCATGATAAAAGAGATGACTTTGATTTTAGTATAGTAAATTATCCTCATTTGGATGGAGACGTCCGGCATGCAACATCTTACGTGGTTTATATATCTCAGTTAATTAGATTAGCTTGAGCTTCTAGCAACGTAAAGGATTTTAACGAGCGAAACCGGTAAGCTACTGAAACAGGGCTACCGCTATTATAAATTACGTAAAATTTTACAAAATTTTACAATCGTAACTTTGATTTAATTTAAAAAATCAATAGTGATCTAAAAAAAACTTCTGCGACAGGGGATTAGCCAGCCTGATATTTACGGGGAGGTTGTTTACAAACTTCGTAAGATCATGGGTCATTGTAATTTCTCTGGTGTGTTTACTAAAACTATTAAACGTGATATTAAAAAGGGTTATGACCCTACTATTTTAAGACAAACCGCATGCTTAGTGTTCAACCCATTTACTTTTTAGGAATTATATTTGACAAAAAACTTTCTTTTATACCACACATTAAACATTTGAAAACTAAATGCCTTAAAGCTTTAAATTTACTTAAGGTTTTATCTAGTACAAATTGGGGATAAAATTCTTCCACATTACTGAAATAATACAGAAGTCTTATCCGATCAAAATTAGATTATGGTTCTGTTGTATATGAGTCTGCAAGAAAATCATATCTTCAAATGCTAGATACCATACATCACCAGGGTTTACGCTTAGCTTTAAGTGCATTTCGCACCTCACCTGTAGAAAGTCTATATGCGGAAGCTGGGGAACCATCGCTTCAACTTCGTCGAAAAAAGCTATCACTTCAATATGCAACTAGAATTTCATCAAATAGCAAAAATCCAGCCAAAAATATTATTTTCAAACCAAGTTATATTGAAAAATTTGTTAACAAACCAAAGGAAATAAAACCATTAGGCCTTCGTTTAAAAGATGATTTAGATAAACTTAAAATTAATCCTGTCAATATCCTTCAAAATGACGATGAGGATGTTCCATCTTGGACGTATAATTCCCCTGAAATAAATATTAACCTTTCAAATATCAAACAGTCATCAAATTCACATGAACATTTCAAAGAGAAGTTTCTAGCAATTAAGGAAGAACATGAAAATTTTATACATATTACACGCATTTTCAATAAAACGGTGCATTTAATGTCGCCGGAGAATAATACACAATCTAGAAATCAATTTGATTATTTTTCTTTTTGTATTTGAAAGGTGACATGTATGCTTAAAATCACATGTATAAAATTCAATACGTCCGAATGTGTGTCTGAAAATTTTGTCTTAAAAGAATGATAAATGACATGTTCGTTACCGTCGCTGCTCGATGGTGCTATAAATTCAATGTACTTTTATGAGAAATAAAACCGTATTGTTGTAAATGCGTTGTGTTTTATCTTTATAAATTTGAACTCAAAACTTGTACAAATAGACAAAAAATGCTGTTCTTTTTATGAAATATAAAAAATAATCAGCTTTTTCTGAACTTTATTTACGTGATAAATGAAAGAATTGTCCGTTACTGTATCTTGTAACGATGTTTTGAATAATCCTTTGATCAGACATAAGATCATTAATATAAGGACCATTTGTATAATTCATCGTTGTTACTTGTCCTATTAAATTTTTTTTAAATGTTTTATAGTTACCTTATAGCAGCACGTTTTAAAAGTCAACGTAGAGTAAACCACTTTGAAATGAAATGTTCGTTACTGCCTATGACAGATTAACGCTGCTATAAACTCTATGAATTGTGTTTTAATGCGAAAGATTAAAGCTTGATGAATTCACATAACATGCAGTTTCACTATATCAATAAAATATTGTAATTATATAATCGACCTTAATAAAAATTGAAGTGTTCGTGATCGAAATGTTCGTTATCAAAATATGAATATTAATTTAATATGATAGTTTTGCATAATATTTATTACGTCATTGATTTTGATGACATCACAAGAAAGAATTGTTTCAGTGACTTTCAACGGACGCTGAAAGTTGATATATTTTTTCGTATCATCATCTGCAAAAATAAGGTAAGTCGCTTATTTTTTTGTTAAAAGTTTTCTTATTTCTACATATGTATAGAAGATATATAAAATATGTATGCAAAGATATTGGTACCAGGTTCTTAAAACAGAAATAATAAGTGTTTATGAAGCAAGTGGACACGAATATATATTATAAATGATTCTTGAAATGTTCGTTACCGTGTGGTAACGGACATTTCATAGACATTTAAACGTAATTTTAAGTTTAAAACTTACTTTTTTTCTGTCATATTGCAATATTTCCGTCTTAAAACATAATATATTTGAATGATATATCATACATTAATATATAAATTATTACTTAAAAGAGTTATTAGATACTTTAGTCAAGATATTGATATAATATACAAAAGTTTACAATTTCTTATAATAACCACATCATTTAAGTGTATTTATTTAGCTTAGTATACATTTTACCTTTGTTTATAGAAATATGACATTCGAAAATACAAGTATGTTACAGTATTACTTTAAATAACATTAATCGTGGTAACGAACATTTCATTTGATGGTAACGAACATTTCTCTTTTCCTAATTTTCAGGTATGCCGAAGTCTCGAGCTGAGGTTCAGAAAGCGTATAGGCAAAGGCTTAAAGAGAAAAATAACGATTTATATTTGGCAAAAGAACGCTTGCGGAGGAAACAGTCATACACACCAAGCCATCTTTTATCAAACAAAGAGAGGGATGCACGTAACAAAAAAAATAGAGATTATCTGAAAGTTTTTCGTAACAAAGAAAGACAGGCTGAAGAGCTTGCACGAAATCAACATGAGCAACAACCAGCAACACCAGGCACAAGCGGGTACGAGAGTGGACAGAGTAATTCGCGGCTTGTGGTCAACATGAACTTCCCTAATCGGAGAAATGGACCAAGGATGCGGATTTCAAAGGAGTTGAAGCGGGCGAAAAAAGAGCTTGATAAGATGAGAGAAAACTATGAGACGTTGAACAGAAAATATAGATCAACAATGAGATCGATGCAAAGGCTAAAGAGAAAAGCAGAAGCCAGCCCAAACACGCCAAGGTCAAAGGCGGCACGAATGTTGAAATAGTCTAATTTATTACCTAAAGACAAAGCAAGTGTACGAAAAGAACTAACCTTTGCAAACGCACTTGTGGAAGAAATTAAAGACAGTTCATCAAAAGCTCCTCTGAAAGTAAAAAAGGTACTTCGAAATTTGGTTGCCGGGAATATCTTAAGAAAGTATAAACTGTTAACAAAATTTGGTAATAAAACAGGGATAAGCAGAAATAGGCTCTCTGGTACTAAAACAAAAAGCATACATGTGCAAAGCATCACACGCTCAAGAGAGGTAAACAGAAATAGAAACAAAGTCATTGAATTTTTCAATAGAGATGACAATTCACGAGTTATGCCAGGGAAAGCAGATTGTTCTAAGGATAAAGATGGCTGCACAAATCAAAAAAGAATCTTAACAGATTATTTGGCCACTCTATACCAGAAATACATGAGTGAAAATCCCGGAACAAAGTTGTCATTTACATCTTTTACACGAATAAGACCATCACATATTCTGCTGACATCATTGATAACAAGAGATACGTGTTTGTGTACAAAACACCAAAACATATCACTTACCCTGAAAGCAGCGAGGCGCGAGAAATATTGACATTAGCATACATGGTGAGAAAATGTTGGAACACAAGGATGATCTGCTAACTGACATTGAAAACAAAATAACTAACGGCAATATTGCTGTGAGTCAGTGGAAAAGGATAGAAGTTGAAGTTAAGGGCCAAAAGAAATTAAAAATGAGAATCGTCGAAGTAAATATGACAAAGGCTGAATTTGCAGAACATGTAAAGACAAAAGTTAAAGAGTTTGAAAGTCATGTTGAAAGAATTAAATCTCAGTATGCTGCTATGAAGATCTTAAAGGAGAAGCTACCCAGTAACCAGTGTATAGTGCACATGGATTTTAGTGAGAATTATATGTGCAAGTCAGTAGATGAGGTTCAATCCGCTTATTGGAACCAGACTAGCGTCACACTTCACCCAATTGTAGTGTACTATAAAACAAATGATTCAAATGAACTGCACCATAAAAGCACAGTTGTAGTGTCAGACACAATGGGTCATAATGCTAGCACAGTTTTAACAATCATAGATGAGTTGATTCCACATATAAAACAGCTTAATCCAAATATATCTTGCATCAATTATTGGACCGATGGCCCGACCTCCCAGTATCGCAATAAACAGATCTTTAATTTTGTTGCTTGTCATGAACTGAAGTTTCATGTGAAAGCGAAGTGGAATTACTGGGAGGCGGGTCATGGAAAGGGCCCTTGTGATGGCTTGGGAGGCACGGTTAAACGAATGGCCGACGAAGCAGTAAAGACCGGAAAAACTAGCATTCAAGACGCGGCCGATTTTTACGCGTGGACACAGTCGTCCGCCTGCACAATGAAAAACGTTCGATTTGTATTTATCTCATCTGAAAGTTGTCAGAAAAAAAAACGTTGATATAGAACAATTGCCTGTAAAAACAATTACCGGAACTATGAAAATACACGCAGTCGTTGGCAAAGATTATGGGATTGTTGCGGTGCGTGATACAAGTTGCTATTGCCAGATTTGTTGACTGGTGCTCCATGTGAATCCTGGAGAGAAGAAAGCACAATGTCCAGTAGAAAACAGGCCAAATCTTCGAACGACATTTATCAGGAAGGTGATTTTGTTGCTGCAATATATTGCGGTAAATGGTACATTGGAAAAAATCTTAATACAGATAAAAACGATAATACATTTGAAATCTCATTCATGGAAAACAAGAAGGCTTTGTTCCAATGGCCATCACGTGAAGATGTTATTTGGGTTGACATCCATGACATACTATGCAAGGTTTCTCCGCCTGTCAAATCTGGAAAGACCGGTCGAATGCTGAGTTTACCAGTTTCTGATATTGAAAAAATTGAGAATTTATTTGCATAAAACAGTTCAGTTACCGCGTCATTGGTTTATGCCTACATATATGCACGTGACAAACCTGTACAACTAGTAACTATAGATTGAGCTTGTTACTGTATAGTTTCAGTCTTAACACATTAAATTATGAAATGTTCGTTATCAATAAAAATTGTTTAATGCAGTATTTTCAATAAGTAAGTGACAGTTACTGAGAAAAATGTATGTCTAATTCCGATTTCATCTTTATTGTAGCTAATAACATGACTTTGGTCAAAAAGTGATATTCATAGGTAGCTAAGTAAAGTGTTGGTATCGAACATGTCAAACATTTATTATTAAAGATTAAAGCATATGTATGATTATAAAGCTAGTTTCAGATGTTAATAGTTAAATATTTCTTTAAAAAGTTTTCAAATTAGTTTTAAATAACATGTTATTGTTTAATAAAGTTTGTTCTGGAATATTGTTGGTGCTTTATATTATTTTTTAATTGTGTACAGTCTTAACAACAATTAGGCAAAATATAAGTGTTTTAACGCTGGATGAATAACGGCATTCCAATTTAACACTGTAATTTATAAATTACATATAAGGATATGCAAACTGCAGGTCAAACGCTTTCAATTACATTCGCATATAAAAACTGTCTAAATATGGTATGCATGAAATGTTCGTTATATCTCACAGTTTATTTGTAATAATAGGTGACATGATAAATGTTTGCTTCATACGGCAAGTTATATGTTCTAAAGTTTGTATACAGATTCTACAACAAAGGCCTTTCAATTTTTATACATAAAAACAACTCTGATTGTTTATTATGATAAACAAATATAACCACTTGCGTTTAAAGCATACATTTTATCAAACGATAATTTTCAATGGTTGTAAAAAGGCACAAATGAATTCAATAATAGATACAACGATACGTTTGTAAATGATAGAATTTAGAAGAAAAATGAATATAATTACATGAACAGTTCTTAAATGGGTTTTTGCATACAGACTGTTAAATTTAATTGCAGTGTTTTTAATGTTGTTTCACGTAACGGACAATTCATTACGAAAAAAATAAAATCGATACATGCTTACTATGAAGAATCATTTCTTGAAAGGTGGACTTTCTATGTTCAAACTGTTTTGCACATTATTTCTTGAAAGGTTGTACTTTTATAATTTTACACTTACATATTTTTCATGATATGTTAAGAATTTGTCTTTTATACTTGCTTTTTAGCACCGTTTAAATGAAAAAGCGTGATTAATACGGACGGTTCAAAAGAAGGTTGCAAAGTAGGTGCGGCTGTGTTTGAAAATAATTTTACATCTAGTATGAGGTTTCCAGATAATGCATCAATTCTTACTGCTGAAGCAAAAGCTATCGATTTAGCATTGTCATACATAGCACAGCATAACCATGATACATTTGTGATATTTTCTGACTCGCTTTCTGTTTTAATATCCATTAAAAATAAAAAAAATCTGACAATATCATGGTAAAGAAACTTTTTTTTACGATTTCATGATATACAAAAAACAAAATATGTTAAATTATATTGGATTCCAAGTCATATAGGAATACGAGGAAATGAAAAAGTAGATGCTTTAGCTAACAATCATTAAATTTTCAAAAAACTGACTTATTGTTACCCGCTTGTGATTTTAGACCGGCTATAAATAAACTCGTATCATCTGAATGGAAAGCAAATTGGGAAAATGCCGTTTTTAATAAACTTCACGATACAAACCCATCTCTTGTTGTGTTACCATCTCTATCTCTGTCAAACCGCCGTGATCAAACATTTCTTCTTCGATGCCGAATTGGACACACTAAAATTACCCATTCGTAGCTCCTTACAAATGACAATGCCCCTTTCTGTGTAGGTTGTAATGAAAATTTTACTGTCAAGCATTTTCTTCTTGAATGTCATGATTTTTCACAGGCCCGTAATAGATTTTATTCTGTAAGGCCATTTTTTTTTATATTTTGGTTTACTGATTTTTTCCAAAAAAAGGTAGGGTCGGAGGAGGGAAAAAAAAAAAAAAAAAAAAGGAAAAGAAAAAAGTTTTCATAATTATCTTCATGTCTGGAAGGTGAGATACTTTATAAGTATCCCTTCTCTTATGATTAGTCCATTCCCATTCTGATAAATGTGATGCGTATGTTGTACTTACGAGAGAAATTAAATGACCGACTGTCTAAATTCCACAGTGCTTATAAATACACAAAACAACAAAATAGCATCCACAAATTGATAAAATATCATGTTGCTATTATTTAATATACACACGAGATGACCTCGCCGACCCTTCAAAAGAGTCGGTAAATCTTTGATGTTCACACACATGTAGTCCCAGTTGTTTAATCCGAATCATCAAAGGTGCCGAAACTCAACTGACTTGCACTCATTTATTTATATAACAGAAGTTTAAAAACCTGTCAAGAAAAGATTACACATGTTAAATTATTGTCCAAGTCAGAGACATAGACATAATCAAGTTGAAAAATATTTCTATCGGAAAATTAGCGGTCAATTACTGACATGTAAATTATCAATAGTAAGTGCATTTTTTTATTTTGTTTGAAAGGAAACCCCTATCTAATCTCCTTTTAAAGACTATTGTTTTTGTTAAATCTGTAAATAGTGATCTTGTCACTATATTTCTTTTTAAATTTAATTTAATCTGATTCTCATTGAATAAGATTTCTCTCGCTGTATCCATGAAAGTGACAACTTGCGTATTTTGGCTTTTTTCTTTCTTTTTTTTTGTAGTTGTTTTCTTTGACATTTCTATACAATTGGACCTTCAAACATATGATTTTATACATACATACATGAATTATATTTTAAATAAATATATATTAACCTAATTAATTTGGCGAGAATGGTTTAACTCATTTTGCAGACATTTTTCTTCATGCAAAATACAACGCAGTCGAAAATTATCTCGACGTTTCTTTGACAAGTCTCATAAGTAATAAGTTGGACTTCTATAAATCTCCCATATAACATTTAGATCTAAATTTGATTACCGCATATTTTGAGTACTTTTTTTTCGGGCAGATTTTTTTTTTCCATTTTCCCAAAAAATGGATGCGGCGGGTCAGTAAACCGAAATATCAAAAAATAATGGCCTAAATTCACTCAAAGAACTTTTTAATACAATTCCATCAAAAAAACATAATTGATTATTTGAAAGAGATAAACTTGTATTCTTGGATCTAATTGGTTCATTTCTATTGTCATTCACAAAGTTTAACATAACATTTTAAGCCTATTATAGCATTCGGCACGATATGGCCAGTTATGTGTTGACGTGCCGTAAAAATCCAAACAAACAAAATTCAATATCATATTCACTTGAGATTACAAATTTCTGTCAAAATGTGGAACAATGTGATGTAAATTATAAAGAACATTGTTAAGTACATTATTTTGATTCTAGTTGACAATCTTTAAAATCGTTGAATGAGCCTCTGTCGAATTGCTTGCCCTTCAGTTTGGTTGCCCTGTTGAACATAAATGTCATCATTATGATAAATATTAACAAAATTGTTCACTTCTGCTGGAAGTTTGTCCTTCAGTGCCTGGTTGTGAAGTTTGAAACAAGCTTCTACTATCTTCAAACACTTTGTTGGAGTAAATTGAAGGCTTCCTCCAGTTTTGTGCATACATCTGAAAGATATAAATTTCATTGAAATAAATGTTTCTAAATGTTTCATATCTTTTTCTGATATATCATATGCATACAAAAAAATATTTTTTTTTAACAAATCTTAATGATGATTAATTATTTATTACAATTTATGATAATGAAATGAATACATGTAGATGAAGCTACTGACTGTCAGAAATGGTGCTCTGAGAGAAACACTCCCTAAGAAGTAAATGTGACTGATATAGTACCATGTTTCATTGGTGAAATTAAATAAAAGTAATTAATTCTGCAAGTGCAGTATCAAACAATTGTGCAAGAATTAATACCTGAATCTGCTTTTCAACACACCAAAAGCTCTCTCTACAGTGTTTCTTGTTTGGGTGTGGGCTAGATTGAAGTTGACCTCTTGCTGGTTACTGGGGTTTGATACTGGTGTTATAAGCCATTTCGTCAGGGGATATCTAGAGTCACCAAGTAACCAGCCATTTGTTTTGTCCATGGTATTTTGTAAGCATGAGTTGCTAAGAATGAAAGCATCATGGGTTAAGCCTGGCCATCTTACAACAATATTCGTTAACCTAGGAATATCATTAGTAAACAGAAATTATTGCAACATAAGTGATGAATGCATTTATGTATGTCCTCAATACTTACAGTTAGGATAATTACAGACCCTATCATAAAATGTGATTTAAAGAATGAGTTTATATCTGATAAGAAGACGCACACCTCTAGATATTTGATAATTGTTACATAAACTTTAAAGGTGTATGCCTTCAGATGAGCCACAATATTTCAAGACAAGTTTAAGTTGGAAAAACTGTACTAAAATTTTAAGAAAAGTAGACAGACTAAATATTCAAGTGATAATTTATATCTTATGTGCAATTTATGACTTTGCCTTCTAGTGCCCTACTTGAGTGTGTCGGGGGCCGCGTACTGTGAACTTTGCCTTTGCCTTGTTGATCTTCATTCTTGTATTTTTTTATGTATTTATCACCATATTTCTACTGTCTTACTAACACAGTTGGGGCTATTTTTGCATAGTTTGACCTCTTTTTGGTAATTTACATGGGTTATAAGTGCCAATTGCAATGTGTTAATTACTTTCTTTGCTCATTTCACAATATTTTTTTCTTTAAATATTTTTCAAAATTTTCATGAAAAGTAGGATGAATCTGGAAACGTGCTGCTTTAAACAAACGCAACAAAAACAAAGAACATTCCAATGTGTAAAAATGTTGCAAATTGTAAAGATTGAATTACTTAAACTTTTAACTTAGATTGCACATTTCTTTTTTTAATATCCACATAATTTAATCAACTTGTGATTTTTTTTCTGATATTACTTTTACTCCATTAAAATGAGGTATAATATTGATGAAAAAATTTCAAGTTAATTTAACTGTTATATTGTGCATACTTTACCCACAGTTTTAACTGGATTGTGAACATCTACATATTTTTAAATCATGAGTAGGTTTTTCTTTAGACACAATTTAATAATCGTAAGGTTTGCCACGTTAAAATATACTAGTAGTGAATTGCTTTACCTCAGCTCTGAATCACATACTGCATGTATGTTTAGTGCATGAAAGCCCTTCCTGCAAACAAAAGTACGTTCCTCAATTCCAGCCAATTGTTTATGAAATTCTGATGATTTGTTTTTTTTCAAAAGTATATTGCAAGTTAAATATAAACTCCTATTTTCATCAGTTTACATTATATTTGATAATATCATATCATATTGAGATTGGGATAAATTAAACAATGTGAATGTTTATGAATTAAACTTAATCTTATTACAAATTAAATGTCATCAATCTGATTTGTTTTGATATTACTGCTGCTAACGTAAGCCCTCGAATGGTACCAAATCGGGGATGTTGTTGTCACCCCGCAAACTTACAAACTTAAACTTTGAGTACCGCTCAAGCCGGTGCTAGGGGGCGTGAGGGATGTTGCACTTATTCATTATCCCTCATGTACATCAATCAAACCGAGTCTGCAATTCTAATGTTATTTTGTTGTGATTAATGCTTCCGAGGGATCACTTTGTTTCCAGAATTTTATCTCTTTAAAACTGTATGTGAATTCTTCTTCATATTATACAGCAGGATATAAATAATCATAGGTATATCACTATTATTATATTTAAGTTTTATGGAATTTAAGCACTGACTCTATGCTGATATGTGACAGAAACTTGAACAGAAATTCAAATTCAATTTCCTCTTACATTGAATACATTTTGTTGACTTGTCTAGGCCGAAAATTAGAACAATTCCAACTATAATTTCACTAATTTCATGCATAATTTATAAATAAGTTAACTTGTCAAACCACCATATTTTCACTCATGTCATATTAAAAAGTAACTGCAGTCTATAAATATTTCTCAAAGAAAATAAAAATAAAACCAAAATCTGACCAAACACAACAAAATATAAAATTTTAAAAAAATATCCTCAGGTGGGTTTGAACAAGCTCTTCTCATTCTCCCTGAAAACTCTGTTTCCCGCTTTAAAGTGCATCTAATAGCTTAAAGAAGTCAAAATAATTTATACTTAAAAAAAAGATTTTATACAAAATATAGATATAAAAAATAAGTCTGGTGCCGGTTGCGAATCGTCATTAGTATGCTTAGAAAAGCAACACTTTAGACCACTCGGCTAGCGAGGACACAGTATTGATGTCATTTCAAAACTATTAGTTTTAACAATATTCTGTTGAAAATGTATATAAATTGCATACCCTCGAGAGTCCATATTCCGATGACATAAGCAATCAGATCCGTATAAAAATAAACAACAAAAACACTACAGTAACTTACTTTGATAACATAACCCTTCCGCTAACTCTTGCAATAATTTTCATCAGTTATGCACATCAAATAAGTCAACAAAGTTTAAAAATTATCACACTATCTGTCAACAAAACGGCCGCCATTATTGTCCTTGAAATCGATGACGTCACATAGCAGATGCACTGACATTTTAGGCACACAAATCTAATTAATGGGTTAACTGGTCTTTACAAAAAAATAAAAAAATGTTCCAACAACACTTTAACTTGAAGAAAACAATAAATGTAACTGTTCTAACTGGTTTAATTGTTTTTGTTATTTTAATTTACTCTTCTGTTACACAGTGAGGACACAGGAAAGTGTCTCGTCTCTTAAGACCTCTGGGGTACAGTATATTAAATTGACCCAATGTTTGCAGTGGCAACCATTTTTCACCCCGTCACATTTTGCCCATTTTACAAAGATGACTGATGTGCTCCTAGATATTTCTTCTGGTGTGAACCTGTTGCATACACAGCAAAGATCATCACTGTCAATGTCTGACTGCACACTATCAGTATCTGAATCTAAAGCCATATTTATATGAGATGGACCAGACTGTGGAGACCTTGATTTTAACTTGGTTTTACCTTTTATTTTGAATTGATTCTTAGGTGTCTCGTTGGACTTTGTTGACTTTTTTTAACCTTTTCTGACTAATTTCACGTTCTTTCATTTTTACAACAACGTTCACGACCAGCAACAATTTTACCCATAGTGTTTCTTGGTTTACGTTGCGCCTTTCCTTTTTGTTCTTGTTCATCTTATTTTACCTTGTTTTTCAGATTTCACTTTTTTTCAATTGCTTTTCTTTTTCTTCAAACATACTAACAGTTACATACATGACTTCCTCAGAATCATCTACAAGAACACTACCCTCAACAGTTACCTGACAATCATCATATTGAAACACCTCTGCTGGTTAAAGATACACCCTTGGAACAGCATCAGCATAAAATGGAATAATACCAGTACGACGAAATTCAGATTGAATATTGTCTCGAGTCAGAGCTTTAGTGTACACACGGCAAGCCAAAATATGGAAAATAAGAATCCCTAAAGAAAGCCCAAAACAACATAATTGAAAATGTTGCAGGCTTGGTTTGATTGAGCCTGTTCATGGACGGTACTGTTAAGGGCAAACTACCGTCCACGCCCCCTAGCACCGGCTTATGCAGAATGCAACATTAAAACATTTGTTTGTTTGTTTGTTTCTTTTCTCCTCTTTTTTCAACAGTATTTCAGTCATATAGGCGGGTAGTTTCCTAACCATCGTTCCTGGAGAGTTACACCAGTACTAGACAACCTTCCTCCGCGCTAAACTACCAAAGCATCTCCCGGGGATCGAACCCACGCCAGAGAGGTAACTGGATTAGAAGTCATCGACTCTAACCCCTCGACCACGGAGGCGGTATAAAACATTAAAACAAGAAATGTTCCATGAAAACCGCCGTATGAACACATCTGCAGATGTTTTTAAATTCATAATTTTCCATTTCTTCTTTTTTTTTAACATTAAAACAAGAAATGGAAAATTATGAATTTAAAAACATCTGCAGATGTGTTCATACGGCGGTTTTCATGGAACCTTCAATGCGACACTTCATTGCGAATGAAAAGCGGTGTATTGTCCCCAAGTAATAGAACGCGTGTGCCCTAAACGAGAAAACAATTGGCGGAACTAAATAAAATGGAATAATTTTGAATTATGAAGCCTGCATATCACAGATTAAACATCAAAAGACAAAGTTAAAAAGCAGGCAACATATCCTAAGGGTGATTCAACATTATTCTAGTAGGAATATTGGAACCACCCGCTGATGTGGCGATAAAATAAGAATACCTAAAGAAAGTCCAAAACGATAAAATTGAAAACGTTGCAGGCCCAACTCACATATATTGTAAAGTGATTTAGCAGATGAAGTTTCACGAACTACCTTGTGACACTGTACATGAAAAGGACCATAACATGCAACATCTTATGACTATAATATCACGCCTACTAAACGGTGGCTCTTTCACATTTTGGTGATCTGTTTAAATGAGAGCCATCGACACTTCCGTTGCAGAGCCCTCGATGAAAACAAGGCTGAAAAAGGTAAGAAATTTATGTAATAATATCAATTTTAAAAGATCATGCTTGTTTTTCACAAATCGAAGAATGTCATGCCACGTAGAACATTTTTCTCATCATGTTGGGTGCAGTTTCGATAAGAAATACCCTGAAATGACGTTGCTAGAACTTTTACCAAATATAATATCGTTGGTTTTCTTTTACGAGGAGACACATTTTGAGTGATTTCCCTACCATAAAGTAGATGCTGGCCCATTTAATCGTGCATATAGCATTGTCCCAACCTCCTCTTAGGACCAACACAAAAAATAACTCACAGAACTTAGTTGAAAACCAAATAATCACATTTTTATTACTGTGATCGAGCCATCGACAAGGTGCTGGCACCATCGGCAATGTGAATGAGCCCTCGAAAATGTGATGGATTTTCTGGTCCTTCGGGATCATTGATGCCAACACTAAAAAGTGTTAAGAATTGTGTACCGCTCAAACCAGTGCTAGGGGGCGTGAGGGATGTTGCACGTTTTCATTATCCCTCATGTACAGACTCAATCAAACCGAGTCTGCAATTCTCTTGTAATTTTGTTGTGATTAATGCTTCCGAGGGATCACTTTGTTTCCAGAATTATTTACCACAAAAATCATAAATTATTAGTAACTGATAAGGAACTAAAAGAAAACAAATAAATGATAGAATAATAGGCCCATAAAGGGGACAGGAGACCCGGGGAAGGTTGGGGATAATCAAAACAAACAAAAACTAGAGACAAGGGGGAAGATACTTACCGTAGACGAGAAACAACAAGGGACACAAGTGTCACCAAAACAATATGAATTAACATAGACATACATCTGAGGAACACAGGGACGGTCAGCAGCATACATACTGCTGGGAAGTTTAAACCGGTTAATGGTGCACCAAACCTCGCTCTTAGCCCCACCATGTTCCTATAAACGAGACAGTGTAAATAAAATGAACCCCCTTCAAGTGAAATTCTAACAGTTGTTACGGTTACAAAAGGTTAAATAAGTGAAACACCAAAATGATCATGTAGAAACATATTAAAGTATACCCAATGACCATAACAAAAGCACCCAATTTCTTAAAGGAAGACAGAGCAACACGAAAATCACCTACAAGGGCCCGCTGAAGCAAGACGGAAGACGAACATTAAGGCAATTCAGTCCCAAAGGGCTGAAAGAACTGTCCATCATAGAGTCTCCCACTTGGTCCGTCAGATGTAATCAGAAAGACCAACAGTTACATGCGACGTATGGTCATCAACTATCAGAAGCACTTTCTGGTTACTCCCACCAGGAACATATTTCAGAAAATGGTTTTCAAGATCCCTGAAAATTACACCATTGGACCATCCAGTTTCACTGACAGTTCCTTTAGCACCAGATGATGATCCTGCTTAAAGCTCTGGCCTCATGCGCTTTCCTGGGAATACAAAATATTGTGGGATTATCTGTCCAGCTGAACTGTTGAAGGCTCGGTTTGATTGAGCCTGTATATGGAAGGTACTGGAAATTTCAAGTAGGAATACTGGAACCAACCAAGTTGAAAAAGGCCAAATACAAGAAACTAAAATACCATCTAACATGTTTACACAACAATAATGTCGTGCTGAACGATCTTCATGGATCGAAAATATAACATCATTGATTAACTCATACATAAGAAGAAATTATTAATAACTGATTAGTACTAGTAACACAACGAAAATAAATAAATGATTGATTAATAGGCCCATAAGGTCAAAGGATACAGGGGAAGGGGACATGAGACCCGGGAAAGGGGGCAGGTAAATAAAAGATATAAGACGAACTTTGAACTACCTGTGGAGGCTTATGGTCAGCAGACAGTTCCTTTTCATTTTATTTCATCGAGTGGGCTTCAAAAACAGCCACGAGTGAGAATAATGTTTTTAAAGTTCATGAGATTCAGATTCAGAGGGATATATGTTTGATTCAGAGTTATATCATTTGGATTTGTTAGTCATACACCTTTTTAAAAGAAAGAAAACTTATTTGAGGATTGTAACAGACAAAAAATAAGTGTTGAGAGATGTAAAAACATTCAAAAAAGCAGTCAGGAAAATGGAAAACTTGGAAGCTGGCTCAGGAACGCTGGGTTGTTTACTTGTTCTTCGTGCTGATGGCTGTCACACAGGCACCAGTATCGGGCCTGGGAAGATAAAATGACCAGATTGATAAAAAAAATGTGTTCATCTTAAAAGTGTCAAAAACCAAAACAAAATTGTAAATAATGACCCCCTTTAAAAATATAAGTTAAGAGAAGGCCGGAAACTCCAGATTCAAAATTCTGGAAACAAAGTGATCCCTCGGAAGCATTAATCACATCAAAATAACATAAGAATTGCAGACTCGGTTTAAATGTTGAATTCTGCTTAAGCCGGTGCTAGGGGGCGTGGACGGTAACTTGCACTTTCCAGTACCGTCCATGAACAGGCTCAATCAAACCGAGCCTGCAACATTTTCAATTTTGCCGTGTTGGGCTTTCTTTAGGGATTCTGTATTTATCTATTTTATGATCACATCCGTGTTATTTGTGCCGTGTGGCGGCTGTAAAAAGTCTCCCCGTACATTTAATCAATGATGTTATATTTTCGATCCTTGAAGATCGTTCAGCACGACAATATTGTTGTGCTTGTGGTATTTTTAGTTTCAACTTTTCGGCATTTTCTAGTTGGGTGGTTCCAATATTCCTACTTGAATAATGTTGAATCACCCTAAGGATATGTTGCCTGCTTTTTAAATTTGTCTTTTGACGTCTTATCTGTGATACGCAGGCTTCACAACCTCTGATCCCCTATCAAAATTCCTTTTTATTTAGTTCCGCCCATTGTTTTCTCGTTTAGGGCACACGCTTTTTATTACTTGGGGACCATACGCCGCTTTTCATGGAATGGCACGGTAGTGTCACATTGAAGGTTCCATGATAACCGCCGTATGAACACATCTGCGGATGTTTCTAAATTCAAAATTTTACTATTTCACGTTTAAATGTTGAATTCTGCTTAAGCCGGTGCTAGGGGGCGTGGACGGTAACTTGCACTTTCCAGTACCGTCCATGAACAGGCTCAATCAAACCGAGCCTGCAACATTTTCAATTTTGCCGTGTTGGGCTTTCTTTAGGGATTCTGTATTTATCTATATTATTTGATTGAGTCTGTACATGAGTGATAATGAATAGGTGCAACATCACTCACGCCCCCTAGCACCGGCTTGAGCGGTACTCAATTCTCAACACTTTATAGTGTTGGCATCAATGATCCCGAAGGACCAGAAAATATAACAACACTGAAGTGAAGTACGGGGCAACTTTTTACGGCTGCCACACGGCACTTGACACCTGCTGTTGTGAAGTACAAAATTCTGGAAACAAAGTGATCCCTCGGAAGCATTAATCACATCAAAATAACATAAGAATTGCAGACTCGGTTTGATTGAGTCTGTACATGAGTGATAATGAATAGGTGCAACATCACTCACGCCCCCTAGCACCGGCTTGAGCGGTACTCAATTCTCAACACTTTATAGTGTTGGCATCAATGATCCCGAAGGACCAGAAAATATAACAACACTGAAGTGAAGTACGGGGCAACTTTTTACGGCTGCCACACGGCACTTGACACCTGCTGTTGTGAAGTACAAAATTCTGGAAACAAAGTGATCCCTCGGAAGCATTTATCACATCAAAATAACATAAGAATTGCAGACTCGGTTTGATTGAGTCTGTACATGAGTGATAATGAATAGGTGCAACATCACTCACGCCCCCTAGCACCTAGCATCAAGCCTACGAGGATTCATTTCCCAGGCCGTTGTAAAAACAATTGACCAGACAATTAAACAAAAAACGTTTGTAACTATTTTACGTTTGTATTAAGCTTCCAAATGAGACCGACTCCAAGTCTCTAGCCCTTCCCGTTCATGAAATATCTATCAGGAAACGAGCGAACTTGTGCTAAAATTACTTGGTAGACAAACTTGCGGCACAACGATTCGGTATATAAACATAGACTAATACATGTTTGTCAGCTGAGTACGGGTCAAAATCACTTGAATTTACTAAATAATATTACTAAATACATTAAGTTGGACCACTCACAATTGTCAGTAGCATCTTATACACTCGAAATTCGAATTTCAAACCTTTCCACGGTCTTAAGATTCCTTTCTAAGCCATTGTCAATCAGCTGTTTGATATTTTGTAACGAGTCTCCTGATTTGCCAATAGTCACGAAACCGCAACGTTTCACACAAGGATGCCTAATGGCATAGCCTAATTAATTCGGCGTGAACGGTTTGACCCATTTTACAGACTTTTTTTCTTACTGTCAAACCGTTACGCCTAATTTTAACTGTCATTTTTACGCACGGAAAATCTACCGGTAACACTATCGATAGTTTGGACAGATTTTTACTGCTTAAACCTGAAAGTAACTTCAATTACCTCTTAAGATAAATAGAATATAAATTTTAGTACTAACTTCTCCTAGAAAAAATATTAGATTGTACCTGTCTTAATGCATACATGCGATTTATTTCTAATTTGTACTGTCTACTCTATCTTCGGCGGACATGTTATGACGTCATCGTAAAAAATCGATTCCGTGAAAGCTGGTAGTAGCTACCAGTGTGTCTAGCAGGTAAGTGTGGGTTACGCATGAAGATTAAATTAAACAAAATATCGGGGGAAATAAATATATTCATTATTTTTAATAAATGTGTGCATTATTAAATACTATTGAAAAGTATCATTGTATTTAACCTAAAATGCAATGGTCGCAAAAAGGCTCCGTAAAAGTACTGTTGTTTAATATTTTTCAAATATTTTAATACATGTAATCAACATTTATCAATTGGTGGTTTGCCTTCTTGTTTACTGCTAATGACTGCCAAATGTCACTCTCGGATAAAATACTGACTTCATTTATACATGCATATTTATATGACAATTTATAACGTAAAAGAAATATTGAAAGAAACTATTTGAAATACACTTCAAATTATTCAGTATTTGTACAAATAATATTTCAAGAGCTCTTTTTCACCGATTGCCGATATATAATACCATATTAAACCTATTGATCAAGTTAAATGTCTTCTTGACATACTTTTTAATTTACTAAAAAGGAACTTTATTGTGATCCAGTCATATGCTGTGTAACTATAAAGGAAGGGTCACATATTTTAATGAAATAAATTTTAAGTAGAGGATATTAAAAAAAAGTCATTGACAAGATGAGATTTTTCAAATGAACAGATTAATAGACTTATAAATGTATAAGGTGTATGTCTTGTTGTTTCATACTGTTTTGGTGACACTTTTGTTTGTGTCCCTTGTTGTTTTCTCGTCTATGGTAAGTATCTTCCCTTTGCCCCTAGTTTTATATCTTTATTTCGCCCCCTCCCCCGAATTTCCTATCCCCTTCCCCTGTGCCCGTTAGCTTAGTGGTCCTGTTTCATACTGTTTTGGTGACACTTTTGTTTGTGTCCCTTGTTGTTTTCTCGTCTTTGGTAAGTATCTTCCCTTTGCCCCTAGTTTTATTTCTTTATTTCGCCCCCTTCCCCGAATTTCCTATCCCTTTCCCCTGTGCCCATTAACTTAGTGGTCCTATTAATCATTCATTTATTTATTTTCTTTGATTTCCTTCTCAGTTACATTTAAGTGATAAGCTTGACCGTGCTTTCCCTTGCGCCCTGTCCCGTTTTAATTTAGGATCCTCCTGGGCTCATTGCCAATGGTTCTTGTACCTGGGTCGTGTGGGGGTTGCGTTCCTTGTTCATCTTGTTTATCATATTGTATACATGTATACCGAACCGTAACAAACAGATAATGATTATCAATACAAGGTACGGCAAGCAAGCAAAGAAATGTAAAGAAAACAGAAAAAACTTATCCACATACATGTATCCACCCTCCAAAAAAACCCCACCAAAACGCCTGAAACTGAAAAATCGGAACATAAATACACTAAGTGCCAAAGATGGCTCTGGTAGGTGCAAGTGCTCCCTTTCTCCGGTTTAAACAGAATTGATCACTTAAACATAATAATGTTGAAATTTTTAATCAACATCCACAGATGTGTACATAATACGGCGGTAATCATGGAACTTTCAATGTGACACATTCGAGGTGCTGTTCAATGAAAAGCAGGAACTAGATAACATGGAATTTTAAATGGGTATCAGAGGTTTTGGTGTCCTTTTGCGACAGTCGTTCTAACATTTCTCCCATCTGTCTTACATTGTTATGCTATTCAACGTCTAAATAACGGTCACTAAATTTCCGCTTGCTGCGTTTTTATCATAAACCCCGTCATATCTGTGCGACAATTGTATTTTACTGAGAACTGTCTGAAATTCCATTTTATAGTTTGAAATTTTAAGATTTTTTTTTCAGAAGTTTTTTTTTTAAAGTTATTTTTGGTTGTTTTGAACTTCTTCCCCTACACAACCGTCCTCAATTTCTTTTAAAGATGATAAACTAGAAATTGATATGGAATGTTATATAAATTGAAATTCTTCTTTGCTTCATCATGTATAGTATAATTATAATTCATCAAGATGCACCTACAATTACATTGTATTTTCGTATGTGGGAAATCATGGCAGGGTTATAAAATAAAAAGGTAGTTCAGAAATTTAACCTTATGATCACAAATGTTAAAAAATCCAACTTAATAATATCTAATTTGACAATTTAAACGGGCTTAAATGCAGTATGATCTGACATAGGACATCATAAACTATTTAATTTCTAAGTAAGGTTATCAGAATTTCCTTTTCACATTCTCTTTTTAATGCTGAAATATTTGTGTGTGAATAAAAGAGTTATTCTGCAATAATTCATATAAATAACATAAACAAATAGTATAATAAAGCTTGGCAGATACAATCGATTGCCACCGATACCTGTATTACACCATGGGAATTTACCTTTTTACCATGACACCGCTTTCCAATATGGCCGCTTTCAATAATTTTCAACGATTAAAAAATTAAAGTGAAATATTTAGACTTCTGTTCGACTTTGAAGTATGATTATTTGGAACCTTGCATAAAAAAACGATTCTCTTTCAGGTAATGTAGACCGTTTCTTTGAAACTTTTCTAGTTTTTGCTCCCAACAACTTCTAATTGGGAAGCGTCCGTGCATAAAAATGCAGTTCGTGGTTGGTCTTGGAAAAAAGACAGCGCCCGTCCAAAATTATCTCGGTGTCTCTTTGACAAGTCTAATTAGTTGGACTACTAATGGCATAGAAAGCGTTTGAAAGACCATGTAAATGTGTGAAACTCGAATATCGCGTGTATCAGATGCTACTGACAGTTGTAAGTGGTTTCATTTAATGAATTTAGTAATATTATTTAGTACATTCAAGTGATTTTGACTCGTACTCGAGTTCGAAGATGGGTTATCTCGGGTCAAAAACTAGGTCACAGGAGCTAAAAAGAGAAACAGCTTGTTAACACTTGTGGCTGCAGTTTTGATCAAAATATTCTGGAAATTTGTCAGGAAGGTTGTTTTGATGATTTCTAGGTAAAGTTTGAAGATGGGTCATCTCCGGTCAAAAAATAGGTCACAGGAGCTAAAAGTAGATATAGCTTGTTAACACTAGTGGCTGCAGTTTTGATCCAAATATTTTGGAAATTTGTCCGGAAGGCTGTTTTGATTATTTCTAGGTCAAATTCGAAGATGGGTCATGTCCTGTCAAAAACTAAGTCACAGGAGCTAAAATTACCTGGAAATTGGTTAGGAAGGTTGTTTTGATGATTTCTAGGTCAACTTTTAATATGGGTCGTCTCCGGTCAAAAATTAGGTCACATTGCCCAATTATGGTAAAACCTTTTTAACACACTAGAGGTCCCCTTTTATGACTCAATTGTCATCAAACTTGGCCAGGACGCTTGTCTAAGACATTGCTTTGATGCGGTGGATGTGTCACGTACAAGAAGAGCCTAACGATCATATGAATAAAATACATATCATATTTTATTGGAATCAATTTCTTAAAGAGTTAGCATGACTTATAAATTTGCTTAAAGCATTAATTACAGTTAACGATGATTCAGACATTAAATTGATAAACTTTTGCTAAGTCGGCCATGTATAGTAATACCGTTTAAGATATTTTTTCTCAAATAGGAGAACTTAGGGCTAATAAGTAAAAAATGATATTCATTCTCTATTTGATTAAATTGGGAATTGTAACAAAAACGTTCATTTCTTGGAATATTACGATATCTTCCATATTCTACAGCTAAATTATGTGACGATGTTCTGAATCTAGATAAGGCTGTTCTATATTCTATAATTGTACAGTTTCTTTATAATTTTTTCATCAGACGTCATAAAATGCCATTATCATTAACTGTCTATAGGATGAAACAGCTTAAATGCTTTCCCGGTGTTTTATGGTACTGTTTTAAACTTTATATTGAACATTTTATTGTGCCATTTCCTTATTGTCTTATTTAACGGACAGTCTTGTGAGTCCTTAACATGTTAGACGATAAATCCACATTATCCACAGAATACGCATTTAAGCACAACCGATTTAAATATTTTCATCCAGCTAAGTCCTTGAAAAAACAAACAAAATCCCTGAAGATTTCATTGCAAGAATAAAATGATATACAGCTCTGTGAATGAAAAGGCATTTTTCGTTATTCCTTTCTTCATTGGATGAAAATGTTTTATAACTAAAATATTGTTTGTGATATTTCAACCATTTTTTTTCCACAGTTTATATTATGGTAATGTATATTTGCTTGTAATTGTTAATATTCTTTAAACATTTACAATGTAGTAAGGACCTTTGGATGTTGCATAACCACACCGGAATACCCTCCTCAAAAACTTTTATTGTCCTATTTACACGACTGCGTTGTGTACATATGTCATATAATGTATGTTGGTGGAATATATTTGTCATTTATACAAGAAAAGCAAATCTTACTTTTGTACAAAAGTATTGACACAATTTAGTAAAGATAAAATAAGTTAGCCAATAGAGCACATTCTTTAATGGAACCAAACGTTATTAGCATTAAAGTTTGTCACTTGTTGATGATAGCAAAATGTACTCAAATATTTGTGTTGAATTGATATATAGTTTATTTTTCATTATTTTATACATACTGAAATTATTATGTTATCTCTAACGATTATATAGAATGTCAATTGTAATGGTTTCTCAATAGTATTTTAGATTACACTGTTAGGATACTTCCTTTTTTATATAAAATGCAAATTCATAGATTTAGCATCGACAACACATTTTCATTTATAAACTTTTAAACTATTAAAATTTCGATTTGATTAAACTTTAATTTCTTAAGTAACTCTCTTGAAATCCACAATGATAATCATGATTGTAAATATTGATGAAAAAGTTCTGTTTCAATCTAAACCGACATTCATAATCTTAAATATGATGTACAGGTGGGTAAAAAAGAAAAGAAATAAATTATAAGAATCAATGTGTCTTATGTACATATTGGCGTCTTCGATCTTTGATAATGGATTTTATAGTGGAATACTTTTGGGATATTGGGAAACCATATTTAGGGTTTAAAGGTTAATATACAATAAATAATACTTTTGATAATTATTATTTTTAATAACTATACATCACTTTCAAAAGTAAAGTATTGTGTTATATAAGTAATGTAAGAAAAACAGTGATTCAACTCGTAGTACAGTTTGTTGGACAAAACCTTCTGAGTGTCCTGCACATTTGTTTGCAACCACAACTTTGAATTTGCACGAGTAGTTACTGTCATTATATTATCATTGAACAAGCACTGCTAGCGTTCTTCACGAATACAAAAACCCGAAATAATTTTAAGTAAAAAAATATAAAGTAAAACCACATTTACAACAGCCAAGTATTAAAGATAATTCTAGTTTATCATTAATATTCCATTAAAACTAAAAAAAGTGTTAAATTCTAAGTATACTTGGCCCACATCACAGACATGATATCCTATTTCTACTTGGGTTTTCAAGTTAAATTATTCCTATCCCTTTTGATTGAAGCTATTGATCGTATAGAACTAGCTATCGAGGCCTTACGAAATCAAATTTGTTCGTGAAAAATCCAATTAGGGTGAACCAAGTGGTATAATTAGGAGGCCTTTGAAAGCAAAAACCTTTTGATCAAATGTGATTTATGTCATCAGTCGTACATGTATATGATTAAAGTGTTTTAAAGAGAAAGAATATTCGCAATTTTTATCAATTAACGAAAATCATTGGAACAGGATATATTTTAACAGATTTATTTTCAGAAGATAAACAAAGATTCATTTTCAGAATAAGACGCAATTTATTTTCTCTTACATACCTTCAACTAAATAGTATTTTAGGATCTTTGACAATATTTTGTTCTTTTAACACTTATATTTATATGCGTTTCTGTTTATAAACATAAGTCATAATGAATCAGAGCGAGACACGTCAAAGCGTTTTAGAGGTTATATTGTAGTAGTAAAATATGCTGCAGCTATGTCTTGTCAATTACCTTGACGTATGTATATATCATATTCTTATCTGACTATGGCACGTTCGTTTATTTCAGTCACAAAAAGCGGGAATCTGATGAAGAGATGTAATTTTGCTGCATTTATAAAAAAGTAGTTTCATAATATCAACATAAAGTCGTACATAAGCACACATCTAAAATCATACATCAACTAAATTACCTTTTTTCAGTAGAAAAATTAAACAGATATCTAGACAAAGATTGAGGGACATTGATCTTTGTCTCTAAGCTACCGGCATAATATATCATTTCTGTCTTCTGCTCCAGATGGTCTAAATGATGATACTAAAAAGAAGACCTATGGTTTTAATCGGGCAAACTAGTGATATATTTGTCTCTTTTTTCTGAAGTGAATTGAGGCTTATATCATGATATATGTGTAAAGTAATTACATCTGCAGACTCCCTAGAGTATATTAGGATTTATAACACTGTATACCAAATAAATGCTATAGATAGACAAAAGGTCGAAGTAATCAACAAGCAAACAAAATAGTTTCAACGTATGAACAAAACTATTCATTATTTGTCAAGCTTAAGTATATTTATAAACAATCAAGCTCTGTATCGGACTTCCTTTAAAGTTGTGATAATATTATAACAGTTGTATAATTTCGTTTGGGTGTTTTATTTTCAAGTGATATTATGCCTATCCTATATATTGTACTTCAATAAAAAATAAATATCACATATGGTTTACAAAAATACTTTCTATAAATATCCTTCGGAATGTATAGGTAATGTTCAATTTATAAAAAGACTAGCGTAGTCTTTTTACCAATGGATAAAGACATTGTCGAACTTGACTGGATAGCACATTAAATGAGTGATGATACAAAAATTTCCAACACGTTTAATGACATAATAATTAGAGCTGATACGTAGATATGTTGATGTATGTGTGGGAAATATTTTGACATAAACGACCGACGATATAGGTCAACACAATAAGGTAGGAATATAGACGTCAACAGCATAAATGGCGGCAGACGTTTTATGTAATCTACGTATCAAAATATATTGAAAAAAAAAAAACCATGCCTATTCTTGGTTAGAGACCTTTAATTAATTGACATTATGTCGATTATAATACTTGAACAGAGGTAACTTAAATTAATATAATTACAAGAAATCACCGGTTTAACAATTATGCTTATATAAGATAATAGCCTCAGACAGATGACACTTACACTTTGATTTTATGACAAACCGATTTATTCAAAGCATGATATTTTCTATTTGTTATATAAGCATTGTTAAAAATAAGAAATTATATTATTCTCTCAAACATTTTTAAGATGAATGCAAACGCTCAAAGGACTACGACCTGATTCTTAGGGAAATATATATTAATTGTCATAATGATATTGCAAATATGATAATACATTGATAATGTCTGACACTTATATACAGAAAATTGTCCAAAGGTGTTTTTGCCGAGCTCTCTGAGCGATTGTGGAAAGAAATCGCAGACATAATCAGTTTTTATTAGATTTATTCAAGTTAGAACAATTAGTGATAAAACACATTTTCTTAATTGTTTTGTCATCAGACGTCATAAAATGACATTTTATATTCATAGAATAAAACTTCTAACGTGGCCTTTTTGTGTTTTAAAGTAGCTTGTTTAAACTTTATTTTGGACATTTTAATGTGTCTATTCCTTAAAGTTTTATTTAACGGACAGTCTGATAACCTCTTAACACGTCTGTCAGACGAGCAATTAACATTTTTAACAAAATGTGCATACTAACATAGACTAATTTAATGATTCAATTCAACTAAGGACATCCCGGAGGATATCATTGCAAGAGGGAAATTTTGATGTGTTCTGTAAATGATGAAAGGTTCTATATTTATGTTGCATATAGGATCTTTAAAGTCATGACTACATATGAGGGAATATATACTCGTACGTGATTTCTTTTGCGTTCTGTGAATGATGAAAGGTTATATATTGATGTTGCTTTCTCCATTCATTGCAAATTTTTATAACTAAAACATTGTCTCTGATATTTCAACCAAATTTAACGCGGTGTTTTATGTATATTTAAAAGTATAGTATTAGTATATTTGCTTGTAATTGTAGTAAGGGCCATGTGGTGTAGACATGCTGTCTTTCTGTGTCAAGCTGGAATACCCGTCTCCAAAAAGTGTTGTTTTATATTCCCATTTACATGGGGGCATTGTGTATATTTGTCATAAAAACTTGTCCAAGTTATAGATTGCCCTGTGACAGTTAATTTTCTCCATATTAATCTCCATATCAATCTTCATATATCTAAAATAGGCATAGTATACGTTCATCTAGTAAAGTGGTCAGTTATATATGTATGTCATCAGTTACAAAAGCATAAATATGATAATGACAAGTAAATATTGAAACAATATTGCATGATAAGATTGGTCAACAAAAGACCTTTCTCAAGCCTTAGAATGCTTTTAGCAGTTGCCAGTCTGACCAGGTTCTGTACTATTGGTAGCCCAAGTTTTGTAAATTGACATTAAAATTCGCTTAGCTTTGTATAAAATGTTAAGCAGCGTAAAACCATTTTACATATTCAGCAGTGTTATACCACATGCACGCATGCGCACTCTTGGAGATATTATGACTGATTGATAAATGAAAATTACGATTCAAATTTGAATAACAAAAGTACTTTATTCTGTGAAAGTCAAGATTGATTATATATATTTTTATTACGAAACATTATACATGTATATAATTGAAATAATCACAGTTAAATTAATAAATACAATTGCATTTAAGAGGATACCGAGATCTTGCTCAATGTTAAAAATCCTTATCCACTGATATATATAAATTGAACATTGACTTTTTTATTCATCCAATTGTGTACTTGAATATTGTTGTTTTCTACTATTGTTATCATTTTTTATATTTCAGTATGACTTAGATTTACTGAATGAACAAAACATTCAGTATTATTACCAGATGCATTAACAAAATAGTATCTAAGCAATTCTTGTTATAAATGAACATCAAGCATAAATATACTAGATTAAATTTGATTATAACAATAGGTAGCAAAACATCAAAATATCTTAATGAACACAAATGTTACTTTCATATTAAGGTATTTTGATAAATGACATAATTGGACGAAATCGAAACATTTCCAAAAGATAATAAGTATTTTTTAAATACAATTAAAGTGAATGTAAGGTTGGATAAGTTCACTATTGTGACTACTGTATATTGAAATCTAATATACAGACAAGTGTAAATAGCACCACCTAGAACGTCCGAAAAATAATACTAGAATACTTGTAATTGTGATTGTCTATATAATGCTTAAAATGTGTTTTTATGATATAAATATTTTATTAAAAAAAATGAATATACATTTTAGATTGTTAGATATATGGGAGGCGTTTATTTCCCTAACCAGTATAAGGGTATTATACGTTTATGTCTGTGAAAATATTACCTTCTGTTTGCATTCTTCGATGCATGAGTCATTTCAATTGCAAACGCTTACCGCTTTTTCATTTGATTTTTACTGCCTTTAGCTGCCGATAATGTATTGAACAATGTATTCGATAGAATTGCAAAATCATACAGAATAATAGGAAGTTTTAATAGTCTAGACTTACTTTATTTTACAGTAAAAACACGCAAAAGTTACATATTTGTTTTTACAAATGCTGCGTTCTTATCTCTTACTTCTGTATTAAACTAAACCAGGATAATTTTCTTAACTTAGAATAACTTACTCTGGATTGGGTTATCTAGGACAATTATTTCTATCCCTTTGATGGAAGCTTTTGATCGCACAGAAATAGTTATCATGGCCACAGGAAATCAAATTTATTTGTGAAAAAATGTAATTACGGTGAACCAAATTGTTTGATTAGGAGGCCTTTGAATAAAACTATTTTTTGTCAAATGCCTTTTCTGTAATCAGTTTAAGATGTAAAAGTTTAAGGCACACTATACCTAATAAATATTTTCTTCTTAAGAAAATGTCTTTTCTTTTTTCAGAAAAAAGTGTCATTTTCATAAGAAGACTTAGGAGTTAACTGTTTTATTTTCGCAATTAATTATGTTTTTAGGTATTGGCCTGCTATCATTAAAAAAACCTCTTAACCAATCGGAGAAAAGCATTTCAAAGCTTTTAATAGATTATATATCTAAAAATATATAGTTTCTGTAATATTACAGTTGTGTCCTGCCGATTATCTTGACGTATATATCCTATATATGTAAGACTGCAGCTCGTTATATTATAGCCACAAAACGCAATTTCTTTTTCACTGGGTGAAGGTAGAAATCTGCTGAAGATATAGGAGATGTAATTTTGCTGCTTTACTAGGAAATACACATATGGTCTAAACTGGCCAAACTAGTGATAAATTCATCTTTTTTTCTAAGCTTATTCCATCATTAATGTGTGAAGTAATTTCATCTGCAGACTCCCTAGGGAATATTAGGATTTATACCATTGCATCCAAGTAAATATCTTGAAAAGACAAAATGTCGAACTGAAGCATCCTTATGGAATGCTTAGAAGATGATATCAATAATGAAACGAACTATCAATACGCTTCAGTATATCTTTCAACAATCAAGCTCTGTTAAACTTGTTGGAATCTTATAACGGTTGTTAAATTGTATTTGACTGTTTTACCTCAATATCGTTTTGATTTAAGTTTCAAAAAGGAAAATACCTATATATAACATTTTGTTAATATAAATGCAGTATTACAATATTATCAATTTTATTGTAAATTAAAGATGCTTTTAAATAGCAATGTTATGTGGAACGTGAGTTAACATGCTTGAATTCTTAATTGATCTTTATATTTTACATGAAAAAATATATGTCTATAAACCATATAATTAGAACTCGCCAGAAACTCCTGAGGGGTATATAGCAGAATATTTGATTTTCACGAATTAATTATCAGTTATACTGACGATGGAATGAAAACATTTATCTTTGTCCAAACACCCTTTAACTTTCCCTCAAGTGTAAGATCAGTTTACGTGAAGTATAGACGTATATTCTCAGTAAAGAGACAACGGGATTATTTCTCCTGCTTTTACGGCTTTTATGTGCCATAAGGTATCTTTATGGCCAGACATTTGTGTTCATATACACCCGTAGATATAACAACTGTTATTGAACGGAATATGCATGCAAATTATTTGACATTTAGTGTTCTTTAACCATTAGATTTATAGAAATAAAATACGACACTTTTTTAATGTGATACATATTTCATTCACAGAACAGCAATTATTTCTTAATATTATGATTGAGATAATGAAGTATTTTTATGTTATTATATATCATTTTTAACTTAATGATCAAGACTTTTGCTGCTTTAATTACAGATTTCACGCAAATTTTCAAGTACGAGGTAGCCGCATGCTATAAAAACGATATGTAATCAAAATATCTAAACATTTATTTTCAATTTGTTTTCTTAGCTTTGCTATTAGTAAAAACTGTGATATTCAATTGAACAGTTAAAGTATGTATCCGTCTGCTGATCCTAATACATGGAGGTATTTGCCTGCTAGAAAGTAAATCGTTATTTATATAAAAATTATTTCGTTTAAGATAGGGAAAAAAAGAATCTTTATTAAACGCCAAAATTGGCAAAATTATTGCAGGCTCGGGTTTAAGTCTGTTCATGGACCTTAGTGTTTAATGCAAGCTACTTTCCACGCCGTAAGTAGGTTTGTGATATCCCTTTAAATGTTAGGTCGAAATATTGAACGTAATACTTTTTCTCTCTCTAAGTTATCAAACCTAAGATACTTTGCATAATAAAGACTTATATCGAATGTCAAGCAAACCTTGTTTAAAAAATTGTATTAGGATGATTTATTATAATGTTCAGATATTCAGGAGTCTTGAAGATGCTTTCAATACGTTACATTTTGTTCATGTAGACAATGATTTCAAGTCTTGGGCAAGAGCTCCTCTGTGAATTTACTTTAAAATACCCATTAAATATCTGAGTGGCAAGAAAGTTTAATGGCAATATACAGTTTACGAGACAGCCTTTAAAAGGGCTAACACTTTAAGTATCTAAGCATATTATCTCAGATAACTAACTGCATATGAAGACTGCCATTGGTCAGCATTACAGTGCCTTATTATGCTTCCATTCCTTCGTTATTTATAAATGTGAGAAGTAGTAAATGAGTTTATTAAAGGGCCGCTTATAATACACATTGTACAGTGTTAATATCAAGTGAAAATTCCAAGGAAGTACAGTACTAGTATTTGACCGTTTTTCATGGGTTAAAAGCTTAAATTTTCTAGGAACTTGGATAAGAAGCCACAATTAGACATTTAGGCTCGCGGCTCGAATCCACATTCCCAAAATAACAAGGCAGCAATTTTAAACGCTAGAATAGCTCCTTTTTGTATACTTAAACACATTCAATTAAGAAATATCTCTATTCAATATTTGAATAATAACAATTTCAGCAATGTGTAAAGTTATTAATATGTATTATTATGCATTAAAATATTGTACAAAAACAATTTTTAAATACACATAAAACTAATGTTAACATTTTATTTTGTTAAGTGAAGAAGTTATTTTCATGCATTTCCCCATATATCTTTTGACTTCCACATCGTTACATAAACATACAGTAGCTTTATGTGGCACGATGGTGAGAACACGATGGCGCGATGATACGATGGTGAAAACGCGATGGTACGATCGTGAAAATGCGATATAACATCGCGATTTAACATCGTACTACCGCGCCGTCCTGATCTCACTATCGTACCATCGCGTTTTCATCATCGTACCATCGTGTGCATCGCTGGTACAGACGAAATAAAAATTCGCAATTGTCCGAACGGAACACCGTATGAATGACATCTTACTTAAGTGGGTAATAGCATTATAACAAAGATCTTTGCGACAAATCAAATATAGTAATTTTGACTATTTTTCTCGGTGGAGTGTCTCCTTTCTTAAATGTAACATGATCATGCATAGGCATTCAGATTTACGAATGTGTTTTTATTAAGTAATCAAATCCATTTTCTGACATTTGACCGAACCACCTATACTCGTATTATCCAAAACAAATTTTATTCTGATTTAATGGTTTTATTCCCAATTTATTTGCTACGTATTTGTATGTAATCAAATAACCATGCCCTATATATGTCTATTGACAGTAAACGAATTAACGACCTGTCTAATATAATACTATTAAACTACTTCGGATCCATTAATGTTGTCTTAGAAATGCATTTATAGTTTCTTTTGAATATCGATCCAAGGATCTCTTTCTTTGCTGTATGACTCACACCTCAGAGAGTTTTAATCTGCCTACTTTATTTGAAATATTATGACATAATTATATTTAATGCTCACAACAAGAATGTTTATTGTGAAAGCAACACGAAATATTGAATGATTGATGTCATGGAAACCAGGAACAGAAAATCTAGTGATTTCCGTTTTCAGAAAAAGCTAGCAAATATTATAAATTTTGCTGAAGTTTCAGTTTTTTCAATGAAAATATAAACACGAGTGCAACGAAAATACAGGCGGCATTATGGCAATAGTTTTATAACTTTTATAACATAAAAACACGATATAAAGGAAGTCATTTTTTGTACAATAAAATTAAATCATTTCTGTAGAAAAGTAAACAATATAATACAGCTATCATAAAATACCAAGTTGTTTGGAAATTTTTTATATGTACATTTAAACCAAGAGATAGTATTTCAATGTTAATATCAACGTTTTAAGAATAAATAGAATTTCATCAACTTTAATTGAAAGATAAAAATGCTGTTTTGAATAAAGCTCGAATATTAAGATACATGTTTTTCAATGGAACATCAATAACAACATACTGATATGGCGATTTAATTGATATGTTTTTAAATGTGCAGATAGTTTAACATGATACATAAAAAATGAAATTAAATTATTCTGTAGAAAATGTCGTTGAATTTCTGAATTATTTAAAGATTAAAGATTTTCAGTTTGACCTTCCATATTTTGTTGGTTATTATTAAAATTCAATGTGAAAGGGACACTGGTTGAGGAAAGATTATAAACAATTTTCTTAAGTTTATTTAAAATGTTTAAAGATGTATTTATCTGATTCAAAAATGCACAATCAAAATGATGATCTGGGGTGTTATGGTATGTTCTGAAAAATTGCACACAAGTTATTGGTCCAGACCTACACAAGCCTCTGAAAAATATTTCGAGTCCCGTTATGACAAAAACCCGGAGGAGTATCTTAGGTATTTGATTGATCAGACACAAGCACAAAAACTTATTGACCGATGAAAATCACGAAACAGAACTCAGAAAAAAATCTGATCTTAAAGCCTGGTGTAGCCGGAATATTACACTTAAAATAACGTACAAATGCTATACAGTTGAGTAGATTAATAAAAAAACAATTAAAGTTAGTTGAAATTATTATTTTGCCCAATCTATTTATGAGTTCTAGTGGAAGAAGTACCTTGACAATATTAAGAACTGAATACTGCCCTGATATGCCCTGACATGTAATGAAGAAAAATTTAAACCGCAACATAACAGAATTTCAACAAAACTTGAACAAATAGTTGATACAAGTTTTCAAATTTGATATTTCATCTTGTCGATAAGTTGCTACAAGATCAGCACCAAAGAGAAACACTGGTCTATGCCTTTTTAACTACTCCCTAAATAAATCACTTTGTTTCTTTACTTCAGAGTTGTTCCGGTTTTACAATCAAACGCTATGGTCTAAGCGTTATATGGAATCGTGATATATCTTTTCTTATCCAATGATTAATACAGGTTTTGAGGTAAGACTCGAGTAGGTGGTATTGCTACCTACCCGCGACCTCTGTCATGGAAAAGAGATCCCATATTTTTAATTAATCAGGGAAGTGTTTTTTTAATTAAAACGTTTAACAGAAAACATGTATTGGAAAGTTAATTTATGAAAACGTTTAACATAAAGCATGTATTTTATAGTAAACATATATTATCTATTTATCACCATGTAACATGTTAACTAACAAATATAACTAAAACACTCTTTAAAATAGGAGGCAATGGGAAATATGCTTTTTGTATTTTCAAAAAGACCAATCTATGATGTGAAAGGTGCTAGCTAACTTGAGGTAATAGAATGTAAACATGACAAATGAGGAATTGCAGTAATTGATTAATGATATAATTATTGTAATGATCAACGAAAGTATGTGCAATATGTATTATTGTTTTCAATAGTTTCAAAACATTAATGGTAGCTTAATTCTCGAAATAATAGGAAAGATAACATTTAGAACTTATTAAGGGCTTAGTATGGGTGCTTTCAGGATTGTTTCTGATCATTTAAAGATTTTTGAAGTCAAAATCTATTTACTTTTTTGTTTTACATACCGTTTGTTATCCATATATTTTCGTTCAGGTCGGTCGTTCAGAAAATCATGTAAATATACCAGTAAAGATGAGTCGTGGGTGTGAAACAGCTATAAAAATTATATTTGTAAATATAAAGGAGGTTGAAAGTGTGTTTCTGATATATATAAAAAATAAATTGATACAAATTGATAAAAACGCTAACAATTATTATTTTTGTTACCGGTAATAGATATTTGATATAGATATCATTCTATAATTATCATCATAATTTTGTTAACAAAGAATTGCGATGTAAATCGGAAAAGGCATCCCTTCATCCTGTTTTATCCGTATTGTTTGTAACTGTATATTTTTGACATCTAATATCTAACCCCAAATCTAATAATGATGTTGTTATCGATACTATACTCTGCAAACCTTTTTGTGTTGGCATCTTTTAAAGCAATCTGTACATTTGAATATCTTGATTAAATCTCTACAGTCTGTCTGTCGTAGGCTGCATTTCCACTGAAAAAAAGAACATCGTTTTTTTCGACCGTCATACGAAGCAAACACTTCACCCCAGTTGACAAATAATCAAAGGATGTGCCAAACTCGAGCCGTTATTCTAAAACAACACACTCAAATATGATATACGTTTTTTTCGTCGATGCATTAATTCTTTAAATAAACCGTATATCACTTCACAATAATTTATAGTACATTTTACAAAGATCAACATCGTAAATTATGTCATTAAATTTAAAAGTTGATCAATGTATAAAAATTATACATTGTATGTTATATTATGTGCATGAAGTGTCACGCGCCTTATATTTTCGAAAACGGAAATATCAGGTTTTCTTTGCACTAGATTTAGAGCTATTGCAAAGAAAACCGACAAATTGGTATCCCAGTTTTCACGAGCATTTGAGTTAATATACAGAATAAAGAAATCATTGTATTGGCTAACATCAGTTCAAGGCGGGTGTTTCATGTGCAAGTGGCATGTGCCCCATTTTGTACATAGAAGCCTAACTGGGTAATATACATCGAAATCCGGTCAATGTCTGGGTAAGGATTGCCGCCAGAATATGCAAAACCTAAGTATAAATTAAGTAAAAAGAGCTATTTTGGTCATAAGAAATCCAATTTGTCCGTACAAAATTAAATCATGGAATCAATGGTAGAAATAAGTATTTGATTTTTATCTGAAATCTTTAGCATGGCACGTCTATATGTTTGGTATTAAACAAATATAGACATCTTTTAGGGGATGTTTTGCTATCATTTCGATGAATGAATTTTCCCGAAAGAAACTTCAAAAATATGATAATAGTTTTGCTTATCAACTTTCACTTTGAGTTTCTGGTAATTTGCAAAATTTACGGAAATATGGTTTAAATCAATATATCATTATTTATATCAATTTGATCCAGTTATGAAATCAAGAAACGTCATGGTCGCAGTTTAAATTATGCATCTAAATCTGCTTGATATGTTTATATGTTATCTTATTAATGAATCTGACATTCTGAGTTATTATGGATGCAAAGAGCTTTGGATGTAAGTTATTGTATCACGAAACCGACACTAGAATAGGTTATAGGGATTTTTCTCACGCATAACTAGATATGCACAATTCCAACGTCAAATTCGTGATACAATAACTTATCTCCTGTTTTGATGGCAACTATTGATCGAACATTAAGGAATTTTCGCTCATATGAAATCAAATTTGCTCTTGAAAAATCTAATTATGGATCAAACAGTATTATTCGGGACCCTTTGTATTGAATTACCTTTTGTCTGAAGTGATTTGTGTCAGTATTTCTATACGCTTGAAGGTAAAATGATGTATGTCAAGATGATATGTTGTCTAAACATGTCACTTACGCCATATATCAAGAAAAGTTAAACCGAAGAAAGCTTCTTTGATTTTGTTCAACATATGTTTGTAGTGTATATACAACTACGATAAAGTTAATATGTAAATAATGAAGTAGATGCCATGTAATGTTAAAATCTCATGCTATAATATCTCAATTCTAATTTACAACATAAAACATTGCATTGTTTTAAACCTTACATTATTAAACATTTTGAGGTGTCTGCCTCTCAGCAAAGATCGTGGGTCACAACGATTTTTTTACATCTACCAAATACTGCCCAGTTTGAGGAAAGGGAATAGACGTGCTCTTTTAAGCTAACAACTTCACTTGATATTAAATGTATTAAATAATCATTAAACTGAATATATTATTGTGTTTATTATAAATTAAATAAATGCATATTATTTTGTTTTAATGGAATGTCCCAACGTTTAGCTGTCAATGAAAAACATAACATATTTCAATAATGAACTTTGAGGTATTTTCATTTTTAAAGAGTAGTTTTGAAAATCATTTCAAAATATGAGAAAAAATTCCCACCTCTAGATTTATAAGCCTAAAATGCGACTTAAATGCACTTTATCTACAAGAATATTATAATATAATAATATAAACATAAGTCAGAGCTCTCAAATTTGTACACGTTTCCAATAGAATGTTAGTAACTCAGTGGCTTTGTGACGATAAATCGTGTTGGGAGAGAAATCAAAATTAAGGACAAGAACATTTATGTATAAATGTGAATTAGACATTTTGTTAACGTTAGTTATAGCTTATTAGCATTCAAATAAGTATGAATTTGATAAAGTAGCATATTTCCAAATATTATCGTCGTTTGTCAGTAAACCGTTTACAAGACTTGTTGTTTAATATCCCATAAAAATCAATATTCTTATTCCTAATAAGATAGAGCTTGTTTTTGTTCAATTTCACTATAAATAATGTTTTATTTATTTTTTGGTATGCAGAATACTGTATTGTGCATGATTTGTGATAAGAACATCAATATGTTTTCCTAAAGAACTTCAAAAATAATTCAGAGAGGAAATTTCCTCTGATAATTATTTCTCATGTTTCAGATTTCCAATATAATTCTTTAAACGACGTTAAATTCCTTTAATCACTCAAGTAACAAAACGGGGAATTCTATTTCAAAGGAATGTGTTTGCTTCCGGAATTGATTCTCACCTTTTTGACATATACATTTAATTGTTTAAGAATATTAAGCGTCTGTATAAATAATATGATTTACAAAAAACATTATATAAAAAAGTTAACGTATTTTTACGTATATACTGTACTGCTTACTGGACAAACATACTGTCTTTCCTTAGCATGAAAATACATTTGTATTGTTGAAATGTCCCGAAAGGTATTTCAAGTGAGTGAAACATAATACAAATTTGCAGCCAATAAAATATTGAATCCTGATACATGTCCTCATATATCATATCCATGTCCTGACACATCCTTGCCGCTACTGGGTCGGGTGGGGGTTGCGTTCATGGAACGCCACCTTTCCTTGTTGCTCTTGTTTATCATATTTTTTTACTCATTTACATATAGTATTACTGTTAAATTCTTAATGATATCACCTGTAAAAAGCTTTGAAATGTCTGTTAAGAAGTAGGTAAACGTCCTCTTAAAAAACAAAAACCAATAAGAGAGTAAATTTGTTATTAAAGAAAAAACAATAGATTAAATGGCACTCATTGTATCAAGGTAATATAATTATGGATTTTCACAAACTCTTGTTTCTGTTTTATGACTGAAATTAATTGGTGTAAATGACAATGTTTTAAACGAATGATTTCTTATTAAAATACTTTACTTATCTTTTAAAATAGACATGCATAACATATGAAAAATATTACATTAAAATGTAGCACTTGTTTTAATCTAATTATATTTTTATACAAACAATTACGAATGGCAGCGATAGCTGTTTCTGTGGATAAATATTTAAATATTTTAGCTTCCATCAGAAGGAATTCGAACAATTGTACAAGAAAATTCGAGCCGGAGTATGTTCTTTTTCTACCAAAAGTTTAAGCATAAAGAAGTAAATCATCCTTTGAGTGAGATTCATCTGAATATATCTGATATTAAATAAATATCACACCTGTACAACGTCACCATCGTCTGCTCGTTATGACCACATTTGTGTGTTGTTCACGTAATGACGTCAAATAATCAATTTTCGATTTCGTCCACAATATGTTATTTAACACTCATTGGATTTGAAATTGTTTTGTTACGTATCTGACGTTACGTGATTAACTTGTCGGTCGTTGAAAATAACTTCAATCTCAATGCCGTCTGCAGAGCTTCCAACGTAACGAATAACCAACTAAGTACTTTCTTAAAAGCTGTCTTTAAAAATCCAACCATCCACTAAACAATAGGGTTCGTTTTGCTATAAATCGCCAATCGGTTCCTGTATAACTTAGCTTTTCCTTCAATGTCTGTTATTCTAACAAGGACTTAAAAATGTTTGATACTGCTTGAAATGTTGTTGCGTTGTCAGAGTTTATGCAGTGACCGTCTGCTAACAAATCGCCAAAGTTCTTGCATAAATGTGTCTTCTCGAGTATGTAGCTCGAGTGGATGCGCAAGTTAACAAAACAAACCCAACTAAGCCTTAGAATCCCTATCGGTTTCTTCTCGGACATAAAGTGAAATTTTTACCTGTAACTGTGAACGGGGATGAGCATTCAACTTCTGAATGGTGGTAACCTTGGTTGATCTGGTACAAAGTAGGGTTTAGAATTTATTTAAAGACAGGTCGTTCATTTTCGGCGTTGAGATCTTACACATTGTAATATCGCCGGAATCTAATATGTCTGTCGTATGTGACATATAGTAGCACTAATTCCGGAATAAAGTTGTTTCTCGTGTGCATCAAGAACCAATGGAAGTCGTGATTAACAAAACTTCAAGTTGTTTAACACTTTTTTTAAAGTAATATACTGACAATGTCGTATCAGCTTCATCATCGCTTTTAGTAATTAAATCTTAAAGGGATATTCAGGCAAAAATATTAAAATGATCTTATGTACCCAAATCACGCTTAAATGACTTTTATTGAAGTTTTAGCATGAATTTTTGTTTAAATTCTATATATTTTGGGCTTGAAGCGTAAATATATCTATATTTGTTGAACAAAATTTAGACGCCAATAGGATCAATCACCAAATAGTTTTTAAACAAGTCAGGTGACTTGAGCAAATCCTTGAAGTTACAATAACAGATATTGTGGATATTGTATGATTGAAACAAGCCTACGTCATCCATTTTACATGTTCTCTAAGGTTTCCAGAGTTCACTTTGACAACTATTGTGAAATGCTAGCGCTCTAACCTGACCCACGCTGGTCAAGTAAGGAAACCACCATTTTATTCTTTTTAAAGAGAAAAGTTTTGTTCCTTTGACTGTCTAATATATTCATTTTGTGGGCATTTATAGAATAATGAATGAAAAATTCAAAACTAAGAAATGAAAACTTTGCCTGTGTCTCCCTTTAATAACATGAACAATAATCGCTTCCTTAGCTTAATAAATAGCTTAATAAATGATATATTTAATGACCATGATTAATGAAAAATAATTAACATAGTTTACAAGATAATAAATGAAGAATTGCCTCAGCAAAAATATAAAATCATACCTCGGAACACATCAATAATTATATCTTTTTTTAACAGCAGAAAATTATACCGATATCTAAACAAAGAAATGAGAGACATTGATCTTTGTACTTACGCTACTGGCATAATATGTCATTGCTGACTTTTGCTGCAAAATGTCTAAAGATTTTGTTACTAGGAAATACACTTATGATTTAAACCGGACAAACTAGTGATAAATTCGTCTTTTATTCTAAGCTTATTCCATGAAATATCTGTAAAGTAATTACATCTGCAGACTTCCTAGGGAATATTAATATTTATACTATTGTATCCCAAGTAAATGTGTTGAAAAGACGAAATGCTGTACTGAAGCATTCTGATGCAAACACAAATATAAAAATGAATTATCAGTTATTCAACACGCTTAAGTATGTCTTTCAACAATCAAGCTCTGTATAAGATTTAACGTTAAACTTGTTAGAAACTTGTAACAGTTAAAGTTCATTTCCCTGTTTTAACCTCTTAGCTATCTTGATTAAGGTTTCCAAAAGGAAAATACCTTTATGTAACATTTTGAATTATAAATGCGCTATTACAATTTTCATCAAGATAATTGTAAATAAAAGTTCAAAAAGTTGTTTTGTTTACATGAACAAATATTTTTTTATAAAATATGATGAACAAGATCAACAAGGAAAGGTAGCGTGCAATGAACGCAACTCCAACACGATCCAGCAACAAGGACCAACCATATAATAAGAACTCATCAGAAACTGCTTTGGAAGTATTTTGTGATATACTTGGTATTTATGAATCAATAATCTGTTATACAGAATATGGAAAGAAAATATTTATCTTTGTCTGGGCAATATTATAACGTTTAACTACTTTCCATCTAGTGGGAGTATAGGTGTATATTATCAGTAAAGAGACAACGGGATTATTTCGCCTGATTTTATGTGCCTTTATGGTTCATAATATATGTTTATTGCTAGACATTTGTGCTCATTTACACCCGTAAATATGATTACTGCTATTGCACGAGGTATGCATACAGATTATTTGACTTTTAGTGTACATTTAACTGACTATTGATTTCACAGAAATGATATTCGGCGATTATTTATTGAATGCAGTACATACTCCTTTCAAAGAATAGCAAAGAAACCAGTCAATAGTTCTTAATATTACAGAAAATGAGAGAATGAAACAAATTATCAACAATGCATAGAATGCAGCTCTAGACACAACCGGCAGTAATGACGGACATCCAAAAGAGCACAGAAAACAAAAACATATTTTCAATTGTTATTGAATAGGATTACATATGTGATGATTCAAACACACCAAATAATGTGACATTCAAAATTGGGAAAGGTATATTATTAAGTGCGTTTCTCAGTCAAGTAATGTAGGTAATTTTAAATAGTATAATGTATAGACGCTAATTTGCAGCCTTGATATCAAGATTTATTTTCAGCTGAATTATTTGGTTGATGCTCATTTCCCCTTTATCTGCAAATAATCTAGAATTCTGAAAAAGAATTATGTTAGTGATCGAGAAAAGATTTTTTTTGCAAAAACTGTGTTATATAGATTATTTAGTGAACTTATACAAATTTCCTTGTGAAAAACAACTTGTCCAATTTCAACAAAACTTGGCGGGATTGATCCTTGGGTAAAGGGCTTCCAAAATTGGTCAAATAATTTCATTCCATGCAGAAACTGGTTGCCATATCAACCAAAAGGAATTATAAGAATAAATTTAAAAAAATCTTGTAAAAACCAATAAGGTCTAGAGCATAGATATTTTGCATAAGGCATTGTCTGGTAGACCTCTACCAAGATTGTTCAAATTATAGCTCTGGGGTCAAAATTTGCCCCGCCCCGGGGGTCATCAATTTTCACTATATATATAGCTTAGAACTTTGATATTTGGTATATGATATTATCTATATGTACTCTACTAAAGTTGTTTAAACTTTGCCTCTAGTGTCAAAATTAGCCCTGCCCCGAGGGTTATAGGTTTACATTTGATGTATATAGTAAAAACTTAGATATCATCTTTTCGAAATTAAGAAAGCTTAGAGGTAAGATACTTTGCATGAAACATTATGTAGTGAACCTCTACCAAGATTGTTCAAATTATAGCCCTGGTGTCAAAATTGGCCCCGCCCCGGGGGTCATTGATTTTCACTATGTACACAAAGTAAAAAATTAAAAAATCTTCTTGTCTGAAAGTACAAAGCTTAGAGCTTTGATGTTTGCTTTATAATATCATCCATAGGTCCTCTACCAAAATTGTTCAAATTATTCTCTGGGTGTCAAAATTGGCCCTGCCGGGGGCATTGACTTCATTATGTACACATAGTAAAACAGAAAGTAAAACAAATGTTTTCTGAATTGGAGAAAGCTACAGCTTAAATATTTGACATTAAATGTTGTTTGGTAGACCTGTATCAAGATTTTTTTAATTTAACATTTGGGTCAAAATTTTGCCTTGTTCAAGAGGACAGTGACCTACTTTCTAGTCCTTCGATGTAAAGCCATGAGATTTGGACTATTTGCACACCTTTTGTTGTAAGATTGAACTTTGAAATCAGGTGACCTATATTTTGATGATGTGACATACTTTCTTGTCCTTTGATGTGTAGCAATAAAATTTGAACCGTGTGCACAGATTAAGATGTAAAGTGAAATAGATGAATACAGAATCCCTAAAGAAAGCCCAACGCGGCAAAATTGAAAATGTTGCAGGCTCGGTTTGATTGAGCCTGTTCATGGACGGTACTGGAAAGTGCAAGTTACCGTCCACGCCCCCTAGCACCGGCTTAAGCAGAATTCAACATTTAAACGTGAAATAGCAAAATTTTGAATTTAGAAACATCCGCAGATGTGTTCATACGGCGGTTATCATGGAACCTTCAATGTGACACTTCCGTGCCATTCCATGAAAAGCGGCGTATGGTCCCCAAGTAATAGAATGCGTGTGCCCTAAACGAGAAAACAATGGGCGGAACTAAATAAAATGGAATTTTGAAAGGGGATCAGAGGTTATGAAGCCTGCGTATCACAGATAAGACGTCAAAAGACAAATTTAAAAAGCAGGCAACATATCCTAAGGGTGATTCAACATTATTCAAGTAGGAATATTGGAACCACCCAACTAGAAAATGCCGAAAACTTGCAACTAAAAATGACACAAGCACAACAATAATGTCGTGCTGAACGATCTTCAAGGATCGAAAATATAACATCATTGATTAAATGTACGGGGAGACTTTTTACAGCCGCCACACGGCACAAATAACACGGATGTGATCATAAAATAGATGAATACAGAATCCCTAAAGAAAGCCCAACGCGGCAAAATTGAAAATGTTGCAGGCTCGGTTTGATTGAGCCTGTTCATGGACGGTACTGGAAAGTGCAAGTTACCGTCCACGCCCCCTAGCACCGGCTTAAGCAGAATTCAACATTTAAACGTGAAATAGCAAAATTTGAATTTAGAAACATCCGTAGATGTGTTCATACGGCGGTTATCATGGAACCTTCAATGTGACACTTCCGTGCCATTCCATGAAAAGCGGCGTATGGTCCCCAAGTAATAGAATGCGTGTGCCCTAAACGAGAAAACAATGGGCGGAACCAAATAAAATGGAATTTTGAAAGGGGATCAGAGGTTATGAAGCCTGCGTATCACAGATAAGACGTCAAAAGACAAATTTAAAAAGCAGGCAACATATCCTAAGGGTGATTCAACATTATAATTGAACTTTGATATCAGCTGGCCTAGATTTTGACAACGTGTCTTTATGTGTTGTCCTTTGATGTACAGTCATGGAATTTCGGCCATGTGAAATATGACCTTCAGCACCAGATTCAATAAACTCAACTGCATTGATAGATTCTTACTCTGATCTTTTATTTGAATAACAACAGATTTAACCACTAATCGGGTAAGAAGAATTAGATAGGTCAGGGATCTATTCTTTATGGCTATCTTCAATTGTATAGAAAAAAATCTGTTCCTACACTACTATCAAGTGTTTTATTAATGCGGTGGCATAGCATTTTTCACAAATGCAATCTTGTTTTATAATTAAATCAATTATTCTTTTAAAAGTCCTAAATTTAAATTATGCCAAATCCATTATTCCAGGTGAGCCAAATATTTCAAAGAAATCAACACTGAGAAAAATTTACCAAACCTTTATGAACATTAAAACTATTTAGAATTCAAGAAATCAGTTACATTTTACATGCAATTAATGACTCAGTTTTTTTGGGGGAGGGGGAGGGTTGGAGGGGATGGGTGGGAGGGGATAATTTAAATAAATCAATAGTACCGTTTGCTTTGCCTTAATATGTTCTTTTTCCACATGACAATATTTAACTTTTTAATAAGTTTTAAAAGTTTCATGAAAACTAGTAAGAATCTTGAGGCATGCCGCTTTAAATTATAAGTTAATTAATTTTAATCGTTGTTATATGAAACATTCAAGAATATTGTATAAGGCTAACAATCTTTGTAAGGTATTGAAAAAAAAAGAAAAGAAAAACAGCTGAACGAAATTAGCATAGTTAAGGATAATGTTTTGGAATAGGTAAACAATAAAAATACAAAAGTGAAATATTTCAAGAACCATGATAAAAAAGAACGTTTGGGATCAAAACTTGTATCATTTTTAAGCACATATCCTAAGTAACGAAGAAACGTTCTTACATTTCACCGTTTTAGTTAGTTTTAGGTCAGCTTTTAACATAGTATAAAAACCATCAATTGTGGATGAATTGGAAAATATGGTTTTCAATCCCGATCCTTTATTGCTTTTTTGTGAAAATATTTGAGCAACGTTTTGAGACTTTAAGGCCGATTCATCATCAATGCCATCTAACCTCAGCAGCCTTTTACCAACTACAAATATTACACCTAAATTCAAGTGGAGAATCCTATCTGAATAAACAAAGACAAGCATGTGTGATGAATTGTTTTTCTAAAGTTCTGATTAATTCAATGGAAAGAATATCATATTTTAAATTATCGTTAAACTTTCCCGAAACAAAAACAGAAATGTAGAAACGATTTCAGTTGTTGACATTTTGGTTATTTTTCCTGTCAATATTTTTCAGTAAAATATCACTGAATTAATGCACTTCTCTATTAAAATGCAAAAACTATGAACTGAATAAGAGTACTAAAATGCACTTGTCTTATACTTTTTTAAATGTTCTGACAGAAAATAAATAATATATCAAATTGTGGCATATGCTTATTTTCTAATTAATACAACATATATCACACCAACTGATATACTGAACTTCCGGTGAATAATCGAATACACATCCGGTGAGTTATCAATTCAATAACTTCCGGTTAGTTATTAAATGAACTTCCGGCACTGCGTTGTATTTTCAACCTTAATCAGTCAAAATAAATGTAAACACTCAGAAAACTCTTGTATTTATTGAAAGATTTCGTGTATATAAATGCAAAATAGAACTGTGTTCCAGTTACTTATTGTTTTATACCAAATATAGAATGAAAATTGATTATGATTTGTTCTTGATGTGACTGCATTAGTCAAACATATAATATGTATGGTAATATTATATGAAGTAAGATTTCTATGGAAACACAATTTATACCTTACTTTTCTCTGCATAATGAACACAAATGCGTTTGTGTCAATGCCATGTATGCATATAAAACACACACAAAATATGAATCAAACATGTGCAGAAATATCTTTTGTGAAAACTAAATGTAACGTTTTTAATTGTGCGAACATGTGCGCATAGAGCAAAGAGTGTTTCTCGTTTTACTACTAATACCGATAACTTGCATTATTACTGTTCTTGAATTAAAATGTAAATCCGGATTTTATGGTGGCTGATTTGTGCCATTCATGTTTTCGCCCCGCGATTCTGCCAAACAAAAACACGCTTATTAGCGATGGCGCGAGGCGAAGTAAAATAAATAAAAATTCGCCTCGCACCCTCCGCTAATTAGCGTGTTTTCGTCCCACAACCCCGCGTAGCAAAAAGCCGATGATTAACATGTTAAAATGGCAGGGAGCATGGAGCTTTCGAAGTTTAAAGTTTCGAAAGTAATAATATTATATCCGAATAATCCGATAAAATCTGGAAAAAGGGAGACCCCTCAGATGCAATGGAAACAACACACACAAAGAAATAAAACAAACAAAAAAAAAAAAAAACACATGAGAATTGCAGATATTCTTCATGGATAATGGAAAAGTGTGACAAGTCCCCAAACATTGCAAGATTTAAATTATTAAATTATGAAGTCATTCGTTTAGGCTTGCGTTATTTGAGTTGGGTTTATATTCTGTATGTCATATTAAATGCTCGATAAAATTCAGTATAGGAAAATAATTACACTTCAAACACTGTTATATGACGACACGTTCGCGCTTTATACGCCTGAATAAAATACAGAAAACCAATGAGAAAACAGAAAGTTACCAAATTAGGCTTGATGAAAACCCACAAAAAGATTGTATGTATTTCCCCCTGCAAAAAGCCACTGCAACTTGAATTATTTGTAAATTCGAATCAACATCAAATTTATTAACCAAATCTTTTTATGAAAACATGTGGTGTAGTTTATGAGCTGATTCTAATCAGATTGTAAAATAAAATATAAAAATGAATCTCTTATTGAAAGACCTTTCAACTGTGATCTTCCCTGTTGAAATATATTGTTTCAATTACTATTGTGCTTCTCAAAATACTAACTGGCTATCAGCAATATTTAAGATTTGTTATGTTACTATTTAGAAATTTGTGTTGTGTATACGTATTAGACAAAGATAAGTTATAACACTGAAAAGTATGTAGAAAAATCCCGTTCTTATCCATGTTCTATTCATAAATAACACTGCAAATTTAAACAAGACTTTTAATTGTGACTTCTATGCTAAATTATTAACTTCAATACTAATTAAAGGCGGGAAAATAACTAAGAAAAGCATATAAAGCATGCGGTGAGAAAAATAGAAAGGAGTTTACAGTGAAATAATACATTTCAGATCTAAGAAGTTTTCTTATATTTAAAAGTCAGGAGTATTCTCAAATGAAAAAAAATCAATTTAACTTTACTATAAAAAGTTATGTGATTACAAAAATATGCAAAGAATCAAACCATGTTTAACTTGCAAAAAAATCGCAATGTTTGCGACATCATTGCTGTTAATATGTCAAGTAGTACCATATTGTACACACCTCAAAACAAATTACTTTTCTTTTAGATGCATTTGATATTGCATATTAAAAAATGTTGATTAAGATAACGAACGATGTACTATACAAATGTGTGAAATATTTTGCAATAGTAAACTTGTTGCTGGGTCGGGTGGAGGCTGCGTTCATTGAACGCCGCCTTTCCTTGTCGATCTTGTTTATCATATTATTACGTTTGTGTTTAAGAAAGAGTAAATAAGCACGTGTAAACACATTATTTCATAATGACTGTGTATAAATTAACCGTAAAAATATCAGAAATAGAAAATCAGCATTTCAATAGGTAAGTTACACCAACTTTGTTGTTTTTATTGTAATTATTATTATATCAATTCGTTTCTTTGAAACAAAGTTTCTTTATATAACTATATGGTACAGCTTTTGAGAACTATTATTTGATATTTAGAGAGAAAAACTAAACTGACGGTTTAAAACATCTCGTTAAAATGTCGTATGCACTAACGTAAGATTAATTGAACGCATTTCCGCAGAATTATTAAGTCCATTTAGATAAATCAATGTTGTTTAAGTTATAGCACAGAACTTTTGCTAAAATAGGACGTATTAGATAGCACAGACATCCTAGCACATTTGAGAAACTTGTGAGAATTTTTTAAAAGTAAATGAATGCAATGGAACATTGTCAAAATATTTAGGTCAAATCTAGTCAAGTATTTTTTTCAAGACTGCCCTAGTGAATTGGTCGTTTGCTGCTATTAAGTAATACGGCCCCTCCCTTGCTCGGTGAACGCCCGTAATATTTCTAAGTCTGTTATAAGAGGGCTGTTAAAAAAGTAATAGGACTAAGAGTCTTGCATCTTCATATTACATTCAATTAAAAATATTTATATGTACAACGATTGTAAAATGTTGTTTTGTTTGAAATTTGAGCATAAATAAATTATCAAAGTACTAGCGCTTAACACTCGTTCCTTGTAATATTGTATAAGCATGGTAACACGTATCCGATGTAGCACATCAACAAAGATTTTTTAGCTAAGTTGTACCTCTTATTTATTCATATCTCATTTTCTATTTTTCCAGATATTCCGCCATCACGTTTTATTATATTTAAATGGCATTATGTCAATATTTGACGTTCTTCATACATAAAATAGCTATATTTTTAAGTTTTGAACAGCAGTGAGTGGTCATGCCGTTAAATGTAGAAATATGACTTTCGTTAAACAACAGAAAATGTATGCAATCGTTAAACTTTGCAAACAGACTGGCGATACACCTTCAGATACACACGAACATATGAAATTAACAAAGTACAGTTAATCGGACATCAGAACACTTACATATATTTACAGCTTGCTCAGGCAATTCAAAGAAAACGAATACAAAATCACAAATAGAAAAGGGCAAGGATGATAGCGGCAAATTGGCATCAATTGCAAATGCCTACAACAAGATCGACAGTAAACATTCCGCGAACTGTCCGGCATGTTTGATGTCTGCATTTGGTCTACTTATTCAGTTCTGACAAACGGATTTAATATTAAACATTTATTTTAAATATTATGTTATTTAATTTAACTGGATATACGTGTTATCAACGTATTCGTGTCAAAATAATGCATCATTTTTCAAGAACGCTGTAATTTTAATCATGTTGTTCTGCTGGTAAATCATTCGTCCCATTTCTAACAAGTTAGCATTTTTTTTCTTCAAAAAATCACTCTATCTTGTAAATAATAGTTGTAACTTGTTTTCTGAATTAGCCTTTATCAATAAAGAAATAAACTTACCAGTAAACATAATGCAATAAGAATTTAATCAATATCATATATTATCGTTAATGACAGAAGCGGGTTTCATTTACTATATCAAATATTTAGATTAAATGATAAAACTCCGATTACAATGTATAGTTACTCTGTATGATACACCATCTATTATCAAAGCGTTATATCTAAGGGAAAATACACCGTTGATAATTGCTTACATCTATATTTATGGTTCGCTATTATTCAATATTCAAATAAAATTTTGAAGTTAATTGATCCTACGCTTGTTCATAGTAAGGGTAACAAATCAGAAAATCTTATTATTGGCTGTATATTTTATTAAATATTAAACAAATATTCATTTTGAGAATTTCCACGAGTACTACCACGCCTCAAAATTTTCATTGGTTCTAACTGGTTTGCGAACAGATACAAAGAAAGTTACGCCCATTAAACATGGTTACTGACAGCACATCCGAGAGTATATAGGAATGTTCAAGTAAAATTTAAATAACTTAATATTTTGTCATATGTTTGTTTTCAATTGTATAATAAACATCTTCTTACCTACAATCCCCGTTACCACATAAATATCTATAAATATCCTTCACATACTATCTGTCCGATAAAATGTGTGGGGTAGACTTTTCATTTTGGGTCCATTTTGATAATTTTTTTTTAACATATGGCATTATAAATTATTGTTCAATCGAAATTGAAATATGTAATCTTTTTAAATATACAACACACTTATCTCAGCTTGACAGTAAAAAAATCAGTTTCAGTTTTTATTTAACCAAGGCATACAATATGCAACAGGTTATAACAAACAAACAGAAAAATATCAGACAAAATCACTAATATCACAATAAAGGAATACAATTATGACTAGCTAAATAAACAAAAAAGGAGATCATATTGTTCATTTCAAGTATTGAATTCAATACATGTATTTTACATTGTAACAAATTGGAACGGAGAATGAGAAGTATTAAGTATCTAAATTTTAACATAATGTTTTTACAAAATAAAGACAAGTTTCATAGAATCTTTTTATCACAACTACACATGTATTCATTTATCTGTCAAGTTTAAAAATATTGGGATTAATATAGAACCTGGGAAAAAGAGATTTACGATAATGAGCATAATGTCAGTTTAAACGTGCCGCCGCTTTGTTCGCTGTTTTAGATAATTTAATTGCCCCTACACTCGTTAAGATAAGATTATAATAATTATTCTTTAATTCTACAATTATTTAGAACATATGGCATGATGTTATGTAGATTAAAAGCATGCAGCTGTACATTGTATCAAACTAGTCAATTGCTTTTCATTATTTCAAAGTAAAGCTTTAATCAAATCTCAAATTAAAAACATTCTTGAATAAGTTTCGATTATTAGAAAGGTGTGTTAGTAAGGTTAAAACTGTTTTTAATTTCACTGGCAACATTGAAAAAGAAATATATATTAGAAATTTGCAGACATTTTCATATTGCTTTTGGAAAGCTGTCCAGCAAGAAACTATACAAAATGGAAATGGGGTAAAATCGGTTTTCTGCAATCGTGCAATAAGTTACTTTCAAAAGAGAACTGACTCTCTGATGTATTCCTTTTAATAATGTATTTTTAGTGGTTGTTTTTTTTTCATAGTCATTTGAATTAATCTTTAAAGAAAATAAAGATTATATCACAAGTCAGTTGTTGTTTCTGCAAAACCTTTAGAGGGAATTCTTTTTTAGATGCTTTGTAAAGTTTAGAATCAATGACCCCATCATAGCTGTCGGCTTTACTGCCAGGAACATCGTGCCATGTGGGAAAGGTATCCAGGCAGCTTACAAAAAGTCGTTGGTTTTACTTTTTTATTTCATTACCGTACACATTCAATCCTGACCAAAAAATTAAATTTAAACCATATTTTATTTTATTCATCAGGATGCATGCGTATTTACAATAAATAAATACTATTTGTATTAAATGTATTTTCCCTGACTTGTTTGATATTAAATACTAGCCGGTGTTCCGCAGATCTACCGCAGTTATCGCATGGTTTGGAAAAAAAAATTGAAATAATAAGTAAGAAAGAAAATTCATTAAATTAATTTATTCTCATATAATTATGCAACTGCTGAAATCAAAAGGTACATCCGCTGAATGAATTATTTCCACTAAAAAAAGCTGTTAAGTAGCTTACAGTATCATTAGCTGGTATTGGTTCATTTTACCTGCGAATGAGAAGGTGAAAAAGTTAAAGTGCACAAGAAAAAGAAATGCACGTTTTTGTATTTTTTATTCTGAGTTCTATAACAAAAAAATGAAAATGCGATAAAGCAATCACTATAAAACTTTTAAAGTAAATGAAACTCGTTAGTTACGGGGGTATAACACTGACTGGGGCGACATCTCGGGATGTTTCTGCAAAGAATTGTCTCCGCCTAACGGCCTCGACATGTTTTAGAAGACACACCCCTTGATGTCAATCAGTCAGTGTTATATCCTCATAACTAATAAGTTTTATATACTATTGCATAACAATCGTCAGTTGATAGATTATTTTTGTTCTTTTAAGAATCATATTGTTTAAAGATCAGACGATGGTGATTTTAAATTAATACTATAATTCATTTAAAACAATGTCCGTTAAGTGTCAAGATTAGATGTAGAAAGTGGCCAGCTATCAGACCGTATTACAGAGAATGGAGCGAAGAGGTGACCGCATTCTTTCTCGCTAAATCAAAACAAACAGAAAAATTGTTATGGTTACATAATTTGGAAACACAGAACTTTCGAAAGTGTGCTTTCAAAGGCAATGACGCTGGTAACATTTTTTTATCATTAGCGTGCGACGTGTCGCGTACCCCTTGTTACTTGTAATTTTTACAGAATTGTTATTTGTAAACGCATTTTATTGATTTTTTCACTGTATTTAAAATAATGTCGTGCTGAACGATCTTCAAGGATCGAAAATATAACATCATTGATTAAATGTACGGGGAGACTTTTAACAGCCGCCACACGGCACAAATTACACGGACATGTTCTAATATTTGTCTCTTGTAAAATAGTGTTCGCAAATTAAAAGATGTGAACAGTACAGACGCAGTCCACGAACTTTTTGAACAGCTCTCGTATTTCCATTGGATATCACAGGACAGAACGTTGAGATGAAAATAAACAGTGTTCGGTCTAACAACTATTAATAACAACTATTATATATTATTCACTTTTATAGAAAATATAACAATACCATTCTATGTTATAAATGAGAGAAGACTTTTTATTACGTTAATAAGTATTTGTGAATTATGTTAAGATTGAATAATTGACAAATAGAATTTTTTTTTGTAAAAAGACGCTCTCTTACATTCTCCTTGTTATATTGTTAGATATAAATTAATTGTGATGAAATTGGACATAAATAAACTCAAGTTTATTATCTAAATTCTTTGTAAATGTCACTTTTTCATTGAAAATAATTTCCTTTGTTAGCATTTGTATGAAAAAACAAATATTGACGTTATTCAGGAAAATCAAATCAGAATCTGATTAAGGTGTTTTTCTTCTATTCAAGCAAATTCAGTGGTTATCTCTAAAAGACCATTTAAATGTTTTATTAGAAACTCTTACAGTACTTTATTTGATTATTTTTTTACACAGACATAATACTAGGACTTAATTTACGATTCAGTCTAACTAAATGAGCAACACATGAAAATCCTACAGTTAAAGTACATAAATGTTGTTATGTTTAGATTATGTAATATTTGAGAACAACAGTACAGTTGTATTCACTGTATCAAATGTCAACGTCATGTTATATAACTGTTATGTAAGATCACACGTGTCTTTAACTGATAAAGTCAGTTTCATGTTAAACATTTCTTTCTGAAGGTTTTTTAACATTTATTGGACAAACATTTAGTTGCAACCTTAGCACAATTTGCTAGAATTTGAAACATTGTAAAATGGAGTTAGAATTAAAAGCCATAATGACTTCACTGTTTTTAATGTGGCTATGCCAAAATGCCAAAGGCAGTGAAGACGAAATCTATTTTATTGATATTTTGAAAGAAATGAAAGAAGAATGGATGAAGACTTACATTACTGCATTATATTCCCTATGTCCAAATCTCGTATCTCCGTCTGGTGCCGACATTCTTCCTGGGAGTTTTCCTGTAAAGCCAACTATTCAAAGGAATGAGTCATTTTGTTGCTTGATGTTTGATTGCTTTCAGTCTTACGTTCGAACAAACAACTGCACTGGTCACCTTCACCGTCTTCAACTGTTCAGACAGTATTTGGACAATTTAATATGTATGGACCCGTATAAATACCGGGATCAAAAAAAACTGACAATAAGATCTGCTATTAAAAAACATGGATTGTTCGGACATTTAACAGTTGCTAGTTGTCCGGTAAATGCCAGTACTTCCGAACATTCGTTATGTGAAAATGTGTCCAACGAAGAGTTACAGTCCCTGGCAGATACAATTCCTGTAACAGCAAAAGGTGTCCATTTTGCTAATAGATTTTGTGCGTCATGTCATAGTGTTAAAAATAACTATGTATTTTGGGATCTTCATATACAGTAAGTGTTTTTGAATTTTATTATATTTCAGCTATACAATGATTTGTTTTTGTTATAAAATTTTGAACATTTATGATTTCAAAGCAGTCATTTGTGTAATTAAAAGATTTTATGAAAATAAATAAAAAACAAGAGATCACATCAAAAACAGTGATTTGAGCTATCATAAACATCATAAATTAATATGTAATGTTCTGAAAAACTGTTAGAGAATAGAATAGCTCAATTCATTAAAATGGTCCGTGGATCATTTAATTGAAATATTTAATTTACAAAATTGTTATGTTATCATGAAATTTAAATCATACAATTTATTATTTCAGGAAGCACAATAGAATATCGCTAGTAAAGTTAATTATTCATTTAAAATAGCCAGTTTATTACGATATATATATTTACTTTTCAAAATTTCATACCCATTCTTTCTTTCTTTTAGTTGTACCAATGACTTTAAGGAACTACATGTATATGCTACTCACAACAGTTTAAATAGAGTAATAAAGGAAAGAAACGACTGTTTCCTGATACGTATACCTCCTGTTCAGTCTTCAACAATTCCAAAGTGTCATTTACAAATTATAAGATCGTGCAATGAAACTGGAGCTTGGAATAATTACAATAGAACGATTGAAGAACTGTGCTTACACCCATTTATTGAAAGGGTATATAACGATGAAATGGGCGGGAAGAAAATTAGGTAAAGACTTTGACCTATAGGACGTCAAGCTTTTCTTAATTAAGACAACCTCACTATAAAAAAGATTACCAAATGAAACATTTTCTTGTATTTTTACAGCGTTTGCTTTTTATATTTGGGAGGTTTTTAATCACGTATGATAGAATGCATTTTAGTTATAATAAACTGAAACACCCTTATCAAAACTCACCTAGAAAACGGTTGCAAGAATAACAGCTGATTGCTGGTAGAACAACTGACTGTTATATTTGACCGGATTTGACTGAATTTACATAAGTGTAAGTTATTTACACTCCGGCTGTAGATTGCTGCAAAATACAGAATATTATATATATAATCAGTAACATAAAAGATGAACATACATGTATCTTGTGAATCTGGTTTAAAACCACAATTCTTATATAGAGGATATTGAATGAGTGTAGTTTAATACTAAATTTATTCAACGAGTTGAATAAATTTATTATTGAATCTACATGAATATAATATTCTATTTATCACATATATAAAATAAGAACAGTAACTGCTAAAATGAGTAATTATTCAATGGCGCGCCTATAGTGTAACGCTAACATTAGCGCGCTTTAACGCTATGTTTATATAAAGCGCAAATGACGTCACGTCAAAGTTTTATTACACTAGTGTAATATCGTTTTTATTAAATGGCTTTATTACACTCCTGCGCCGCGTATTATGTGATAAAGTTATGTCTTCATATTCATGCTTATTTGAATGTCAATTTTAAAAATGTGTTTAAAAGTAAATTATTGTAAAGTATTTTACATATTGCAAACGACACTTGCATTCCACGTAAATTTCCAAACAAAAGCGGTCAAAATGTGCAAAAATTTCCCTTACTGACTTATCCATGCAGTAAGTATATGGTAATGAATTGTAAATTATCACTTCAATCTTTAATCTTTTCACTTTTCTTAAAATATACAATGATATATGTACATTTTTCTCAAATTTGAATTTCTTAAATATTTGGCTCAACTGGATTCATGCAGCGTAAGCACAAAAACATACATTCAATAGGATGTTTTATAATGACATATATGTAAGGAGCTATTTATACCTTATGTATAGGCAGCTAGTTTAAAGTGACATTATGTATGCCCATCATACAGTATGGTTTAAAATCAAGAAAAGTTTTAATTTTATTATTTACTTCGCAGAAATGATGAAAAAAATGAAACACAAAGAATTTTCTGTAATTATAAATTTGAATCTATAAATCTATAAAAAGGTGCTGAGTGGGCAGAAGAATTAAAATGTTTTGTTCATAGAATCAAATGATTTATACGGGAAATAGATAACTGTTTATTGCAAAGATACAATGAACACAGAACTTATGTGCATTCACATACTCAAATTGTTTGCAAGCAACACTTGTTTGCAAGCAACATTATATAGAGTATACCGTGAACAGCAGCCAATTTTACCTCTTCCCTTCAGTGTCTGATGTACACATATTTGTCTGTACTATAAAGGTTTTATGACATAACTTTTATGATATATGTTGCAGCAATACATTTCAAGAAGATTTTACCAATGACAAACCCTGTCACAAGTATCGCACAGATGATCAACCCGCAACCAATTGTTTTACCAGCAATCATTGTTTACTCGTTAACGGTTAAGGGATGTGTTAATGTAATTTATATTACCTTCTTGTATTCCAGGTACAAGAATGTGTTTTGTGCGCTATGTAATGGTATTTCAAATATTGGAAAAAAAGACTGCATCATTGCACAAGATCCCCGTACTTTACCTCCAGATTTCACCATGCTCATATCTTTAAATGCAAAAAAGTCACATCAGACCGTTGAGCAACACCTCTGTCCACTTCGACATATATTCATACCCCTTACTGTAAGTATCAAGACATGACTTTATTTTTGTAAGAACGTGACTTGATATAGAAATATTTACTATCAAAAGCCAGACGTATACGCATATAGGAAAATTTAAATCAAGCTTCAAAAGGAGTGAAATTACATAATTGACAATATTCATAAACTTTTATCACTCCGTTACTTACAAAAACAAGACGTATTATTAACAGATTTCTTAAATACTCGTGATCGCTCGCCCAACAATGTGAAATACATAAATAAGGCTGTTGGAATGTGTTTAAGGATTCTGTGGCCGAGTGGTAAGGGTCGTTGACTTGAGATCACAGGTCCCTCACCGCTGTAGGTTCGATCCTCACTCGGGTCGAAATCTTTCATGTGAGGAAGCCATCCAGCTGGCTTACGGAAGGTCGGTGGTTCTACCCGGTTGCCGGCTCGTTCCTGAAAAAATGCCCGAAGGGGCACCTGGGGTCTTCCTCCACCAATAAAGCTGGGGAAAAAATCGACGAAAAAAATCTCGGCGGGACGCTCTAGGGTGGCCCGACTTGAATGTACGGTCGCCCATATGGCTTTCCGGTGGCGACCTTAAATAAACACATTAAAAAAATAAGGATTGGATCATTGTCAAGAATTTTGCATATTTGTCGAACCTGTAAATTCTTCGATCGGGAGCGAAATAAACATTTTAATTGAAATCTATCAATGATACATTTGTATAAGCTTTCTTACGGGAACAATGCCCGTAGTTTATGTGCATCGGTATGTCTCGTATTCTCCGTAATATTGTAAGTATGCAGTTAATATTTTTCTACGTAAAAGGTTAAATTACCAACGAACTTATAATGGACCTAGAGATGTGATGCAGAAAGAAATGCATGACTGAAAATCAAATATATTTACTCCTTTACTTAATTTTATTAAATTGACCATGCTCCTTACAAAGAAAAATATGCATTTAGAATTATGTTTATCATGATTTAAAAGCATTTCAAAACAATATCTTTATATTTATGAAACAATTACAATTACTCTAAAGGGTATTGTGCAGACTTACTTTTGCTCACGTATCATTATAGAGTATTTTTGTATGTTTGATTATTATAATTAAATACCTTTTTGACAAATAGTACAATGTAATTACATTTTTAGAAATGCAAAAAACAGCATCTTCTATTTAAAGTTGTCCTTTTTTGTCAAATAGATAAGGTTGAATATTTCTGATAATCTTTTTCGCGATAACTGTCCTAATTGTGTTTATTAAATATCTAGCACCTTGCAAGCCTACCGGAAGTGGGTCACAAACTTATAAAGTTAGACGCTAATTAGAAAGTTTAAACGACAAAAACAGCTGCATTTCCGGAACTTTTTTTTTCCACAATCTTCGGTATTCAATAATTTTAACCGTTTATAACCGGATTAAGTACAGTGCAAAAAAAGATTACTGATTGTAAATAATCTAATTTGAAGATTTTGAAAACATAACGTTCATGAAATAACCGATATACTACTTTATTGGACGATATTAGATTTTTTTGTCAGTAAGACAACCTTTAGTGTAAATTTGCTATATTTGAAGCAAGGGCCGTATCGTATAGCATTACTTTGTTGAGAACTTTTTTTAGCTTTGGTACGAATCTATCTAACTAGTTTTCGAAGTCGATGGTCTACTCAGTTGTCCACTCTGCTCTGGCCTACAATATAATACAAAAGGGCACCTAATGTAAAATGAAGCTTTGAAGTCACCATACTATGGTCATAGTGTCTCGTTGTGACTTCAAAACAAACGAACAAACAAAAGCACGTTTCACGAGACTCTCATTGTACATTAAAGATGTTTCAAGATATATTAAGTATCTATTGCTTAGTAAATATATGTACTTTTAAAGACTTGAGTTATTGGATTGGATGTATGTTTGTTCTTTTTTTTCTTCTTTTTTTTGACATCTTAAATCTGTTTTTAAAACTATGATATTTTGTTCTTTGTATTTCAGAATAAATGTATGATTACTCACTGTTCATCCCCGATGATAACAGATATTTTACATAACACATGCTTACCCCCATCACCTGCAAGTTCTGCTGCACATATAAGAGTTGATTTCATCTGTAAAATGGTTATGGATACCACCATGACACTGTCGTCAAAACAGAAACTTGAGGCAGCTATTGCGGACAGTTTACCTGAGTTTCATTCCGTTCTATGTTCATCACTGACGTTTGCATACGAGCTTGATAAGGAGAAATTTGAATGCACCGACGATGTCGATGGACATTTCAACGTCGTTTATCTTCATTTCAAAATTACGTCTTTTGGAACACAACACCAAGAGGCTTTGAATTCAAGAAATAGTTTGCCTACTGATAAGGTTTTATCAATCAATGAAACAACCGTCAAGATTCGGCTCTTACGATACGAAACTGATCCGAGTTTTGTAACATACAACGAAGGTCATCGTTCACCCGAAAAACGACACTGTTTTTACAATCCATACAGTCACACTACTGTTCTAATGTTTCCATTAGACTGTAACGACAATAAAGAATTTAATAGAGTGTATAGCACAACGTATTTGGACTGCCCAAGTTCTTTGGTATGTCTTCATCAATTTCACATTGCAAGACACCAGCACGGACTTCATTTCTTGAAAACAGACAACTTTGTTCCCTTCAGCAATTTTAGAACATTCAACTCTTCACATGTCTATATTTGTCAAAAGAATTTGCTTGCCATGAAAGTGGCTTCTATAGCAAGAAAAGTGATAATTGACAGTAAAATGTTGTCGATTGTTTTGTTGCTTCTTTACACACTATATAACTGATATTATAACTGAATAATAGGACGACGCTGTAAAGCGATCATTATGAATATATTTATTCCTCCCTACCGTGTAATAAATGTTTGCCAAGTATAACACTTCATTTATTGATAACAAGATGCTTTTAAATAGTGAATTATAAAGAATTATTGTTTTCAATGCAACTTACATATTAAATTAGTCCTTTAAGAATTCTATGTAAAAAGTTATAGATCAATTTACGTGTCTTATATAAACGTATAAACCCTTTTAATTTTATATTCGTATTTTTCTTATTCAATTGATAATTGTAACAGTTGTTAGCATGTCCCTCCCTTCCTTTCTCAGCTCTCGTTTTCTCAACCATTTATTGGTTTAGTGGACTTTATTGTGCTTTTCTGCGTTCCGTGAACGTCGCATTGCCTTGTTGATATGTGCGTCGTGTGCGTCACACATTGGTTACTCTTTTAGATAAAATTTGATATCTCCGAACAAGTTGATTCACTTCATTTACTTGAGAGAATAATAGGTCGATAACAATAATGAATTGAAGGCCAATAACATAAACATAGATTTTGACAAAGTTATTCCCCTTTTTGAACTTAGAGTATTCAACATTATCTAGGCGTTTAATTTACTATTAAGCAATGAGAACAGTCAAGCTAGCTGTTCTACCGACAACTCTTGTTTATAATATCAACCTATTGTTACTTGCTATTGACCCAATACATGATTTATGAATTTTAGTAAAAGTGCAATGAAAGGTGTATTACTTTTACAGTAAGCACTTTTCGTTAAGTATACATTGTATTTTTTATTATGGAAGACAATTTTTAATTAAAAATAAAACAATTCTTATCATATGTAAACAATCGACATTATACAAAAGCCCAAATATCTGACCTGGCAAAGTCTACATGAAGCATGTACTCCACGACATTGAGGCCCTTAGGCGTATTAATAGAAACTGGTTAGACAACTCGGAGATTGTTTGCGAGTAAATAACCCCATACCCAGAAACCTCAACTTTTTTGTTCACATCTAGATAGTCAATGACTATATTACTATTAAAAATTAATAATAATAAAAGGTTTTTATTTAGTTTCATTTCTCAAACATGTATATGCTTCTTGTAATTTAAAGTTTGCTTTTTATCAAAATGTAGTAAATTGTCTTTTACAGTGTTACAGTCATTTGTGGGTAGTTAAATAGCATTGAACAGAAAGGCGCAGCTAATTTATTCAACGTTGAAATAGCATAAAATCTTAACCGCTTGATTTTGAACCTGAACTTTTGACAAAAACCTACAGGACAAAATATATTTTGCATGTAGCACATCTGGTAGTTTTCATACACATCGGTTGTATTTCGATAGTTTTTAACATTTCGATCAGATGGCAACTTCTTTGAAGCAACATAAAACTTAATAGAAACATGGCATTACGATTACCAAAATGTGTTAAAATTGTTTCCGTCCATTGTAAAACGGTTTCAGACAAGCTAAACAAATAGAAAGTGCAGTGTTTAAATATCTTTTCTCCAAGGAAAACTGATTTATTTTGAGTGTAGCATACATTTACAGAATTCTTCAACATATGTTCAAATAACAACTACAGATTCATGCACTAGGGGTAACTTGACTTTACATAGCGTCATATATAGAGAAAATATTGAAAGTTTTTTTCTTTTAAAAGGCAAGGCATATTATGCTTTGATATATGATTATTACATAATAAGCCTACTGTCAAATTTGTATCAATTATAACTCCAGGAATTAAAATATTCCGCCACCCTGTGGTCGTTTGATAGTTTTTTTTATAGAGCTATATATGATTTTTTTTAAATATTTTTTTCTAAACTCAAGTACGTAGATCTAAAATATTTATTGCACAGTATTGTCTAGAGGATCAATACTTATTTTGTCAAAATCATGACCCTGGATTCAAAATATTTCCTACTTTTTGTAAACTTGATTTTATTGATGGTCTTAGAGGAAAAGCTACAAAAAACTTTCTGCCTCTAACCCGAATGCATAGAGCTTAGATACATAGTGTGAAGACTTAAATTGATAATTTGATTTGATAATTTTGAAGGATTGATGCCTTCTAGGTGCCCTGCTGTTGTAGCTTAGGTGTGTTGGGGCTGCGTCCTGTGAAAGTTGCCTTTGCCTTGTTGCTCTGACACGAAAGACACAATTTACCCCGTCCCTTATACTAGGGCGGCCGATCATATAGGCAACATTTTTTAAAATTAACCTTTTTAGAATAACATCATAGCATTGCACCTAGATAGTTTGTATTTTCCATGATATAGTGGAGTCAAAATTGGCCTAACCTTAGGATCATTTGATATTTTAAGAAAGGAATACCTAAAATATTTGAGATTAGAGATCTGGTTTGTAACATTGTAGGGTAAATCATTTTATATTTTTTATTTCAAATTATCATACTTTTTTCTAATTAAAAATCACACCTCAAACTGGGGGTTACTTGATCTTTACATAGATTCAAACAGAACAACCTGAGAAAAAGTCTCTTTCTCCAAAGGTTTTGTCCGTACGAGACAGTCCATGTTGTTACCTTGTACATATAAAAGTTGGACCATATGATTAATTTCATACGCAGAATTTAACTTTGTTATCAGTTAACAGTGTTCAAGGGAGACGATTGAAACAAAAGCTCTTGATTATGCCTTAAGCTAAAGAAATAAAAAAAATGCCAATAGACTTATTGATACCAAATATGGCTTTTGGATCTTCCATAGGTAAACTTGTTCTATCCGAATGGAAATCGAATATGGACAAAGCCGTATTTAACAAGCATTATAATATTATCTTTTTCTTGACTAATCACAACATCTTTCTCTTCAAAGCCATCATGATCAATTAGTATTTTTTTTATGTTGTACTTAACACATTCTAAGTTGCACATTCTTATCTTTGAAAAGAAAGTGATGCACCATTTCGTATAGCTTGCAATGAGTTCTTCACTGTCAAACATTTTTGTCTTAAACACCAGGATCTTGTTTATGTTTGTGATAGATATTATTGGGTTAATTCACTTTCAAAACTTTGCATTAGTTCCATTATCTCTAACATTGGTCGATTATTTAACAGAAATAAACTTTATTCTAAGAATTAAAAAACGGAATCCCTAAAGAACGCATAAACTACAAAATTAAAAATATTGCAGGTGTCGCGAACAGCGCAATCATTTATTATCTAAATATTTATAACTTAATATATGTTCATTTTTTTCTTGTTTTAAAGTTAAAATTGCGATTTACTCCTATAATGAACTTACTCAATATGCTTAAGTTCTTTTTCATATGCAGCGGTGTTGTTGTTGCCGTAAAGTTTCCGTTAAGCAACGGTGCAATTTACATTAGTTTATATATATATATATTAATTTTCATATGTATTTTCATATTAATAAAATAATTATTAAACTGCTTACCATGAAATAGAATGACAATGGTAATTGTTTTTCAATATTATTTTTAGATTACCCACTTAAGTTACTTGCTTTTTATTTTAGTGTCTGTCGGTATTCCCGTCGGTGTTTTAGTATCGACAAAACGTTATTTATAAACTTTCAGTTCGATTTAACTTTAATTTTCTATTCATTCTCTGCAAATCTAAAATGATATTCAGAATTATAAATATTGCTAAATATGTTCTGTTTCAATCACAACCGACATTTATAATACACGAGTGCAAACAATAAACTGAAGCGACAATTATGAGTAAAAATAAATTTGTAAGAATCAATGTACTTTTTGTACGTTCTGGCGTTTTCGATCTTTGCCAATGGATTTAATAGTGGGATTATTGGTAATTATTTGGAATCTATGGGTTAAAATACAATTAATAATATGTTTGATACTTATCGTTATTAACAAGTATATATCACTTTTAAATGTAAAACATTAAAACTAAGGAAACAATCCGAGCATCAATATCTTTATTTATCACACACCCGTGCCGATTTTGCGACTCCGTAAAAATGGTATTGCACGTCCGTGCATATATTTTGACGTGACGTCATTAGCGTTATACAAACATAGTGTAAAGACGCACTGAATAGTAGCGTTATACTATAGGCGCGACAATGAAAATTACTCTTATTTCACTTTAAACGGCCTTTTTTTTTTGATATGTGATAAATAGAATATTAAATTCGTGTAAGTTCATTACTGAATTTATTGCACTCGTTGAATAAAATAATATTATGCTCGCCACAGGCTCGCATACTATAATTTTATTCAACTCGTGCAATAAATTGAGTATTGAACTTACAATCTCTCAATATCATCTATTTCAGTCATTTACGTTGCACAGACGTTTGAATTATTGTTCACGTGGCGTCACATGCAGCGCCAAACAGAGCGTGCAAAACCGTCAAAAAAGAACGTTACTTCAATTTTGTAAATATCGCTTTATTTCAATATAATTAATAGTTTGTATTTCGCTTAGAAATATTTAAGAAAAAATGAAATATAATAAACACACAAAAACTTAATCAACGTTTTCAAAATTTGTTATTCTCAAATTGCAATAGGTAGATTTAACGGCATTTTTCATTTTCCAAAGGCTGAAAATGTTTTTAAGGAACGTTGCTATTAGAAACTCTCAGGCAAAAACAATCTTAACCACCAAAAAATTTAATCCAACTATATTTTTTCTTGACGAGTTAGAATAGAAATAGATCTTGATTTTTAGTGATCTGTGTTTAACATACAACACATTATGTCGTAAGGGCTTCGTTATTATATTACTACGCATCTGAACTCCATACAGTGCCACATTATAACACAGATCACTCAAAATCAAGATTTCTTTCCTAAATAATATATTCCGGATTGGGTTTTCAAATACAATTATTCCATTCCCTTTTGATGGAAGCTATTGATCGTATAGAAACAGCTATCGAGGCAATACGGAATCAAATTTGTCCGTGAAAAAATCCAATTAGGGTGAACCAAGTGGTATAATTAGGAGGCCTTTGAAGGCAAAAACCTTTTTGTCAAATGTGATTTATGTCATCAGTTTCACATGTTTATGTTGAAAGATAATTTAAGCCTTTTAAAGAAAATTTTAAAAAATAGTTTAAAATATTCGTCATTTTTATCAATTCATGAAAATTATAGGAACACGGTAAGTTTCAATACGTGGGTTTATATCCATATACTGATATACCGAATATAGAAATAGATGCGATTAAATCCAACAAGAGATATTCATTTCCAGAATAAGACGCAATTTATTTTCTCTTACATACCTTCAACTTATATGTATCTAAAAGTGTGGTATTTTAGGATATTTGACAAGAGTTTTTCTATTAACACTGATATTTACCAGCGTTTACCGAATCAGAGCGAGATATTTCAAAGTTTCTTTATTGGCGACCGCGCCGAAGCGCGGCGCCTTTTGGAATGAAATGAGATTTTGTGAAAGGGCGACAGCAACTTCTCGAGCCTTTTTTAGTTGCCAATAAAAAAAGCCGTTTCATTCCGATGGGGTAGGGGAGGGTGCTTGTTTGGGTTAAATTGTCCGGTTTTTGTAAAAATGTCCAAAAACTGGGGGGAATTTCGCAATGCAAAAACATTTTCAAATGAAATAACCTTTTCCGTCAATAAATCGCGCTCTTCGGGGTATTTTTTTGCTTATCATTTTGTAGGTACACAGTGGGTTATTATGGTATGTTATTCCGAAGCTGTTAATAGAATGATGAGTTGATGACCTTAATATTCCGAAAATCTATTTATAGAGGGATGTACTCCTAGGTATTCCCGGTCTCTTCCCAGGATTTACTAATGACCGGCGAATAGTACCACACGTTTATTGTCCGGTTTCTCTCCCGGTTTTGGAGTAGATATCGTTACAGAACCAGTGACAAAATATTTTCACAGATAAAATAACCTTTTTTTTCAAAATGAATGTTTGTCACTTTAGTTTGGTTACAATAATTAAATAAACACAGATCAACTCTCGAATTGATTCGATTATTATTATACCATAAACATACAATTCGAAAAAAAAAAAAACCAACAACACAAATCGCATGTTATTATTTATCTATATGAGATAAAAAACAATAAAATATGTACAAATAATCTGAGAAAAAATGTACATTTTTATGGCATAAATATGACACTATCAACTTTAAAACATTTTATATAATTTGTTATTCGTGTTTAGTAAAGATTCCGAGGAATTATTTCAAATTTACAAATCAGATTTTTATGAATTATTCAATTGATTGATAATTTAAAAAAATGATAAAGAAAAATATACAAATGTTACATGTATATGGTTTAAGAAATAAACAATATTATAAATTGAAAGATTAACCATGATTTACTGACTTTTTCCAGTTAAGTTTTGACTTATAATCGTCGATCATTATGACAATTGAATTCTTAAAAATAGTAGTAAAACGTAAAAACTCAGTATTAAAATAGCGCATAAAACACACACAAAAAAAGAAAAGAAAACAATATTCATAAAATCTGTATTTTTTTTATTTAAAATAGGAAATTACATTTTTTTTATATAATAAACAAATTATGCCCAACATGATCAAACATCTGGTAAATATAAGTTACAAGTGTCATATTGTTACTTAGTGTGAAAGATACCTTAAGAGAGGGGTCCTCGTTAATAGCAAATAACATAATAAGGACAATTACACAAGTATGGTGTTGATCATAGCGTTACACATATGGATTATAAAAAATTGTTATACCATGTATATCCGTTGCTATTAAAATAACCACGATCATAAAGAAATAACAATAATATTCTAATTTCTAGCATGCCGAATCCAAAGTCTTCATAAATAATGAACAATGTCTTTCGTCCGTTCGATTCAAAAGTGATATTACAATTCTGGTAAAACCCAATGAACCTTCTGAAATAGTTTATAAAGAATATCTCTTGTCTAAGTAGCATATATTACTAGTTTCATTTGCGCCACCTGCTGTTTGGACGCCCTTTGATGCTTTGCATCAATGCTTTTCTTGTAATCTTATTATTCTATATGAGAATCAAAAACATAAATATGTACAATAATTGAGAAAAAATGTACAATTTTTATGGCATTAATATGACACTATCAAACTTTGAAACCATTTTATTTAATTTGTTTCAGTATCGTGGTTTTTAGTAAAGATGCCGGGAATTTTATTCAAAGTTACAAAACAGATTTTATGAAATTATTCAATTGATTGATAATTTAAAAAATGATAAAGAAAAATACAAATGTACATGTATATGGTTTAAAATAAAACAATATTATATATTATAAGATTAAAACCATATAGTTTACTGACTTTTTCCAGTTAAGTTTCACTTATAATCGTCGGTCAATATGACAATTGAATTCTTTAAAAATAGTAGTAAACGTAAAAAAACTGTCAGTATTTAAAATAGCGCATAAAACCGACAAAAAGAAAAAGAAAAACAGTATTCATTAAAATCTGTATTTTTTTTTATTAAAATAAATATTACAATTATTGTATAATAAAACAATTATGGGCTCAACATGATCAAACATGGTAATATATAACAAGTGTCATATTGTTACTAAGTGTTGAACAGATCACCTTTAAGAGGTAGTCCAACTAATTAGACTTGTCAAAGAGGGACACGAGTATAATTTTGATGACGGGCGCTGTCTTTTTAACGGTTTGACAGTAATAAAAAAAAGTCTGTAAAATGGGTCAAACCGTTCACACCAAATTAATTAGGCTACTTAAGAGGGGGTCTTCGCTAATAGCGATAACATAATAAGGGACAATTACACAAGTGTGGTGTTGATCATGCGTTACACATATGGATTATAAATGATTGTATACATGTATATCCGTTGCTATTAATAACCACGATCATAAAGAAATAACAAGTAACATTCTAATTTCTAGCATGCCAATCAAAGTTATAAGTAATGAACAATGTCTTTCGTCCGTTCATTCATAAGTGATATACAATTCTGGTAAAACCAATGAACCATTGAAAAGTTTATAAGAATATCTTGTCATCATATATATCTCCTTCCGACTTCCCTTCGTGGCGTGCACGTCGCTCGGAAGGCATAGGTCACACCAGATGGGTGACCTAGTTAGGTCACTTAGCTGGTGTGACCTAACCAACGACGAAGGGTGTGGGCCCTAAAGAGAGCTGCTGCTCCCGGAAGAGGTGCCTTTCCTCTATTGTCATTTGTTCATGAAGCGAGGAATTTGGTCCTAGAGAAGGTTCTACGATGATCGACAGCTTGAAAAGACCTCCGTCGCGAGCTCTAACGACATCGACGACGTTGCAGGCGAATAAGTCCTCCGTTGCAGGCTCTACGTTACCAGCAATCGTAATAGAGGCCGACTAGTCTGGGACATATGGGAAACCGGCGCCCAGTATAAATAAAACCAAAAACAACAACAACAAAAATATCTACTAGTTCATCTGCACCTGCTGCATTTCTTGCTTGGACGCCCTTTGATGCTTTGCATCAATGCTTTTCTTGTAGGTTATATTGTAGTAGTAAAATATACTGCAGCTATGTCTTTTCAATAACCTTGACGTACATATCATATTCTTACCTGACTACGGTACTTTTGTTTATTTTAGTCACAAAAAGCGGGAATCTAATGAAGAGTTGTAATTTTGCTGAATTTATATAAAAGTAGTTTCATAATATCAATATAAAGTCATACATGAGCACACATCTAAAATCATACATCAAGTAAATTACCTTTTTTTCAGTAGAAAAATTAAACAGATATCTAGACAAAGATTATGGGAAATTGATCTTTGTCTTTAAGCTACCGGCATAATATATCATTTCTGTCTTTTGCTCCAGAAAGGTCTGAATAATGATTACTTAGAAGGGTAGACCTATTTTTTAACCGGGCAACTAGTAGATATATTTGTCTTCTTTTTTTCTATGAAACTCGAAATGAGGCTTATATCATGATATATGTGTAAAGTAATTAAATCTACAGACTCCCTAGAGTATATTAGGATTTATACCATTGTATACCAAAACAATGATATAAAAAGACAAAAGGTCGAACTAATCCACAAGGAAACAAAAAGTTTTAACCTTGGAACAAACCTATCTATTATTTGTCGAGCTTTAGTATATTTTTAAACAACGAAGCACTGTATCGGACTTCTGTTAAATTTGTGAAAATATTGTAACAGTAACGTTGTAAAATTTCGTTTGGGTGTTTTGTTTTAAAGTGATAGTATGCCTATCCTTTATGTAAATCTTCAATTAATAATAAATATCACATATGGTTTTCGAACTTATTTTTAATAAATATCCTTCGGAACGTATAGGCAATGTTCAATGTTTTAAAAGACTAGGGCAGTCTTTTATATTAAGGCAGCTTATTGGTCAATCACTTTTATGATAGTCGATCTTTTCAATTCTTAGTTAATTTTGCTGAATTTGACAGCGATAAAAAAGAGCGTTATGAAACGTTTATATCTACTTGATTGATTTAAATGTACCCATCGAATGTTTTTATATTATTGAATATTAAATATTTTTATGTGAGAGTTTGTAAATCTGATAGGCAATAGAGAAACATTAGCTGGTTGATTGTATTTTAAGATGTTTTTGTATAGTATGTTTTAGTCGAAATATATATTTATATATTTTACATGAAAATAACAACATTTTATAGATTAATTTACAGTAACTCATCAGAGTGATATAGTCAGACATTTGGATTACTTATTCAATTATATAGACCCTCAGCCGGTGTAAGGAAATCATTTAACTTTGAGCAAACACCCCTTTTACTTGATATCACTTACGTTTCCCTCTAGTGACGAGATAATTTAACGAACAGAACAGAATATATCTTTAATTTTCACCCAAGAATATTTCAATACAATAAAGGGAACATAGCAAATGTTTATATAACAGAAAATGTATGGTTTCGGAACAAGGATATTATACAGTGCTATCGATAAATACTCTCAAACCCCTTGAAAAATATATTTTGGTTGATAGTCCAAATATTCATCTATTTGAATCCAAATCAGTTAAGAGTAAACGATTTTTATATTATAATAAATACAAAAGAAATTTATTGAGAATCAAGAAAATAACATCAATTTATACATATTAACACTTTTAAAGGAAGTTGAAAATAGTTTAAATAAAAAATAATCCAGACGAATCTTTGGTCTCACAAATTCAACAAATTGTAATTTCCATACGTTTTTTGAGGTTGAGGTCTGGTGTAGAATAGACGTATATTCTCAGTAGGAAAGCCAACGGGATTATTTTTCCTGATTTTTATGTGCTTCAAATGTGCAATTATTTACGTTTATTGCATGTAATTTGTGCTCATAGACACACGTATTTATGATCAATTGGTATATATCCTACATTAAGCTAAGTTAACGTAAATACTATTGTAAGATTTGTATGGACATTTTGTGTACTTTAACCATTGATTTAAAAGAAATGATAATGACTATCATTTTTGTCAATACATTTTAGTAGATGAACTAGAAGAGTATTTCTAAATAACCATGGTATAGGAACCCTTTTTATTTTTTAAATTGTATACTGTCTAGCATTTATTTTGTACATTTTTTACTTAATGATATCAAGAGTTGCTGATTTACAAAAGAATTCTAAGAGATAGCTGTCCGCAGTTGTAAAGGAATGACAAAGAATTATCTAAGATCAGACGCCTTTATGTTTATGTGCAAAGTTTACAATCTCAACATGAAGAACAAAGCTCAATAAATTTATCTTTCCTAATTTACGAGTAAAATTATCGGAAATTACTTTAGTATATATATTATATTTTAACCTTACAAAGTCCTGTATCGCAAGAATGTAAGATTTCATTATTTTTCAGGTTGCTACCCGATATGCAGCATTTATCTTCATTTTAAATTTATCTTCATATAAATATGGATAGCTAACTGTATTTATAAATTCAACGTTACATGCAAATTCACATGGATATTTACTGTAACAGAAATTTGTTGTTTCACGTGAACTATTTATTGTTTTATCCAAGAATGTTCACTTATTTTGACTTTGACCTGTTCACTCACTATTTCCCCGTTACTTTAATTCATTTAGTTTTTAAAAAAAACATAACTTTTTGACCTATATTCTACTTGTCTGACTAAATCCCCATAAACGGGAACTGTACAATTGAAATAAAAAGGGTTATAAATTAACTGTTTCAAAGCCAAAAATTAGTTTAAAATTTAAAAAATTAAAAACTTTGAATAACGAAAAGTGTAAAATTTCCCTTATTTTGGGAAAGAAGTACCGAAGGGTTTTCCCCTTTGTTTTGGAGCCAAGAAAACCCGGGAGTTATTTGGGATAAATTCCCTTTAATTTTTTATTGACTTATAAACCATTTTTAAACCCCAAGGAGATTTCCCTGAAATCTTTCATTTTTGATTTAAAAATTAAAACCGAATAAACATGTTGTTTTGGCCCCCTACAGAACACATATCAAAAAAATGAGGATCAGATCCTTTTGTTCTGTTGTTCACATAGATCAAAACAGTTTTATTTTCCCTAATATCTTTGGGTAATAATTTTATTTCTCACGCTGCGAAGGTCGCAAAAACCGCCTGCAAAGGACAAATACATATAACATCATATAATACATCCCTGTTTTACTATACAGGCTTTTCTCGTGCAAATCATGTAACACATGATAACACATGATGATTGCAGAAACTCAGCCTTTTTCTTATTTCTGGGCTTGACATATATAAATTTACCAGAATCTTTGAATGGACATGGTTTTTGAAAATGGCATTGGCTTTAATTGAAATTTATTTATGTTTACAATACAGCTCTTCCTTTATATATCAATGGCTATTGAATTTTAAACTGAACGGTGTTGGTAGAAAAATTGTGTTTATTTGTTATCAAGAAAATATATATTTTCTTTACATAACTTTTGTATAAGACAAACACTTTCAAAACACATTTATAAACACAATAAACAGATTTGCTATTTCGATATGTTGATGTTTTTGCAGGCAATACTTACAAATGAACGGCTGATAAAGGTCAACACAATAAGGTAGGGATTTATACGTCGCATAAATGGCGGCGGCATTTACTGAAAGCTAAGTATCAAAATTTATTGAATCCAGAGACACATGCCTAATTGGAGACTTTTAATCGATTGAAATTACGTTTGTCGAGTTAACTTTAATATGATTACGAGAAATCACTGGTTATATTGTAACGTGTACCGAGCTTAAATACGAATTTGTATTCAATATATTATATTCATAATTTTCCTCTAGGATTCCTTACCTAAATGATTGAAGACCAATGATTTCAAAATAATTGGAATATAAATTAATCAACTTGAATTAAACACATATTAGATAAACAATACACAATATTGATATATTTGGTTACAATCCCAAATCTTTCCTAGTCTCTATCCTCTCAAACATATAACCCGTCTCAATGCCTACTTATTATACTATGCTCGTATTTCCTATGCCTTCTGTTTTATTTATCTTCAAATAATTATCCAACAAATATCCTGCAGCCCGGTTTACTTTCTACTATATAAAAACCTGCAATCCTCTCCGGTAGCGTTGCCCCCTAGAGAACACGGATCACAGACAATATATAGCAGGTATAACTTCAAAGCTCCAAGATTAGATGTTGACAATCTGACTTCCACCAACAAAAACCCAAACTCACCTTGAATACCTCTGCTTATATATGCTTTGCACAACAACGCCCTCTTACGGCTATTAATGATTGGCTAATTAACTTACAATACAATTATACAGAAACGAGCACCTGCTAATAATGTTATATAGATCATATAGTCTGCATTACAAATAATGTCAATCAAAACATTGTAGTAGAAACTATTTATACATTTCATTAAAATTACATAAAAGAAATACTCGCATTATTATTTACAACAGAATAATAGCAAACTAACCTTAAGAATATATAGTCTCCAGTGCAACGTATTGTTTACGTATATTTACCTGCAAATGGCGTTCCTGTACTAAAGGGCCGTAACTCGTCATGATTGTTACAATATTAGATAAAAGCCTCAGATAAATGACATACTTTGATATTATGACAAACGGAATTATTTAAAGCATCATGTTTTCGATTTGTTTTCTAAGCATTTTAGTAAACTCCCAAACTGTTTTCAGAACATATATATGTACAAGTCTTTTGAAAATGATGATTTGCCTTCTTCAACGAAAATCGTTATCTGTATCAATTTTTGTTTCCTTGTCTTTATAATTGTACCTTTTTGATACCACGTGTTAGAACGACATAATCACTCTTGGATAGACAATGTTGTCTCGGGATATCTAATTGTGGACACTACATAATGTAGACTTCCTTCTCACGTCATATTTCTTTTAGAGCAAACACACATTACCACATAAACGCACACAGTAGCTCGTGATGGAATACTATGGCTATTTGTCTTAAAGGTATTACTTATACTTGAATATGCATCGTCATTTAGCCGCCATGTATGAGCAGTGTACATTTACATGAAAACATCCCACACGCCAAATTTATTAAGTACACTATAGAATATGAAAAAAGAGAGAAAAAGGTGAGGTTCATAGAATGCAGCCCTAGACACAGCCCAGTCACACTGACAGGGCACGCAGCAATGCACTAAAAACGCAATATATTTTTAATTATTAATAGATAAGACTGGTATCATGTTATCAATGCAAACGCTCATAAGAATGTGACCTGATTCTTTGGGAATAATATATATTAAGTGCTTATCTCTGTCAAAAAAATGTAATTTTAAACAGAGAATGTACCACTTTCCGACAGAGACGCTAATTTTGCTGTCTTAGTATCAAGATTTATTTCAAGTAGATGTGTTTTAACGTCATAAATTGTCCCTCTGTCTGCAAATTATCTAAAATTTATATATAAAAAAATATGTTATATTATTAGCAAGAATTACTAGTATTTTGAATGTATTTGGCATAAGCTTTTTATTACACAGAACTTTATTTATTCGCTGCGTATTGTATAATGTATATATGTTGTTAATTTTCCAATAATCATATCATTATATTATCATATAACAACAACTTTACGGATGTAGTGATTTAATTAATTTATGTTATCAATGTTACATTTTGTTTCGAAAAGAGTAAAATGTGTCAAAGAAGCATTCACTAAATTTAAGCGCGTTCACAGCGTGACGTTTATTTTTGATGTTCCTATGTGACCATTTGTTGTCGAGGTCCTCGATCTCGGTTCTTTTTACGTCGATTGTTGACCATTGTTCTTAAAATCATATTATGCACTTGATAAAGATAATTTATAATCAAATAAACGTTGCATCTGAAATATCTTACCATCCCATTTTCGGCATGGGAATATTTATGTACAAATTAGATGCTCCCTTAAAATCGGCAAAATAAACTTAAAGTATTCAACCTGAAATTTTAAACATGAAAAAGATAGAACCTCATTTCTGAAACATATTTTGAAATCTATGGTCATTACATTTTTGTGGGTATCTGAAATACTAAATTAATTGTCATAATGACATTGCAAATATGATAAAACCTTGACAATGTCTGACACTTCTAGAGATTGAAAATTGTCCGAATGATGTTTTCGCAATGCTCTCAGCAGACACAATCAGTTTTCATTTCTTTTATTCAAGTTGACACAATAAATAATAAAACACATTTTCTAAATTGTTTTTTAATCAGACGTCATAAAATGACATTTAATATCCGTAGTATTAAACAGCTAACATCGCCTTTCCGTGTTTTATAGTACTGTTTTAAACTTTATATTGGATATGTTAGTGTGTCATTTCCGTATTGTCTTATTTATCGGGATGTCTGATGACCTGTTAGCATACGTGTCAGACGATAAACTCACATTTTCTACAAAATGTGCATACTGACATAGACTAATTTAATGATTTCGTCCAGCTAAGAATATCCCTGAGGATATAATTGCAAGAGGGGAGTAATGAAGTGTTCTACGAATGACAAAAGGGCATATATTTTCGTTTCTATCTCCATGCATTGCAAATGTTTGTAACTAAAATATTGTCTCTGATATTTTGACCGATTCTAACGCAGTTTTTCATGAATAGTTGTATGTATATCAGCTATATTCGCTTGTAATTGAAGTTCGGGCCATGTTGTCGTCCTTTGCCATGCTGAAATACTCGTCTGCAAAGAATTGTTGTTTTATCTACACATCAGCATGCATGCATTGTGGAAGCAAGTCCGAGTTATAGATTGTCCCGTGAACAGTTAATTTTCTGACCAATCTCCATACATATCCAAAGTTTGTCTCGAGAAGTAGTCAGTTAATATGTATGTTGGTTGGGTAGACGTATCAGTGGGAAAAGCATAAATCTGATTTTGACACGTGATATTGAGATAATGTTGCAAGATTATACAATAAAAGTGCTATAAGGCATGCACGCATGCGCACCTTAGAGATATGGTGAATGATTGATCATGAAAATTCAAGATTTAAATTTGAATTACAAAAATACTTTATTCTGTGACAGTCAAGATATATTACATTACCAAAGTTAACATTATTATATATAGTTGTAATATCTATACATTAATTGCATTATTTAAATGAACAAATACAGAATATTGGGAATTTATCAATAACTCACTTTGCACCTGGAAAAACATAAAAGAAATTCAGTGTTACATTAATAATATCTAAGCAATAATTGTTATAATCGATTAAAATACTTAAAATAACTAATTGGTCCAATAACTCATAAAATTTCCAAAAGATAATACACAATTTTTGAATACAACTAATTAAAAGCTGTTTTGGCGACTGAGAATGGAAATGTAATGTATGCATGCCCTCAATAAATGGAAAAGACATGGATACAGTTTTATTTGTTTTCTTCTTATATCACTGGTTATATATTAAGACAAGTATTAATAGGATCACATAGAACGTCCGAAAGAATAATAATTGTGGCTGTCAATAAGTGGTTAACCTGTAACCTTGAAATATGTCTATTTTTACAAGTATGTTCCAAATTCAATAAATGAAAACATGGATGAATGAATGAATGAATGATTAATTGATTGAATGAATGAATAAATTAATTCTTATACTTATTAGATTGTTGGATATAATTAATGTGTTTATTTCCCTTATTAGTATAAGGGTATTATACTGCCGTTTAAGTCTGTGTTGTTTACACTAGATACGCGATATATATTCTTCAAGGATTAAGTCGTTTCATTTCAAAAGCAAATGTAAATACTTACCGCTATTTCATTTCACTTTTCCTGCCATTTGCTGTCGATAATGTTTCGGTTAACATATTTGATAGCATCGCAAAATAATACAAAAATGACAGAAAGTTATCATAGTCTAGACATACTCTATTCTACCGTAAAAACAGACAAAAAACTCATAAAAAACTTCTTACCTCTTACTTCGTTACCGACCTAATACAGATTAATTCTCTAAACTAATAACAAGACGTAGTAAATGATGTAATGTCAAAGCTACCTGCCTACAGAATTACACGTGTGAAATTTACGAACATATTATATTAACATTTTATAGAACATTCTAGGTCATCTTAGCATTTCAAAGTAACAGTTGGTTATTAATACACTTAAGAAACAGATACTTAATTTGATAAAAGAGTAGATGCATACGTGAGACTCACTCAATGGATATTTTACATAGTTTAACACCAAAAGGCCTAAAAAGCTTTTATGTTTAAAAATCTTTTTACACTTTGTGTCCTGTTACAATATCCAAAATATTACTAATTGGCCACATAAATGAACCATCTTTTGCTTTTTTTGTTTGCTTGTAATTCGTACAGTTATAATAAATTAGTATTTTGTATTGAAATCACAATTTTGTTAATATTTTGCTATTTATGACAAATTATTTTACATTAGGCACTATTTTTTTTAGTGGATAAGCATCTTACATGTTCTTAATCAATTGTAACAACATTATAAAACACCTATCATCACTTTTGATGGTATGAAAAACTATTCTTTTTGAGACATCATACTTTTCTAACATAAATAAATTATTCATGGTTGGGTCATCTTGTACAATTATTTCTATTCCTTTTGGTGGAAGCTTTTGATGGCATAGAAATAGCCATTATGGCTATAGGAAATCACATTCATTCGTGAAAAATTCCAATTACTGAGAACTAAATTGTTTGAGGCCTTTGAATAAAACTGTTTTTGTTAAATGTCATCAGATTAACATGTATATGTTGTAGGCACATTATGCCTAAGATCCTATTAAAAATATTCCTCTTAGAAAATAGAAAGAAAGAAAAAACCCGATAATTTCTATAACATTAAAAAAGCTGGTCTTAAAGCATGTGAGATGCTTATCAAACAAAGAAAGTAACACTGCATGTGACATAAATTGTCTGGAAAAATAAACAAAGTAGTATTCTGGCATCCATACGAAAGTCTAAACCACTACTAATGCATCAACTGCCAAAAGCATCAGGACAAAAGATTGTTCAGAAAATAGGCCAGCGAAAAATAAAATGTTTTGGAGAGAAACAATTTTTCCCAGGCATAATGTGCCTTAAACAGGAGAAGTGTTACAAGATCAGATAAAGTGTTTGAAACCGATATAAAGCCACCAAACACTGCCATTTTCCCCTTTTGTGGCAGTTACCTGCTTTGTTTTACAAACAAAAACGGCTTAACCAATCGGAGAAAAACATCTTAAAAATTAAATAGTAATAAAACAGTTTTTTACGTATATATCATAATAAAGTTAGACCGCTGAACTTTCTATTTTAGTCACAAAAGCATTTTTTTTTTGACTGCGTCAAAGTCGGTGGAAATTTGCTGAAGATATATTTAATTTTGCTGCGTTTCCAAGAGAAACTTCATAATATGAAGATAAATTTATTTTGATTGACAGATTTAATTCCCATAATTAATGGCAAAATAATTTACAAGGTAATGAATGAAGAATAACCTCAGCAATTACATATCTGAAATCATACCTCAGCATACGTCTAAAATTATATCTTATTTCAGCAGAAGATTATACATATATCTACACAATAAATTTACGGTCATTCATCTTTGTCCTTACGCTACCGGCATGATATATCATTGCTGTCTCCTGCTGCAAAAGGTCTGAAATATGTAGATACTAGGAAATAGACCTACGGTTTCAACCGGGCAAACTAGTGATAGATTTGCCTCTCTTTTTTTCTGAAGTGAATTGAGGCTTATATCATGATATATGTGTAAAGTAATTACATCTGCAGACTCCCTATAGCATATTAGGACATATACCAATTTATAAATGCTTTAAATAGACAAAAGGTAATACTGAAGCATATGGAAACAAAGATAATTTCAACGTGTGAACGAAACTATCTATTATTTCTACGCTTCAGTTTATCTTTCAACAACCAAGCTCTGTATCGGATTTACATTAATCGTGTCAGAAAATGTGTTTATTTTCATCTGACTGCCTACACTTAATATGTTTTATTCGAATTTCTCAAAAGAAAATATTTTATATGACATTTTGAAAATCTAAAGGCATTATCTTTATTTATTGTAAATAGAAGATGATATTGAAAAGCAATGTTATGCGCATAATGAGCAAACATACATTAATCAAAGCTGATTTTTATATTTTACATGGAAAATGATTAAAGATCAGTCTAGTGACTCACAGTTATAAAGTGCGACATTTGGTTTAAATGATTAATAACCCAATTTACAGATCTCAAGCATCGTCGGATACCCACGGCCGAACCATTAACATTTGATTGCATGTTATGTGACATGTTTATCAATCGTGGGTATCCGACGATGGATCTCAAGCGGATGGAGAGAAAACATTCATCATTGTCCAAACAGTCTATAACATGTAGAATATATAATAGACGTATGTTCTCAGTAAGAAGACCGCGAAATTATTTTCCTTATTTTATGCCTTTTGATATGCCGTAATTTACCTGTATTGCATGCAATTCGTGTCCATAGACAACCGTAGATATGCTTGAGTGGTATATATTTCCTATATTCGGTTACATAAAGATTTTTTAAACTTTAATTGCATTTTAACCATTGATTGTATAAAACTGATATTCGACGTCTAATTTGTCAATACTGTACATTTAAAAACAAATGGTTTATAAATGTTTCTAAATTCCACTATTTACGTGTTAAATGTTGAATTCTGCTTAAGCCGGTGCTAGGGGGCGTGGACGGTAACTTGCACTTTCCATTAACGTCCATGAACAGGCTCAATCAAACCGAGCCTGCAACATTTTCAAATTTGTCGTGTTGGGCTTTCTTTAGGGATTCTGTATTTCTCTATTTATATCAGTTTAAACATATTTATTGCATATAATATAATCAGACGACAACAAAACACATTTTAACAACCATACTACTTCTTAATATTAAAGATATAATATGCTCAAATTAGATATTTTAAATTATTTATAAATTGCTACACAGTCTCTCTGTGTGAATAAAATAAAACGTGCCCACACAAAAAGTAGATATATTATGTTTGAAGTTCTGCACGCTATAGGTTAACACAATAAGAACACCAATTTAACTTGATCCGTTTTAGGGAATACAGCATCCCTAACATAATGTGTATATTCTTTTATTCAAATTAGACGCATGCAGTAAGATTTTCTAGATTTTAATTTTCTAGGATTAAAAATTTTAATCGCAAATGAACAAAGTGTATCTTTAAAACATATGATTATAAAGTTGTTTTTATCATTGTGCATCACCTTTAACTTAACGATCAAGACTATTACTATTTTTACATTCAATTACAATGTTACTTCCCGCTGCTTAGAAGGGCATGGTACAAATTGTCTAATTACCTACTCGTAATGTTACAATAATGCTTAAGCAGAGGTTACCTGTCATAAAACTAAAAGACTTTCATTTGATAACAACAGTATGATTCTTTGACAAAATAGCTGAAGTTTTTATACCATGATATTTTCGATTTACTAAGCATTGTAAAAAGTCGAAACTGTGTTATGTTATGAAACTAAACACAGCCGTTTGTTGAAGCTAATGCATGAAGGTCTTTACCTGCTAACAAATCAAATCGTTACTGATATAGAATTTTGTATCTTGTAAACTAGAGAAACAAAACAACAACAACAACAAACAACAACATTTTTCTGTATGTTTATTGGACAATTTTAAAACACGAAATGAATACAAACATTGAACAGAATCTGACCCTATTCTATATTTTATAGTTAATATTGCAAAAAAAAAAAAAAATAAAAACCAGACAAAATGAAGGATTTCGGTTAGATAGACATGTTAGATTTACATTGACATCACATTCATTAACATCCGTTTGCTTTAGCTTGATTTATAGCTCGCTCTACATTGTTTACTTTTGAAAAGGTCAGATTGCTGCATGACAACGAGTCATCGTAAAAGGCGTCTATAGTGCAAGACTTTCTGGAAAGGAAAACAAAATGTTGTGCTTCCCCATCCTCCGTATCCCCCATAACTCGCCCCTTGTGATTATGTTATTCACCAAAGGTACACAACTCATTTCAGGTCGAAAATTTGTTAAGCGCAAACCTCTCGGGTCTGTAATATTCTAGACCTACAACAGACTATGAAAATGCATCCAGCATCCAGAGACCAAAACATTGTATTTCTGTTTAAGGTGAATATTTTGTGGAAACAGAATCAAAAATCAGTGATCTATGAAGATTCGTGTTTAGATACATTCATATTTGAATACTCTTTGTAAATCAGTTAAAATATACCAAAACAACACATACTTCTTTAACCTTTACTAGTTTTGACTGTAAATACTCGTTGTATAAAGATAAGAGCATTGACGTTATTTTTAAAGACATTATATATCACTTTCCGGTACAGACTCTAATTTTACAGTCTTGATATCAAGATTTATTTATAGTAGAAATTATATGATAGTCGCAAAAGTTCCTGTAAATCTGTAAATTATCTAGAATTAAAAGAATATGTCATTTATCGATCATAGTATACGTTCTGCAAAACAATGTTATAGGCATACCTTTTTATTGCATCGATTTGTGAATGAACATGCCAGATTTGTATTCCATGCGATGCGTTTAATATAATGTTGTTGTTTTGTAATCTTACTTTCAATGAAAGTCCACAGCATTCTGTCATCAATAATTAATATCAAAATACAAATCTGCCCTTTCTATCACTTGTAACGATCCTATTGTTCATAAAGATAATTAATAATGAAATAAACACGGTGACCGTACTTTAAGTGTATTAGGACATTATCATACAACGGCCAACAATGGAGAGCAACGTTCGAAGAATGAGACCTTCGTCAGCATACACTCAAATAGGAACATAGAAAAGAAACTTTTATGTCGATATTGTACACGCTTAAATTTAGTTATCCGCGACGCTGTAACACTCGACTTCTAATTTAAAGCAATTGTTTCTGACATTAATTGTCATAATGATATTGCAAATATGATAAAATCTTGACAATGTCTGACACTTCTTGGAATTGAAAATTGTCCGAATTGTTTGTTGTTTGTGCGAAAATATCGCAGACATTAGTCGTTGTTTTTGATAGATAATAAAATAAACTAAGTCCAAAACAAAAGCTCAAAGTCATACATTATGGTATGATTGAAAATGAAGCATTCCGTATCCATATATATTTATTCTTGTTTTGATAAAGATAAACACTAAAATAAGTTTAGATAATCTATGCATCGGAAAGTTTTTGTTAGAAAAATCGGAACGTTAGATAAATGGTGCTTAGATATAGTTTCTGAATTGCTCTGGCATCAGATATCTTTAAAATGGCAATAACTGTCTGTAGAATAAGGCAGCTTATTTATAAAAGTGTCTTTTCCCTGTTTTATAGTACTGTTTTAAACTTTATATTGGAATGTTTAACGTATCATTTCCTTATTGTCTTATTTTCCGGGGAGTCTGATGACCCCTTAATACACAGTAGACAATAAATCCACATTATCTACAAATTGTGAATAATACCAGCTCCATCCAGCTGAGTTTAGAAAAGAAGTTAAGATTTCCTGAGATATTTACAAGAGGAAGTGATATAATGTTCTTTGAATGACAAGGCATATATTTCTATCATGTACTTCCCTTGCTGCAAATTTGTAAAACTAAATTATTGTTTCGGGTATGTCGAATGTATTAAGCGCAGTTAATTACAATGTATATATATTCATTATTGTTATAATTCTTTAAACATATGCAATGTTGTAAAGAGATAAGTTGTATTTTAAAAGTATATGAGTACATATGATATTTGATTTTTTCCCTTTTTTCAAGTTGAAGGCGATTTTTTATGACGGATATACCATTTTATCTTTTAGAATCATTTATTGTAGTTATTAAAGCAAAAGATCAGTTAAATAAATTTATCATCGCCATCTAAACGTTGATTTTTTATATATACTTTTAGGCTCTAGTCTTCCTGTTTTTATTAGAAATTCGTCTGAAATTAAGGCTACCAGTTGGTAAAAAAGATTTCAATATTCAAGACAATATGGAAGAAATGTAATTTAAACTTGTATCTAAGCATAAAATGAGAATAATTATGTGTGTGAGTTAAGATCGACTTTAAATTTGATTTTACGCAAAAACACATATCATCTAATTAACCGCATTTTAAAAATTATGGCAAACATTGTATATAAGAAAACAATTTAATGTATCGTCGTATGGTCTATGCATTTACATTATCTTTCTTGTCTTTTTACGATGTCCCTACCATATCTGCCTGTTTGAAGTCTAAGATTTTGGGTGTAAATTCGCGTAGTAATAATTAGATATTTAAATTTGATATAACTAAAACAACATTTCAAAGTTAAGATATGTTTTATGATGAATATAAAGAGTGCTTAAACCATTATTGTTGGAATAGAAGTCATTTTATTGTTATCATAAGTAGAAAAGAAAATAAGTCGAAAATAATTGTTAATAAAGTTCTATCAAATTCATTTTCGATACTATTGATGACAAGAAGTACAAATGAGATGCAGGGACAGAATCATATTTTTCTATATCTTCAAATTATCAGAAGATGCGCGAATAACCTTTGACGCATATGTTACAAATCAGGTAGATAGCTTACATTTAACATATAACCAACTGCCAAATTTCCATTGGTCTTATACTATGATATATAAATAAGATATATTTTGAAAGTACGATGTCACATATATTGTCCGCCAATTACCATGCCAATGTTTTCCGATCATTCTCTTCATATTGTTAGATTATAACATGTATATACATAATAACATGTCTAACAAACTACAAAATCATTGTGCTCGGATGTTTTTAAATCGAAAATATTTGAGATTGCTTACCTTGGAAAATGACCTCAGATAAAGTCATGAATAGGAGCTCGCATAAATTTGATAGAAGTAAAATATTATATTCTAACACTTCTCGTGATTTGTCACTATAGACAAAGAAGAAAAAAACCGTTGTTAAACTGCCAATAAACTCTGGTTGGGGACTACTTGAATATGCGGCTGTAATGTTTTCTCCCTCGGTTATATAGTTTACAACGATTTTTAAAGAAACAAAAGAAAAGCTTTTTTAGCTCGACTTTTTTTTTTTTGAAAAAAAAAAAGTAGAGGTATTGTTATAGTCAGGTCGGTTTTGCCGTTGCCGTTGCCGTCCGCAAACTTGTACCTGGACCAGAACTTTTTTATTTCTTGGTGTATTATCTTCATACTTGGCTACAACAACCCTTGGCACAAGACCTTTCAGTAGACTACACTAACCTTGACCTTTATCCATAAATGACCTTGACCTTCAAGGTTAAAAGTCCAATTTTTGCTTGTTCATGCTGTTATTGGCTGTAACTTTGTTATTTGTGAATGGATTGTCTTCAAACTTGAACATAATAATCTTCAAGGATATCCCTTAGAAATAACCCGCCAGACCTTGACCTTCACTCATAAATGACCTTGAATTTGAAGGTCAAATTATTGAAATTTTCATTTTTTTGGCTATTATTGGCTGTAACTTTGTTATTTTTGAATGGATTGTCTTCAAACTTGAACATAATTATCTTCAGGGATATCCCTTAAAAATAACCAGACAGACATTGACCTTCACTCATAAATGACATTGACTTTGAAGGTCAAATTATTGAAATTTTCATTTTTTGGCTATTATTGGCTGTAACTTTGTTATTTTTGAATGGATTGTCTTGAAACTTGAACATAATAATCTTCAAAGATAACTTTTAAAAATATACCGAAAGACTTGACCTTCACTCATTAATGACATTGTCTTTGAAGGTCAAATTATTGAAATTTTCATTGTTTTGGCGGTAACTGACGGTGACTTTGCTATTATTGAAGGGATCAACTTCATATTATAACAGAACATTCTTAAGGACCAGACCTCGTTGTTTATCAAACCCAAATTTGCTTGGGCACTTTAATGACCTTGACCTAGAAGGTTAAATTACTGAATTTTCTCAGATTTGTACATTAAATGACCATAATTATATATTTATTGGTGTGTGTGTGTGTGTATACATGTATATATATTTACAACAACAACAACAACAACAACAAGAATTGCGTCATTGTTTCTATTTTTAGAAATTGCGTCATTGTTGCTTTTTTTTAGAAATTGCGTCATTGTTGCTATTTTTAGAAATTGCGTCATTGTTTCTATTTATAGAAATTGCGTCATTGTTTCTATTTTTAGAAATTGCGTCATTGTTTCTATTTATAGAAATTGCGTCATTGTTTCTATTTTTAGAAATTGCGTCATTGTTGCTATTTATAGAAATTGCGTCATTGTTTCTATTTTTAGAAATTGCGTCATTGTTTCTATTTTTAGAAATTGCGTCATTGTTTCTATTTTTTGAAATTGCGTCATTGTTTCTATTTTTAGAAATTGCGTCATTTTTCTATTTTTAGAAATTGCGTAATGTTGCTATTTTTAGAAATTGCGTAATGTTTCTATTCATATATATATATACAAAATATATAAACAAAACTAATGTGACAAGACAGACCAACTAAATTTATAACAAGGAAACGTTAAGATATGTTCAAACCTTCCTATGTTTGCGTTTAGAAAAAGTAAAAAGTCGAGCGTTGCCCCCGCCCGGCGGTGGCTCTTGTTAACTTATATTTTCAGTTCTTTTAATGTTTTCTTTTCATACAATACCGAAATAATATCTCACATACACTAACACCACATATTTGATCCATATCAGTTAATAAATATTTTGACAAACCGGCGCCAATCCGTAAGCAGCGTAATGACGTCATCCTAAGTATACAACTCATTCATAAACGTTGACGTCATTCCAAACATACATATATGATAAATTGGGCACTGATGTAAACATAATACTATCCATTCTAAGACATAAGTTTTTATTGTTGAAAACTTGTTAAAATAACTTTTTTTTCTTTTTAATAATTACTATGTATAGGTTAACGTTCATTAGTACGTATTTTCAAAAATAAATTGGTTAAAAGCGGCGCAGCCGCGCGACCAATTCATTATTGTTAATGCGTACTAATAAACTTTAACCGGCTTAGTGTTTTAAATTATTTTTGTACTCTCTCAACATTTCTCCGCCCCTTTTCGTCACGCGACATTGATTGACACCCCGAAACACAAAAAATATTCCTGTCAATATCGGCGTTGTCTGATCTTTTACCGCGAATCTGTCTTCGCGTCAAGGTCAAGTTTTATGTTTAATGTTTATAGAAAGGATGTTTATAAGGACATTGGGATGAAGGGTTGTGTTTATTGCTTTAACATATAAAATAGAAATCGTCTACGGAGGAGTAATTTGTAAGAACAAAGTTAGGTACCTGTCCAGCATTACCTTGTTTTCAATGTTGCTCTTTTACTTTAATTATTTATTGGAGTATAAGCCTGGATGTAACACCTTTTCTCATTTTATTCAAAATCTCATAGCAGCTATTCGGCCGTTTTTTATTGTGAATATAATTCGGTACCAGTAAGACATGTTAATTTTATCAAAACAATAGAACTTCCAAACCTTTTCAATTTCGTCTGAAAAGATATTGTTCAAAGAATTGATTTACCTGAAATGGGGTCCCAGTTACTGCACATCTGCATTCAAGTGTAGCTCCGCCTCAAAGGCACACATGCGGAATAGCGTCGGTTAATCAGTTCATTCGATTTACCTGGTTAGTAGTACTGGTTGTTTAAAGCTGATTTATTTAAATAAGTTCTTTCACAATTTGAAAACTACTGCCATCTCATTAGACAAAAAATAATTTCAAACACTAAATCTTAGCAACAGTAAGGTGCAAACTCAACCTCGTTATACGAAAATCGGCACCGGAAGTTATTTCCGATTGAAAAAATAACATTAGTGATCTTCATTATTTTATCTTGTTAGAATCGAAATAATGATAATAAAAATTCCCATGAAAAATTGTTTTATTGAGGTAAAGAATTTAAAATATAAAAGAAGGTGGTAGAATATGCAAAAAAAAAAAAACGCCAACAAAAAACTGACCTGTGTTTGCGGTTCTGATTCCCGCTCACGGGCGGCAACTTGGCAAGCCTCGTAACTGCGCAATGGGTGGGCGGGCTCCTCCGGGACAGATATTCCGATCCAAACCGCAAAATATGATAGCTATTATTAGTCTATAATAAAATTGCATGGTCCAATATAAATCTATAATTATATGTACATACTTTTATTGCTTTTATTTTCTTAGTGATGCCATTATTCTTTTGCTAGAACAACTAGAAACAAAATCTTGTTCTGTCCAGTTGTGGGTTGAGTTAAATAAGAGGGCGTACGTGTAGGAGGTACGTGATATATTTTTCAGAAGCTGTGATGACATTAATAACTATTCCTTACTATTCATTACTTCATTGTCTGCGAATCTGTATAATTTTCTATTCGAATTAAATATAGCATTAGAAATTTCGACTGGTTTCGAGCGAAGTTAAGTTTATGTCCCTTTTATGTGGTTCCTATTTTGGATATCTTTTTAAAGAACTTTTGTTATATTTACTGGTTTTATCATATTTCAAACTATTGTATATTTTAAAAAACGACAGAAAGTCTAAATATGAATAAAGAAGCTATTTTTAAATCAACATTAAACAATTCGAACTGACAGGCTCTTTTGTGACAGAGAGTATGAAATAATAAAACATATAGTGTCAAATTGAAACACATGCATTTTTTTCAAAATTTGTTTTCTTCCTACATCCTAAACTATGGTCTCTTTCACGAAAATTCGCGACCCAAAAACTATCCTATCATGTGTAATATCTCATGTGTTATAATCATTTTGGTATTATTAGTTCATATTTATATAATATATATATTTATATATTCGATGTTAAAACATCCGAGCACAATGATTTTGTAGTTTGTTAGACATGTTATTATGTAGATGTTATAATCTAAGAATATGAAGAGAATGATCGGAAAACATTGGCATGGTAATTGGCGGACAATATATGTGACATCGTACTTTCAAAATATATCTTATTTATATATCATAGTACAAGACCAATGGAAATTTGGCAGTTGGTTATATGTTTAATGTAAGCTATATACATGATTAATAACATATGCGTCAAAGGTTATTCACGCATCTTCTGATAATTTGAAGATATAGAAAAATATGATAGCCGGAAAATTCAGTCCCAGCATCTCATTTGTGCTTCTTGTCATCAATAGTATCGAAAAGAAATTTGACAGAACTTTCAATTATTGTCGACTTATTTTCTTTTCTACTTATGATTAGAATAAAATGACTTCTAAGAATGGTTTAAGCACTCTTGAATTGTTTTCTTATATACAATGTTTGCAATAAATAAATAATTTTTAAAATGCGGTTAATTAGAGAATATTTGTTTGTTTTTTGTGTAAAATCAAATTTAAAGAAGAAACATACATAATTATTCTCATTTTATGCATAAATACAAGTTTAAATGACATTTCTTCCATATCTTGAATATTAAAATCTGTTTTTCCAAATGTTAGCCTCAAATTTAGACGTATAACTAATAATACATGAAGACTAGAGCTTTAAATATATTCAAAACTTCATGTTTAGATGGCGATGGTATATTTATTTTTAACATAAATCATGATTAATCTTTTGCATTAATAACTAAGATAAACAATTTCTAGACGATGACAAAATATATCCGTCATACGAAGTCCTTTAAGAATTAAAAAAAAGGAAAATAAATCACTTGATAAGTGTCTGTGCTTGTACTCATATACTTTTAAAATGCAACAGGTGTTTCCAAAAGTTATATCTATACTGCATTGGATATGTTAAAAGAATGATAACAATCATGAGCACATTTACATAGACCTCTTATTAACTTTACTTCAAACAGTCGAAATATCCGAGACAATAGTTTAGTTTTAAATTACAATTTGCAGCATGTGAAGTACATAATAGAAATATATGCATTTTCATTGAAAGAAAACCACATCACTTTCTCTTGTAAACGTCTCAGGAAATCTTAACCTATTTTCCGAACTCTGGTATTACACTGGTATTATGCACAATTTGTATGGATGAAGCTGATATTATGCGCAATTTGTAGATAATGTAGATTTATAACCTTCTGTTTGTTAAGAGGTACTCAGACTCCCTTGAAAATAAGACAATAAGGAAATGATAATTAAACATTCCAAAATAAAGTGTACAAACAGTACTATAAAACAGACAAAAGGCACTTTTATAAATTAGCTGCCTTATTCTACAGACAGTTATTGCCATTTTAATGATATCTGATGACAGAGCAATTAAGAAACTTCACAGCTTTAAAATATCTAAGCACCATTTATCTAACTTTCCGTTTTTTTCTAATGCACAGATAACCTTAACTTATTTTAGAGGTAATTTTTATCAAAATTAGACTGAATAATTATGGATACGAATGCTTAATTTTCAATTACGCCGTGATGAGTGACTTTCAGCTTTCCATTTTGACTAAGTTTATTTTTCTATCTATCAAAAACATCGAATAATGTCTGCGATATTTTCGCACAAACAACAAACAATTCGGACAATTTTCATTTCCAAGAAGTATCAGACATTGTCAAGGTATTTTCATATTTGCAATATCATTATGACAATTAATGTCAGACACAATTGTTTTAATTACAAGTTGAGTGTTTGAGCATCGCGGATAACTAAATTTAAGCGTGTACAATATCGACAAAAAAGTTTATTTTCGGTGTTCCTATTTGAGTTTATATTGTCGAAAGTCTCATTCTTCGAACGTTGCTCTCCATTGTTGACCGTTGTATGATAATGAACATATTTACTTTAAGTACGGTGTATATTTCATTATTAATTATCTCTATGAACAATAGGATCGTTACAAGTGAAAGAAAGCGCTTATTAGTGTTTTTGAATTGATGACAGAATGCTGTGGTCTTTCATTGAAAGTAAAATTACAAAACAACAACATTATATTTTAGGGAGACATTAGCAAAATTTTTATTTCTTCGTTTTGAATTTTTCATTCATTATTCTGTAAATGTCCTCAAAATAAAATCACTTATTATATATATCAGTTAACAAAATCATTCATAAATGGTAGTGTTAGCAGGTATAAAACTGTTCTCAATTATTTTTATTTATTTCAGTAACTTATTACGGTTATACTAGAATATTTATTTTACGTGTATCCTTATATCATTCTCACAGTTATCATCTTAGAAGTCATTTATTTACGTATGAATACTAGAATTTCATCAATAGCAAAAATTCAGCCAAAAATAATATTTTTAAAACCAAGTTATATTGACAAAATTGTTAACAAACCTAAGGAAATTAAACCATTAGGCCTTCGTTTAAAAGATGATTTAGATAAACTTAAAATTAATCCAGACAGTATCCTTCAAAATGACGATGAGGATGTTCCACCATGGACTTATAATTTCCCTGAAATAAATATTAACCTTTCAAATATAAAAAAGTCATCAAATTCACATGAACATTTCAAAGAGAAGTTTCTAGCAATTAAGGAAGAACATGAAGATTTTAAACATATTTATACGGACGGTTCAAAGGAAGGTTGCAAAGTAGGTGCGGCTGTGTATGAAAATGATTTTACATCTAGTATGAGGTTACCAGATAATGCATCAATTTTACTGCTGAAGCAAAAGCTATAGATTTAGCAGAACAGAACAGAACAGATATTTTATTAAGACTTGTACAAAGTACATCATCTACAATACATTATATTCACATATGTAATCGCTGCATGAAAATTAACAAACAAAATATGGATATCACAAATTACGTATACAATAGTTTCATAACAACAAACAAACAAACATGCAATCAATCAATCAATCAATCAATCAATCAATCAATCAAACAAACAAACAAACAAACAAACAAACATGTAGCTATGGAAAAATGTGTATTTACTATCTACTTTTATAATTAAATAAGACGCTTTTATGGATATTTTTGGAATCAAAACAAAACATTTGGAGAATGAACACTAATTGTAATCAGACAGTAGCATTTGAAAGTACATACCTAATGGAAAGAGCTTCTTTAACAAATTTGGATAAACGTATAAGCTCATTTTTATTTTGTGAGTTTAACAGTTGAGTAAATTTGTAAACTGATGGATTTCTGTAGTAGTAGGCTTTTAAGTATTGTTTTCTTATAACATCATAGCATTTACATATACAGATAAAATGGTACTCATCCTCAATATCTAAATCATTACAAAACAAACAATATCTTTCTTCACGAGGGATTCTATTTCTACTAAATCTACCTGTTTGAATTCTTAAAGGAAGGCCATTCATTCTTAATTTACAAAAATAAAATCTAAAACACCTAGGTAGTATATTTAAATAACATTCATATTCAGAATAAGATTTGACATTTCTATATATACATAAAACAGGACTTTTTTCAAGATTACTGAACCATTCTTGCTTGAAGGAATCAATAAGACGACATTTAAATTCAGATAAAAACATAACCTTGTCTATATTGTCACAATTATCAAAAATATATGAAAACCCATAATTATTTAAGATATTTTTAACATTAGAACCCAATTTGTCTTCCCTTTTCTGCTATCTTCAAGTGCCTGAGTGTAAACTGTTTTTAATATTATATTGTCTGTATTTACAAGTTTTAACCAGAACTTAATAATTCTCACATATCTATGAATATATAATGGATATCTGCCAAGTTCACCATATACACTAGTATTACAAGTATTTAATCTAACTTTTAACAATCTTTTACAAAATTTTAAATGTATTCTTTCCATTTCCTTAGATTTAGAATAACCCCAAATTTCACATGAATAATTTAGTATTGGTGAAACGAAGGCATCAAACAATTGACATAATGTTTTTGGACTAAAATCATACTCTTTGCATTTACATAACAGCATATTCATTGATTTTAAAGCTTTTCCAATTAAATGTTCTTGATTTAGAATGAATTTACCAGTATAATTAAAAACAGTACCTAGATAATTGAAATCATTAACAGCTTCGATTTCTTGGCCATCATAGGTCCAATGCTCAGAGGCTAAAAGTGCACCCCTTTTTCGAAATACCATTATTTTTGTTTTTGAAGTATTAACTTTAAGGCCCCAAGTGTTACAATAAGACAATAAGAGATTCAAAAGAGTTTGTATTTCATCTGGACTTTTACCTATGATAGCCATATCATCAGCAAATAATAAAAGAATTAAAACTATATCATCTAAAGTAAGACCTGCTTCAATTTCAGACTGAAGATATAATTCAAGGTCTTCAACAAAAAGTGAAAATAAAAGAGGGGACATAACTTCCCCTTGACGAAGACCTACAGCATATAAAAAATAGTCCGAATAGCTAGAACATGACTTAACACAAGATTTTACTTTTTGATACATATCACGTATTATACTAAGTAACTTCCCTTGAATTCCGCAATTATACAATTTAAACCAAAGGCCATTTCTATACACAGAGTCAAAGCATTTCATCATATCGACAAATATAACATATAATCTTTTATTATCATTTAAATATTTCTGAACCAATGAATTAAGAATAAAAATAGCGTCTACAGTAGATCTTCCCTTACGAAATCCGAACTGTGCATCCGAAATAGTGTTATGTTCATTACAAAATTTTTGCGATTCGTCTATTTATAACTGTAGTAATATATTTTGACAAGCAACTTACAAGTGTAATGCCTCTGTAATTATTAACGTCATTTTGATTCCCTTTTTTATGCAGAGGGATAATTATACCTTCGGTCCATTTATCAGGAAAACAGCCCGAGTTTAAAATACAATTAAATAAGTCACAAATATGAGACGATAAAATATCAATACTTTCTATAAAATATTCGTTCAATAAACAATCATTACCATAAGCTTTATTACGCTTCAGTGATTTAACAGCCAATAAAATTTCAGAACAAGTAATAGGCTCGTCTAACTCAGGAAAAATTTCATTAGTATTGTAAAATCATTATTTTCACAAAATTCCTCAGCTTCAGCATTGTAACACTGAAAAAAGTCATTGCTTAAGTTAGAAAAATATTCTCTAAATTGTTCTAAATTTATTTTATTATCAACTTTTCCCGTTTGTTTTTTAAAATATTTCCAAAATCTTTCGGCTTACTCTTTTTTCAAATTTTCTATTTCTTGCATTTTCTTTCTATAGAACATATTTTTCTTCTTTGTAATAACAGATTTATAAGCAGATTTATGATTACACAAAATTACTCTATTTTCATCCGTTTTACAACAGTTAAATGATTTTAATGATTCTAAATATACGTTTCGTGCATCAATGCAATCTTTATCAAACCATTCTGAGTGCTTCATGTATTTTTCTGCATCATAGTAATGAACACTTCTAGATTTCAAATTATATGAAAAAGAGGATCTGCAACACTCCGCATTGTATCTGTAAATTTATTCAATGCGTCATTAACAGACTGTCTACTATTACAATCTAATGTATTAACAATAGTATTAAAAACGGGTAAATTTACAATTATGCCCGAACGAAATTGTTGCCTGCGATCATTGTCCCACTTAAATTTGATCTCAGAATAATCTGCATTATTTATCGTGCGTATTATTACATTCAAGTGACAAGGTCAAAGGGGAATGATCACTCCATTCATTAAATGGATGTATAGTAAAAGTCACTGATCAATGAAAAATTGCGTTCATTGCATAACACATAGTCTATCACAGATAAACCGTTATGAGATAAAAAGTATAAGTGTTAGTATTCCCGATACGGCCATTGATTATACGTATACATGATGATTTTACAAAAATCTAACAGTTTAATGCCATAATTGTTATGTTTACTATCTATTGTGGCCCTGCATGGGGTACTATCGGGTTCATAATCTATGTCATCAATGTTTTTATTTACTTTATCATGTACAATGAAATCATTTTTGTTGCCTACCTACTGTTAAAGTCACCTAGAAGATAAAACACAACCAATATTTTCATAATTAGATACATCATTTTCTAAACGTTTCAAAATAAGTCTATATTAAAAAGTATTATATACAGGTGAATTTTCACCCCAAATATACACACCACACAAATATATATCTTCATCAACATTAAAAAAATTGCGATCTAATTTCAACCAACCATATAATTGTATCAAAATGGTTCTGAACAATTTGAATTCCTTCTTTTAAATATTCTTTATAATAAAGTACTATTCCGCCACTGCATCTGCGAGCATTCTTATTTTGAAATTTTCGAAAAAAGTTATGAGTGACGTAACCATTAATAGAAACATTACTTTGAGCATTTGTCCATGATTCATATAAAAAACAAATATCATGATTACTTATAATATTGACAAAATCTTTGTTTACTTTTTTATCATTTGTAAGTCCGTGGACATTCCATGAAAGTATGGAAAGTTCATCTTTTAGCATTGTCATACATAGAACAGCATACCCATGATAAATTTGTGATATTTTCTGACTCGCTTTCTGTTTTAATATCCATTAAAAATACAAAATCTGACAATATCATGATAAAGAAACTTCTTTTACGATTTCATGATATACTTAAAATAAAATATATTAAATTATATTGGATTCCAAGTCATGTAGGTATACGAGGAAATGAAAAAGTAGATGCTTTAGATAAACAAGCATTAAATTTTCAAAAAAAACTGACTTATTGTTACCTGCTTGTGATTTTAGAACGGCTATAAATAAACTCGTTTCATCTGAATGGAAAGCAAATTGGGACAATGCCGTCTTTAATAAACTTCATGATATAAACCTATCTCTTGATGTGTCACTGTCTCTGTCTTTGTCAAACCGCCATGATCAAACAGTTCTTCTTCGATGCAGAATTGGACACACTAAAGTTACACATTCTTATCTCCTCACGAATGACAATGCCCCTTTCTGTGTAGGTTGTAATGTTACTGTCAAGCATTTTCTTCTGGGATGTCATGATTTTTCACAGGCCCGTAACAGATTTTATAATGTTAACTCACTCAAAGAACTCTTTAATACAATTCCATCAAAAAACATCATCGATTATTTGAAAGAGATAAACTTGTATTCAAGGATCTGATTGGCTCTTTTTTATTATCATTTACAAAGTTTTACATAATATTTTAAGCCTATTATAGCATTCGGCACGATATGGCCATTTATGTGTTGACGTGCCGTAAAGTCCAAACAAACAAACAAAACGTATGAAAACAAAGTTAATTATACATTGTATTTGAGTTATTGGATACTGTTTGTTTAAAGACACATTATTCCTCAGAAACCCAAATTTGTTTAATTCTTTAAGAATGTCACATATGTCATACAAAAATGTAACAATTATTGATTTAGAGCAAGCCAGATGTTAAACAACTGAGGAAAGTAGCGATGCCACGCAGTAATGTGTTATAATGATAGCAAATGTAGAAAAACTCATACAAAATACTAATTCTTTTTTATTATACCAATTGTCAAAAGTGCAAAGGAAGCAAATTTAAATGATTTATATTGCAAATATGTAAATGCTTAAGAATCTGTAACAAGATACAAAAAAAACAAATGACAAATAACAATGATTTCTGGGGCATAATGGGCTTTTAAATAAATGTTTCATGTTATCAAATGCAAATGTTGCATAATAGAGGAATGTACAATAAGGTTGAAGGGGACCACAAACTATTTGTCTGTATAATAAACCTTCATACATACATTGTCAACGTCTTGTGTGCCCATAGGAGTTAGAATTATAAGGATATTGTCAAATTTGGTATGTAACACATTTCATAGACATCGCAAATAAGTTCATACAGAAAACATCAAGATAATTTCCCCATAGTCCTGCTATAAAATAGATATATGAATATGCTTCGCAGACATGTAACCTAATTTTGTTTGTATTACCTGCAAGTATAACAGTCTTACATTCTTGTCTCAATATTACTAGATTATAAGGTCTATAAACCTTATATTATTAAATAATAAACACGTCTTATGAGCCCGACTTTCTCGTAAACGATATGAGATTATTTTAAGAACACATAAAACAAGCATTTTTCAATTAGACTTCTTTCCTTTGAGTAAGTAGAAAACAATGCCCTTATCTGAAGTACTGAAGTATACATTGCTTGATAATATAATCCATTTTTGTCATCAAAGCCATGTTGATTTTAATCACAAGGTACAAAAAAAAAAACAAATTGACAAATGTACTTTCATACTTCTGATTTTCAACCAAGGTTTTCAAACTCGAGCAAAACCTGTCACACACATTCTTACGATGTTGTGTGACAATTGGGACAAAAGTGTGACCAGTAGAGTATTAAAAAACTAAATGACCAGCAGATTGTTAACAACTGTAATGTCATCGTCGGATACACAAGGTTGATTAACATTTAACATGACATAACTGATAAATGTAAATGGTTCGGCCGTGGGTATCCGACGATGCTAATGTGGACAGACCAGAGTTGACATAAGATGAATGGCCGACATTCAACAATCTAAAACCTCACCCTCATCCAACCTATAAGTTTCACCACTGACTTTTTCATACTGAACTTATTACAAAAAATAACTGACATTTTACAAAGGTAATAAATTTTATGTAATAGTTATTCATTTAAACGGTTAAAAATGTATTTTGCAGCCATTTTTGAAATATATCTATTTTATTGCAAGTAAAATGTGTTGTTTGTTTGTTGTTTTTCTTGTTATTTTTTTTTCTTTTCTATGTTTTTGACGCTAGGCAGTAACATAGCCGAAAACCACTTTCATACAATGTTTATTACAAAAATATTACAGTATACTTATATTTTTCATTGCTTACACATATAATGTTATAATCATTCATTTAGACAGTTGAAAAATTTATGTAATAGATATTTTAAAAATGTCCATTTCATCGCCAGTAAAATGTGAGTTTTGTTTGGCTTTCCATGTTTTTGACGCTACTGTAGACCGTTACGTATCCGAAAAACACTTTCATACTGTATTTATAAAAATAATATCACTGACATTTTCCATTGGTAACAAAAGAAAGTAATAGCTGTTCATTTAAAAGGTTGAAAAAAATATTAATAGCAGCTCTTGTTTTAGTTACGACTATTTTAACGCCCGTAGAAATGTGTTTTTCGGCTTTTCCATGTTTTTTTAACGCTAGACTGTTACTTTGCCGAAAAACACTTTCATATCGCATTAAATACAGAAAAGAATCATTCCTTTATTTTCACTGGTTGCAAAATGAAAGTAAATATAACCATCAAAAACCAATTTCATCAAATAACCATCAAAAATTGTTTATATTGCTGAATTTAATCACAGCCTTAATATTTCTTTGTATTTAAAGTGTTTTTCGGTATTTTTTGGTGTTTTTCGGTTTTTCGGTGTTTTTCGGCAATTCCATGCACCCATTAATATAAGCAGATTAAAATAGTTCCTATTTTCTGAACATGAATTTAATGTATTTATTTCTTAATGCTTAATGAATGAAAAGTGTGCGTATTTGGTAAGATGTTTAAGAAACAGTTGTTTTTTTAAACTTTAAGTAATTATTCGAATAATTATTGGTCACTAGCATAGTTCAATACATAGATGACTACTATAATTGTCCAGCTGCTTAAATCAAATATTCAAGAAGAAAGAGAAGTTTCTGATTGTTCTGAACATCTGGATAAAAAATGTGATCTCATTTAAACAACTGAACTAACTAATTAGAATACTTACACACAATTGTTAGTATTCATCAGTAGCAATTCTAGAGAAATAAGAAACATTCTCTGGTCACTATCGCTCCCATTGAAGTTTCTTATTTCTATTTGTTTGTTTGTTTGATTGGGGTTTACGTCACACCGACACAGTATAAGTCATTTGGCGACGTTCTAGCTTTACTGGTGGAGAAAGACCTCAGGTGGCCTTCCGTGCATTATTTCAGGCACAAACAGACACCTGAAACCAACGACGTTCCGTTAGCTAGTTGGATAGCTTCCTCACATGATAAAATCCAAAGTTCCTGTCGGGATTCAACCCACAGCGGTAAGACAGCACATATGAACATAAGCATATTATTAAAATTTACATGTACAACTGTTTCTTGTATGTTGAGATAACTGTATAATTTACTAACTTTAATAAATAGATAAATGATGTTGTTTAAATACATAAGTCAAAGTGTCAAACAAATTGTTATTATTAGAGTTGTTTAACGTGTAAAATGAAACAATTTGAACAAGATTTTCTTCTGTATTCCCAATTGTCTAGTATTAAGAAAAATAAATAAGAAATATTTGTGATACATTGTCGACAATATTACATATATTGTCTACCAGTGTATCATGCCAATATCTTCCAATCATTTACCACACATTATTACATTATAACATCTATAAACCTTGTAAGATTACATAATAACATGTCTAACAAACTAAAACTCTCATTATTGTCGGATTATGATGTCTTAAGATGGAATATATTCAAGATTGCTTTCTTTGAACAAGAAATGACCAATTTTCCTTTATTAAGTTTTTATTTAAATTATTTTGTTCGATATAAATCTATATTTATTTCTTTATAATAACGGTGAATTTAGCGCTCTTTTACACAAAAATATAACGTAAAAAAAGGTTGCTTTTGATTCCGAAAAATGTAATTATACGACGAATTTTCGGCAAGTTCTTAAAATGTCTTCAAAACATCCAAACGCACCACAAGAGCATCAAACAGTTACATTTATTTAATCGTGCTTTCAGCCGTAAAAAGTTGCCCCAGAGGTTACTTCTGCTCCTTCCAGATCATTGGAAGGAGAAAATATTCAACTGATCAATATTATTATATAGATGATTTGATAAAATATATGTAAATGCAAGACGATGACCTTGAATCAAGTGACCCCAAAATTAACCCACAGCCATGGGACCAATCAATGTATGTTTGTCTTAAATATGCAATACGTCAACTTCGTAAAAAAGAAATGTGTATGTAATTCTTTTGTTAGCAAACGAGCACGCGTGACTGAAAATATGAAAATCAAGATCACCAAGGAAGGGCGAGTTTTAATGAGCGCAACCCTCTCACGATCCAGCAAGACAGGACCACCGGCAAGGATCAATCTTTGGACTATCCAATGTGTGTTTCTCCCAAATATTAAATACACCAGTCAATGGAAGAGGCCCTATGCAAAGTTGAAAACTCTTTTTTAGAACCCTCGCCATTGGTCCCACTGACCAAGACGATCACGTTATATTTCTGAATAAATTAAGGCTTTATGAACATAACTGTTAAAATCTTTTTAAACACTAGTAACCACTACCCCACCGAGCCCTTACTCAGCTCAAAGTGAAGACTACCTAAGGTATGTTGCTACAACATATAAAAGACATCTGTTAATAAATAAAGGTTGCACGTGCAAAAGCGTAAATATATATTTTTTTTTGGCATTTAAAAATGTTGACCTTGACCCATATGAACAGTAACTCCACCCAAAGGTTGACGATCACTGTAGGCGTGTCCCTATAAACTTTTCAATTTATAGATAAAATATGACAAACAAGATCAACAAGGAAAGGCGGCGTTCACACACTGGCCATAGCTTTCGCGGAAGCGGTGGGTCTACCGCAGCGACGGTGGAGTATTCGTCGCAGAAGCGGTGGATAAAGTATGGCCGTTTGTTGTTTTCGGTAAGTATATGACTGAATTTTGTTTTATGTTTTAATGTTTTACTGGAAACACTCAGTGAGACTGGAGCCCACATATGTACTCTTTCAACCTATTACACGGGCACGGTGCAATTCATTGCCGTTTATGCAAACACTTCTGTACAGTTTGATGAGGGGACGCCACTTTTGCCTAATTTTGGTTAAAACACATACAAATGTGTGCAAAATGACCCATAATACATCGGCATCACATCGAATCAATGATACTTTCACAAATTAACCATAATTTGGAAAATTGGGAAATTAGTATTGCCTGTTTATAAAATAAATGACAAAAAATGTTTTCGTCGCAGACGGCGGTGGATTCGATTGCAACGCAGTGCGGTGGGCCCGATACCATTTTTGTATATTTTAAGAATTTAACTTGACGTAAGGCACTTTTCAATTGAGTACAGCCCTTTTCTTACTTTGACATCTGAGAAACGTGTTTATTTTAAGTTTTTAAACGATATTAATTATTATATATACGCTCGTACAAATATATGTCCGAGGCCCGCTTTCATTTTCCTTCCATTGAAAATTACTTCAGCCATTATCATGGAATAATCCACGTTCAACCTTGCACTTAAAAAGACCGTAAGTTCATTTTTTGTCATACAGACATACATGTATAAGAGATACTCGTAAAGATAAACAGAACATGCTTCTTGAATACGAAAATTTAATGTCACTGTGTTATATTACCATATATAGTGAGAACACCAATATAAATAAATTGTATGTTTACAGCGTAAGAGTTATTTCAGGAAAAGTTTTTTCTCTATTACTTTTTAGAAAAGACCTACGCGTTTAATAGCTTTAGTTTATCTTCTTTTTCTTAAATTGTGACATTTATAAAAAAAATGGTTTCAAATATGGTATATGTTTAAAGAATTTTAAAGTATGAAATGAAATAAAAAAAAAAGGTAATAGCAGTATTTTATGGAATTAAGTCTTTCTCTAATAATGTACACAAATATAGTAAAGAACGTAATAAGCGGGAGAAAAAAGATTTTTCAGACTTAAATTTAAGTCATATGACCTTGAAATAACCACAATTAAGGAAAAAATCAAATTCACGTACAGGAAATGAGATCGGTGAACCCTAAGTTTTTATCCCGCTCTAAATGTTTATGTTATCATATTCTGGCATCATGCTTAATTTAAAGAATATAATTTTATCGAACCTCCTTAATTTTGCGTGTATGTGTTTATAATACTGCACGTTTGTTGGATAATCGTGACGTTTATATACATACAATGTACTTTTTAAATACATGGCTGCCGTCAATTTATGAAATTATTTCATTTTTTAAACAAAAAATGCTTGATGTATTATGAGTTCGTTATAAATAAATCCAACAGGTTATGTGGTCGTAAATAAACGGTTGTTCGCAATATTAATAGCTATTGAAGTTCTTTATTATACTTGTACATGTGTGTAAAAATCAGAAAATAAAGTTACAAATAAACCAAAAAGCTCTATAAATAAATAAACGTCTGGATTTTCCAACGAAAAATTACGTTACAAACATGCAGTATTATAAAGTTTATATATTTATATACACGACTGCTGTTTATTTAATAAGAAATTGTATGTTTATGTATTATATTTTCAAACAACCGTTTATATACGGCCATATTGTATAGCCTTTCAAAATCTTTATAACTAATATGATACCCCCGAAAATGCCATGAATATGTGTTAACTTTATGTATTTATAACTCATATGCCGCAATGCAAAACTATATGCTTATATATATATATACCTGCCATGCCGCTTTTAATAAGTCAGAAATCGGCATTGGTTATAAAGTAAAACACGTGATCACGTGTTACATGTAAATGTCTGACACATGTGCTATTTTGGCTGGATTCATCACATTTGTGGACTTCCCTGCACATCGCTAAATTTCCTTTCGGTGGTGCATCAAGGTCAAATATTATGACTCTTAGTTTTCTCTACGGTCCAGGTTGTCAAATGCATGCTCCCTAATATGAACTTGGAAATACAAATATGATAAAGGGCACTATATATGTTCTTACTTTCCTGCGCTTTTCAACTGAAATGGTGCATTCACACTCAAAAATACTTGATATCTAGTAATAACCCGCAATAAATAGTTGAACGTGGATTATTCCATGATAATTATGGCTGAAGTAATTTTCAATGGAAGGAAAATGAAAGCGGACCTCGGACATATTTTGTACAAGAGTATATATAATAATTAATATCGTTTTAAACATCAAATAAACACGTTTCTCAGATGTCAAAGTAAGAAAAGGGCTGTACTCAATTGAAAAATGCCTAACCTCAAGTTAAATTCTTAAAATATACAAAAATGGTATCGGGCCCACCGCACTGCGTTGCAATCGAATCCACCGCCGTCTGCGACGAAAACAATTTTTTATCAGTAATTTTATAAACAGGCAATAACAATTTCCCAATTTTCCAAATTATGGTTAATTTGTGAAAGTGTCGTTGATTCGATGTGATGCCGATGTATTATGGGTCGTTTTGCACACATTTGTAAGTGTTTTAACCAAAATAAGGCAAAAGTGGCGTCCCCTCATCAAACTGTACAGAAGTGTTTGCATAAACGGCAATGAATTGCACCGTGCCCGTGTAATAGGTTGAAAGAGAACATATGTGGGCTCCAGTCTCACTGAGTGTTTCCAGTAAAACATTAAAACATAAAACAAAATTCAGTCATATACTTACCGAAAACAACAAACGGCCATACTTTATCCACCGCTTCTGCGACGAATACTCCACCGTCGCTGCGGTAGACCCAAGGCTTCTGCGAAAGCTATGGCCAGTGTGGTTCAGTGAAGGACTGTAAGAGCAAAGGTTTACACCACTGATCTTGGCCAGTGATCCCAAACTGCACCAAAAGTTAGGATTCTATTAAGGGTATATACCTTCCATATATGGAAGATATCATTTAAGCTATATCCAACTTGTCGAAACAGGTTAACATACGAGGGTCCTATTCTTTTAGTTATCAAAAGGGAATAACTTGGACAATGGTGACAATGTACTTAGTATTGATGTATTCATTGAAATGTCACATTAAAAGTTCCATGATACTCGCCGTATGAACACATCTCCTTAACAATTACGTGTTGAAATATTGAATTCTGTTTAAGTCGGCGCTAGGGGAGAACGGTAGGTTGAAATAAAACTACCGTCCATGAACAGACTCAAACAAAACACATTTTCAAGCTTGACGTGACGGGCATTCTTTAGAGATTTTATTTTCTCTATTGTAATCATTTCTGTTTTCAAAGTGCTTAATTTTAAGGGAACTTACTTGGAAATATGAAATTCATTATAATGATCATAGTTATGTTACTAACCAAGATCGGGACTATTAAAAAGCTAAACTGTGAAGCTTTTTGTACAGGTACAACTTAAAATAAAATCAACTTGCACGTTTATGTTAACCTTAAACGGCCAGACTGACGGATCGTTCAATTACTATATACCGGGGATATAACATAGATAATATTGTACACGCCAGTAGTTTGGATAAATTATTAGAATATAAAGAAGTTCAGGAGAGGTTTTGATGGAAATATCATTAACACTGCCTTTCCAAAATTTGTAGAAGTAACACGTACTAGTGATACCATAGATCTACGAATTGCAAGGTAAGAATTGTCATACTTTTTTGGTTCTTTGGATCATTGATTCCAGCACTTTAAGTTTTGAAAATTGAGTACCGCTCAAACCGGTGCTAGGGAATAGGATAGATGTGGCACTTTTTCAATTATCCTCATGTCCCTTTTTTCCAACAAACCTTGCAATTTTTCATGTTATTTTTTTTTTTGGTAAATTTTTTAACGTATTTAAAAATTTAAAAAGGGGAAAACACTATAAATTTTTTGGGTTCTTTACCCCCAACAAATAATATTTCTAATTGTTTTTTTTAAAAAAGGGAAAATCTAAAAATTAAACAATTAAAAAAAATACAAAATTTGGTCAAAAAAAACCAAAAAAAAAAACCAAAAAAAAAACAACATTTTGTAAAAACTAGCACAAAACGGAAGTGCGGGGACTTTCCCATTTAAATTTGGGAAATTTTTCCCAAACTAAAAAAGGCTTATTGTAATATTTCTTTTTAGCTGAACAATTTTTTGGCTTCATAATAAAAAGGGAAACCAAAGTAATCCAAAGTGCTTTATATATTTTACTTTATTTCTTTTTTTTTTATTTTTTATGAATAAAATACTTTTTGTCTGAAATTAGTATTTGCTTTTTTTTTATGTGTAAAAACCCCCATTGAAAAAAAACTTTCATCTTTTTCGGACTTTTCAAATTTTTGACTTGAACTAAATTTTTGTATTTGTAAAAACAGAAAATGACAAATTGAAAAGGGTTTTTAATTACATTCTAAATTTTGGAAATTTTTTATTAAACCCCCCCAAGAAAGAAAGTAATTTTAAAAAATTTAACATATTTTTTTGTTATTGGGAACGTTTTTCGGACTTGGAATAAATATTTGCAGCATTCAAAAGTTACAAAAAGTTACAATTCGAATAAATTAGGAGAAAAATCGACCAGAACAGTCACATGTCAAATTTCAAAATATCTACATGATCAGTTTATATCTTCAATAACTTCGTCGTCGAAACAAAATCTAGGATGCTGAAACCTTTAACCGAGTGTGTCATATATATTGCATTATGGAATAGACATACTAATGCATTTTAAAATAACAAAGAAACTCACTTGCCTGGCAAAAATTCGTTCACCCGTTCGAAAAATCACGCCGTGTTCTCCATTTTGTCAAGTTTGCAACTAATTCGCTCGCTTGAACCAAGTGTGCAACCACTTCACGTCCTGCCTCTTGATAACTCTCTCGTCTCCTTGGGTATTGATAACAGTTGTTAAATTGCCAATTATATGCAAACACCTTTTGATCTTGAGCTAGATATTTTTTTGTTTATATATGTGCATATACATGTATATATAATAGAGATAAAGGAAGCCAAAAACGGCAAAATAGAAAATGATGCAGACTCGATTTGATTGAGCATAGTTATTGACGGTACTGGAAATTGCATGTTATCGTCCAATCCCCTAGCACTAACTTAAAATTTAACATTAAATTGTTAAAATCTTTAATTTTGAAAACTCCGCAGATGTTTATACGACTCATCATTTCTAATCTTATCACTTTTAATCATTATTTCTATTAATATTAAAATTACTCTTAAGATATGAAACTACACAAGTCATGCACACACAAACATACAAAATTAAACATAATATTATATGAGAAATGCTTAATTGACACTAACATAGTAATGATATTCCCAATTTTTTATTGTTTTGTCAAGAAAAAAGTGATATAAGATAAGAGATGAGAAATAAGATATGAAAATAATGATCAACACTCCTGAGTTGCGTCAACAGAATGCCCCCCACCCCCCAAAAAAAAATCCAGCCACAAATGGCCAACGGAAGTAAATGTTCATTCTGATATTGTTAATACCCAAATTTGAAACACTCAACATCTAGTTAACACAAATTGTGTCTGACATTAATTACCATAATGATATTGCAAATATGATAATACATTGACAAGTCTAATGCTTCCAGAATATTGTCCGAATATGATTTTTGTCGCCGAACCCTTTGAGCGAGTTTAGAAAACGATGTCGCAGACAAAACCCAATTTTGTTGAGCGCCAATTTGGTTTACTATTCGAATAACCAACTACCTACTATCTGGTAGTTGGTTATTCGTAATTCCAAACTATTAAACAGCTGGTCGATTGTAATTCAATCTGCTTTCACAAACAATCTGCTTTCACAAACATGAAATGTTCGAACACATCATACATTTTTAAACACTGAATAAAAAGGGGACATACGGATAGTAGTTGGGTACCAAAAACACCAAAAGTTCATATTTCTCTCGCAGCTGCGCCACTCGGAAATGAAATATATTCCGATTAAACATATATCCTCTATATTACTTTTATGTAGTAGTTGTATTTAAAAGTATATTATCACTCATGTTATTGTTTATACGTTACAAAAAGACAAATTTAACTCATTTGCTAATGATTTAAATGATAACATAAAGTTTCAAGCTATATTGCATTTGCGATTCTTCGCCTGATTGTGCTACAGAAAATGAACCTTTATACATGAATTATTTTTCTCAAATACTTTACTGCAATGTCACAATTAAATCAATTAAAATAGAAATGCTAAGAAAAAAATTAGAACATGCCGATTACTACACCTATTTTGCCTAATCTTAAAATGTTCCAACCCTTTTTCTTTCAAAATATATTTATATATTTTTATTTCTATATATTTGCATTGTACATATTGTAAAAACTGAAAGGAATAAAATATGTTTATAAACTAACTAATCTTAAAATCCAAAAAGTCCAGTATCTAAATGTAGCAGTGCTAATATTTTAACATTTAATCATTTTTTAAAATATTTATATTTTTGGTCATGATGTGCCTTTAATGTTTACAGGCATCATTGGTCTTTAATACTAGTGAGAACTTCTCACACATTCCAATATATTGTACATGTTTAACTATTTGTAATCTGAGTTGACAGGTGTATGTTTTCATCCAATCAGATGAGAGTATTCTTATATTGTGATCACATGACCAGGTTTGGTGTGTAGTTTCAAAGTTTTAGAGTTAGAGGAAGGTTGTCATTTCTGCTTTCTCTTTGATAGTTTATTTTATATTTAAAGTGTTTGGAGGAAAATTGGACTAAGGTATTTATTCTTTTTGGTTTACAGTTGGTTATCTATCTCTAGGTTAAATGGTTTAAATTCTATTATGTGTATTATGGGTTTTATATGTCTTGGACTGATTCGTGAGTTGTTTTGGATTTTGTGTAAGAATTTGTAATGGATGATCTAAAATACTATTTCTCCTATTCTTAACATCTTGCATGAATATAACCTTAACTTTACAGCACAAGTCACATACACTGGATGTTAGAGTGATCGATTGTTTGTGGAGGAATATTGATAAATAATATAGAAGAGGGTACTTGTATCACTCACAAGGTATATAATGATGTTTTGTATTTATTGTGTAAGTTATATACATATTGTACATGTATGTAAATAGTAGATTATGATGAGATGTACTTTTACTAAGTGAAAGATGATATGGATTTACAAGTAATATTTATAATGTTTGTATAAAAGAGTAATTAATCATATTTAAATAAGTACATGTAGATTCTTATTTAAATTGATTTATTTGATATTAATATAAGTACAATGATATTGTTGTAATATATTTATGATGCCTTATTTTCTTTTCAGGCCCATTATTGTTTTGTGTTATTTATATTGTAAATACTACACCGAATAAATATCTAGCAAGAACCCTATTGTGTTGTTTTGCCCTGAGACCGTAGAGGCCCGGCTGCTAGATTGGCGCCCAACGTTGTGGATTGTCGTGATACATCGGTGTAGATTGGCGTGGTAAAGTGGTGTGGATTGGCGTGGTACAGTGGTGTGGATTGGCGTGGTAAAGTGGATTGGCGTGGTACAGTGATGTGTATTGGCATGGTATAGTTGTGTGGATTGTTGTGGTACAGTGTCGTTGGTATTGGAACGTGGATTGATTGGTTATTGCGTGGATCAATCTGAGGACAGATTTCAGCATTGTGAGAGGAGCAGCATCATTGTGGAACTGTATGACTTGTGTATGTGAAATTGGTCAAGTGAATCACTTATTATCTAGGTGTTAGTATTATATATTGGTGAGTTTGAGTGTAAATATTTACCTGGGTCACTATTTGTATATTTTTATCTGTTTATAAAATTTAAGTAAATTATAACTTACATTTTGAAGGAAAATTTCATATTAATTATGTAATTAATCATGTAATTGTTGATTTATAAGTCTCTAAGTTAAGCAATTATATTCAGTAAGATTTAAGACATACTGTAACAATACATGTTATTACTTTTGTAAGTTGTGTAAAGATAAAGCTTAATAGAGAATATATTTTGCTAGAATTTGTTTTAATATCAAGATTAGATTATCTAAAGTTACTTATTAATTACAAATAAGATTTCGCTTCAAGTCAAGATATAGGAATTTTAAGTAATTGATATTTTATTTGTTAATTAATTTGGTGACCCAGTACATAATAATAGTATGTATTAGTTAATGCTATAAAGGAATGTGAGTATATTTTTGGTATGTAAGAATAAATGTAAAGATCTGTAAGAGAAGTTCACAACAGAGCACTTGGTTAAGGTATTTACTGCATGGAGTTATCTTCTCTTTAACAAATATCTATTTCTTTAATTCTTCATCATCCATTCATTTTCTACATATTAATTGAGTGTAATATATTCAGCAAATTAAGTCAGATTATTGTTTTACGGTCAATCTCGTATTTGGTTGGTTGGTTCATTGTGTTGTTACATTTCAAGCGGAATTTCACTGGTAGTTAGGTGTTCGCAGTGATTTTTGTTTAAAATTTGGAACAATTATATTATTTATTTTGATTGGTTCTACCAACCTGGTGTGGTCAGTGATTACAATTTGATTTAGAAGTAAATGGTGATTAATTAATTATAGTTAACATCTGTCAACTTGATAATTAACTGCTGTGTTTTGCAGCACATATTTGTTTCCAATTTTTTACAGATAAGATTACAGATTGCAGATTACAGATTAACAGATTACAGATTTACAGAAAACAGATACAGATATTTATATGCATAAATTGTTTTTAGGTTACTGAGTCAAGTACAGATAAAGCCAAAGTAAAGAACAGATTGAGGTAAATTATTGAATAACATGTACCATGCCTATGTAATTTTTTTTCAGAAAATATATTAAGGTCGCGTCTGAATTTGAAATTGCGATAATCAACATAAAGTGAAATAATAGTGAAAATAATAAACGGAAGTGAATAAGAGATTGTAAAAAGTTGAACAGAACTGGACAGTTTGTAATATAGAAAGTGAATTACATAGAAAAACTTTCAAAATGAAAACAGTGAACACTATTGAAATTGAATTGAAGGAACAACATTGAAAATGAATTGAAGGAACAATATTGAAATTTAATTGAAGAAACAACATTGAATTTGAATTGAAGGAACAACACTGAAATTTATTTAAAGGAGCAACATTGAAAGTGAATTAAAGGAGCAACATTGAAATAAAATTGAAGGAGACACATACAAATTTATTTGAATGAAATAGATTGAAAAAAATTGAAAGTGCACCGAAATTGAATAAAGATTGGAAGTGAACAAGGATCAACATCTATTTTGAAATTTCTTCGAATATATACGTGTGAATATTAACATGAATTGAACATCATAAGTCTATCAACACTACAAGAATTCTGGAAAAGAAATACATTAATCAGTTGTAAACAAATTTGAAAGGAACATCAACCTATACTTTTGAAATCTTCGTAAAGGAATTGAAAATTAAAATACAGCATTTCTACGGTGAATCTACACTTAGAATATAACAAAGCTACAATTGGAAACACGCATAAATCTGAAATATAACTCGACGAAGTAAACTATTTGATTACACTTTCGTTCACGGAGGAGAGAATTAATAGATATAGATCAACATCAGATATATGTCAAAAGGGAGATAATTCATTGGAAATTATACTTCACCACTTGGAAGAAATATGATAATGAAGGAAGGGAGATAATTCGTCTAAAATAGAATTTTAAGGAAAACTTATCTACAACTGAAGGATTTGAAACAAAGGGAGATAATTGTTGAAAGTATACATCAATTAGAATTGAATTTAATTTATTTGATGCTGTGAATACAACTTTGAAAAAATATAGACATCAAGAATATATGAACTTTGAACTTTGAAATTACCAGGAAGTTTTATATACTTGAAAAAGAATTGAACTGAACATTGTTGAAATTTTACAAAAGTGAGAAATGGTTCTTAGATATATTTGAACTTTTTAATTGTGGAAAAGTCAAATTTATAGTGACAGTTCTTAGTTGAATACAGTTTTTAAGAACATAGAAGTGCATTTATTCAGTATTCATCAAAATGTCGAAAACAATTAAGAAAGAAGATATTACAGATGAAGACTTGAAATTACTAGGAGCATTCCAAGGATTGAAAATGAAAGCTCCATCAAATATTGAAAAAGGTGAAGATCTTGAACATTTTATGAAATATTACGTCACAGAAATGGATCATGCCTCGGACAAAGATAAATCTAAGAGTACTTCAGTACCAAGGATATCAATATTTTATGGTGAAACTGATAAAGGTGAAGTCAACTTCCTCACATGGCAATATGTGAATTGTTTAATGATTGAAGGCATGTACTCTGAACAACAATTAGAAGCTCATGTAAAGGGGAGGCTGCAAATATTTTACGGTGAATAGGATTTCATGCATCATTAACTGACGTACTAAAGAAATTTATAGCTACATATTCCATGTTAGAGACAGGAGAATCTATTATGAGAAAATTTTACGCCTGTACTCAAGGACCAAATGAAACAATATCAGTGTACGCTGCTCGATGTGAAGATATATTCTCACAAGCCGTGGAATTAAAGGCATTGACAGGAACACAAGAAGAAATATTGAAGAATGTGTTATACAATGGACTTCGAGCAAAACTTAAACAAGCAGCAAACTACAAATTTGAAACAGTGAAGGATTATGACAAGTTTAAAATAGAATTACGGAAAATAGAAAGTGGTCTAGAAGAAGAAAAAGAAAATGACAGTAGAACTAAATGCAACGTAGCTATGAGAGTGGAGCAGAAATCAGAGTTAAGTGAAGTGAACGAATTACTGGTGAAGATGAATGCTAGAATAGATAAGTTAGAAAAAGAGAAAGAACAGAATACTCAGTCATATTACCAACAACAACATCAACAACATGGTTTCAATTATCAACAGAGAGGATATGGGGGAAATTTCAGGAGAAACTTCAATGATAGAGGTAGAGGTCGTGGATCATATCAGCCAACTCGTCCTATTGGTGCACAGAACATGCTACCTACTTGTTATAAATGCAACAAAAAGGGTCATATAGCCAGGAACTGCCCAAACTAGTGACTGCCTCAATTGTGGGATCGAATAGAGGCAAGGAATATTACTTAGAAGATCCTAAATTAGTCGGACCATCAACAGAAGCTTCAATAGAAATAAATAAAATAAAAACATCAGCATTACTAGACACTGGCAGTTGTATAAGCAGCATAAGTAAAAGTTTTTATGATGAACATTTGAAAGATATATCACTTAATCCTCTGACAGAAATATTAAAGGTAGAATGTGCTGACGGAAGTAACTTACCATACTTAGGATACATCGAAGCATCTCTATCAACATTTGGAATTCCACAATCAAAAGAACAACAATGTTTATTCCTGATAACACCAGAAACTAAATACAGTGAAAAGACACCAGTACTCTTAGGCACAAACATTTTGAATGAATTACTTCAACAATGTAAAGACAACTTTGGAGAAATGTACTTACAAAAGTCAAGTTTACATACGCCTTGGTATTTGACCTTCCGATGTCTTACAATACAACAAAGGGAGTTAAAACGAAACAAAAACAGAATTGCAATCGTACGATCAGCAGAACCGAATTTGATTGTTATTGGACCTAATCAGTCGATAAATGTGAGAGGATATACAGACAAAGAACTGAAATTCCATGATACCTGTGCAATATTACAAGAAACCGATGATACAAACTTACCAGACTTTGTTGACATTACACCATCAGTGATAAACTACAGTTACAAGAAGAATGATGAAATATTTGTGAACATATCAAACATCACGTGTAGTTCTGTTACAATTTCTCCGAAAGAAATCATTTGTGAAATACAACCTGTAACCATAGACGAATCAATATTTCAGAAGTTGGAAAATGAACACAAATCAAAAATATTAGATGAAATTCATATCGAATCAAAACTGACAGCAGATGAAACAAAACAGATATATGACCTTCTAGAAGCACACATTGATATTTTTTCAAAAGACGATTCAGACATTGGCAATTGTGAAATGATGAAACATCGCATAGATTTAGTGAATGACATTCCATTCAAACAACGTCATCGTAGAATACCTCCTGCTATGATTGATGAAGTAAGAAAACATCTTGAACAATTATTGGCTGGTGGAATTATTTCTAAATCAAAATCTCCATGGGCATCAAACATCGTTTTAGTTAGAAAGAAAAATGGAAAACTACGAATGTGTGTCGACTACAGAATGTTAAACAAAAGGACAATAAAAGATGCATACGCTCTACCCCGAATAGAAGAAATTTTTGATTGTTTAGGCTCGTCAAAGTGTTTCAGTGTAATAGACATGAAAAGTGGATATCATCAAGTACCTATCGAAGAAATACACAAAGAACGAACAGCTTTTACAGTTGGAAGCCTTGGATTTTTTCATTACAACAAAATGCCATTTGGTCTTTGCAACGCACCAGCAACTTATCAGAGACTTATGGAGGAATGCCTTGGTGACTACAATATGAAAATCTGTGTTATATACCTAGATGACCTCATCATATTTTCAAATAGTTTTGAGCAACATTTAGAAAGACTGGATCTAGTTCTAACAAGACTTCAAGAATGTAATTTAAAACTATCAGCAGATAAATGCTATTTTCTTCAAAAGAAAGTGAAATTTCTCGGACATGTTGTAAGTGAATTTGGAGTTGAGACTGATCCTGATAAGATAGAAAAAGTAAAGAATTGGCCAGTACCGACAAATGCAGATTCACTCAGATCATTTTTAGCTTTCACTGGATATTACAGACGTTTCGTAAAAGATTTTTCAAAAATAACTAGACCACTAAATGAACTTCTTCCTCCAACTTCGTCAAAGAAAAATGGTAAATCTAAACAAAAAGAATGGAAATGGACAGAAACAGAACAGAGAACATTTGATCATTTGAAGGATATTTTAACTTCACCACCCATCTTAGCTTATCCAGATTTTTCTAAACCATTTGAAGTACATACGGACGCATGTGGGTTCGGACTTGGTGGAATATTATACCAGAAGCATGAAGATAAGAATAGAGTCATAGCTTATGCAAGCAGAAGTTTAACAAAATCTGAAAAGAACTATCCAGCATTCAAACTTGAGTTTTTGGCATTGAAGTGGGCTATAACAGATAAATTTAGTGACTATTTACAAGGAAATCATTTTACTGTTTACACTGACAACAATCCGCTTACACATATATTGACTAGTGCTAAATTAGACGCAACAGGTCAGAGATGGGCTTCCGCATTAGGTGCATATGATTTCAACATAATCTATAGACCAGGTCACAAGAACATTGATGCTGACGCAATGTCACGTTATCCCCATGAAAAGGCAAAGGATGAAGAAGGTGATTACATCAAACTTGAAAATAACACTGTGAAAGCTATTTGTGGTTGCATACAAGAAGAACCTTATATAGAAGTAATGCCAGCAGCATCAATAAATATCATAGAAGCAACAGATTCTCCTGGAAAACCATTAGCTCAAATTGAAATAAGAGAAATTAGAAAGCATCAAAGAGAAGATAAGCATATTGGAAAATGGATTACAGCTACTATTGACAAGAAAATTCCACACATCAAATATTTTACAAAAGAAGATAGTATAATGAAGAAGAATTTCACAAGTTTCAAAATAATACGAGGTGTGCTATACAGAGAATTATATATCAATGAAGAAAAGATTCTACAGTTAGTTTTGCCAGAAGTTTACAGAAAGACTGCTTTGTTAGGGTTACACAATGAAATTGGACACCCTGGAAGAGATAGAACAATGACTTTATTAAGAGACAGATTTTTTTGGCCTGGTATGGCGGCTGATTGTGAAAAATGGATAAAAAATTGTGACAGATGCCTTCGAAGAAAATCAGATACCAACATACGTGTTCCACTTGTAAACATTGTGACTACTTATCCGTTAGAACTTGTTTGTATGGATTTTTTGACAGTTGAACCATGTAAAGGAGGAATAGCAAACATTCTCGTGATAACAGATCATTTCACCAAATTAGCTCTTGCAATACCTACAAAAAATCAGACAGCGAAAACAACAGCTGAAGCATTCTACGAAAACTTTATTGTTCACTACGGTATTCCTACACGTATACATTCAGACCAAGGAGGAAATTTTGAATCCACTTTAATAAAAGAACTTTGTGAACTCTTTGGAATAGAAAAGTCAAGAACAACACCCTATCACCCAAGCTGCAATGGAATTACTGAGCGATATAACAGAACGCTTCTCAATATGTTAGGAACATTAGAACCGGAAAAAAAGCCAGACTGGAAAAAACATTTACCTTCTCTTGTCTATGCATACAATTGTACAAAGCATGAAACTACAAAATTTTCACCATTTCAACTCATGTTTGGACGAACTCCTAAATTACCTATTGACTCTGTTTTTGAAACTGCAAGAGAAGAAATTACAAATCAAACAACAACAGAATATGTTGAGCAGCTTAAAAAAAGACTTGAATCATCAAAAGAAATAGTGAATCAGTTTACAAAATCAGCACAGAAAAGACAAAAAGATTATTTTGACAGAAGAGCTAAAGCTTCAAAGATAAATGTAGGTGACAAGGTGCTTGTAAAAATTCTCGCATTTGAAGGTCGTCATAAAATAGCCGATAAGTTTGAAGAAAAGCCGTACACTGTAACAGCTCAACCAAATCTGAATATTCCAGTATATGAAGTAAGATCTGAAATTGGAACAACAAAGGTTTTACATAGAAACAAGTTGCTACTTATTGAAACCACAAACTGTGAATTTGATCCAAGTAGTGTATCAGAAACATGTTCTTCAGAAGATAAAGATAAAACAGAAGAAAAAATAGTAAAGCCTATTCCTAAACCAAGGAAAAGACTGCAGGAACCTGAGAAGGGAAGTAACTTAAAATCCAGTACTGGTAGATCAGAAAAGAATAGTGAGTCAGAAGAATCAGAAGACGAATTTGTTTTACCAACAAATCATAGTAAGGACGCTTACACTTCTGAGAAGGATATAAGTGCAACAGCAGAAACACATGAAAGTGATGTTGACATTGCTATTGAAATAGAATCAAATTTAGACGAAGACACAGATATTGAAGATGGAGCTATTGGCTGTCAAACAGACAACTTAGCAAGTGTTGATGATAAAGAGGATGGTGAAACATTAGAAATAGCAGATGATTTGATTGTAGAACATCAACCTGAAGAAGAGACTATAAAGAAAGTAGAACATAAGCAGTCTATTGAAACAATAAAACCACCAAAGCCACCTCCTAGAAGATCTGAAAGACAAACTAAAAAACCGAAATGGGCAGAAGATTACCATATGAACCAAATTACTTGTATAAACTTTGATGAGAAGAAATATGCATTAAATCAACTTTTACAATCTGGAATTTTACATACTGTTAGCCCGGAAGTAGCAAATAAACTGTGGGAAGCTGTGATGAAATGATTGAATTGCAATATATTGAGATATCTGCATACTACAGATGTGAACATTTTAAATTGAAGTCATGGATATATATTTTGAAAATATCACATAGGAAAGAATGAAGAATGATGAATTTTAAGTAAAACTTAAAGATCATACTGATATATTATTTTAAATAATATTTATTTCTTATTTTCAGAGCAAAAAGCTTATTTTTTCATTTGTAAATTGCATTTCTTTTCAGAATTTGCAGGGGATGAATGATTTACATGTTCCTAGAATTTGTGAGGACACAATTTCTTTATCAGGGGAGGAAAGAGACTATATTATTTAAAAACATTTTTTTTCATACTGAATTGTTTTTTGAAGACAATTATAGATGTTGATTTCAGAAGGATAATCTCTGGACGGAATTTATATTTAAAGTATTATCATTATTGTTATACATGTTTTATTTATTGAACAGCATTATATTTTTTTTGTGAAAAATGATGTGACATCATTTTCCGGAGAGGGGGAGAATGTAGCAGTGCTAATATTTTAACATTTAATCATTTTTTAAAATATTTATATTTTTGGTCATGATGTGCCTTTAATGTTTACAGGCATCATTGGTCTTTAATACTAGTGAGAACTTCTCACACATTCCAATATATTGTACATGTTTAACTATTTATAATCTGAGTTGACAGGTGTATGTTTTCATCCAATCAGATGAGAGTATTCTTATATTGTGATCACATGACCAGGTTTGGTGTGTAGTTTCAAAGTTTTAGAGTTAGAGGAAGGTTGTCATTTCTGCTTTCTCTTTGATAGTTTATTTTATATTTAAAGTGTTTGGAGGAGAATTGGACTAAGGTATTTATTCTTTTTGGTTTACAGATGGTTATCTATCTCTAGGTTAAATGGTTTAAATTCTATTATGTGTATTATGGGTTTTATATGTCTTGGACTGATTCGTGAGTTGTTTTGGATTTTGTGTAAGAATTTGTAATGGATGATCTAAAATACTATTTCTCCTATTCTTAACATCTTGCATGAATATAACCTTAACTTTACAGCACAAGTCACATACACTGGATGTTAGAGTGATCGATTGTTTCTGGAGGAATATTGATAAATAATATAGAAGAGGGTACTTGTATCACTCACAAGGTATATAATGATGTTTTGTATTTATTGTGTAAGTTATATACATATTGTACATGTATGTAAATAGTAGATTATGATGAGATGTACTTTTATGATATGGATTTACAAGTAATATTTATAATGTTTGTATAAAAGAGTTATTAATCATATTTAAATAAGTACATGTAGATTCTTATTTAAATTGATTTATTTGATATTAATATAAGTACAATGATATTGTTGTAATATATTTATGATGCCTTATTTTCTTTTCAGGCCCATTATTGTTTTGTGTTATTTAGATTGTATATACTACACCGAATAAATATCTAGCAAGAACCCTATTGTGTTGTTTTGCCCTGAGACCGTAGAGGCCCGGCTGCTAGATAAACATTTTGGAAATAAAATATTGAAAAACTTTTGGCTGTTGTCGGCACAAGAGTTTTGTTCAATAATAAATGAGCCGCGCCACGACAAAACCAACATAATGCGTTTGTGACCAGCACGGATCCAGACCAGTCTGAGCATCCGCGCAGTCTGATCAGGATCCATGATGTTCGCTTACAGACCCTATAGCAAGTAAAGAATCTGATAGCAACAGCATGGATCCTTATCAGACTGCGCGGATGCTAAGGCTGGTCTTGATCCATGCTGGTTGCAAACCCATTATGTTGGTTTTTTTCATGACACGGCTCATTTATGGATAAAGTGTTAATTATTTCTTTCATTACCTCTCAAGATCAATACAGTGCATACATTAAAGGTTTCTTACAGATTAAATGTAAAAGAGTCTGAACACGGCAAGTTCAGACACATTTCAAATATACATGTATGTATAAGATGTTACCCAGATGTAAATATTCTGTCGATTCTTTAATTGTTTCCATCGATTAGAATCGGCAAACATTTTAAAGGTGTTGGAAAGGGGGCTTTTAATATGATCATTTAGTAATAGGACGAAACAAGATTTGACATGTATATCAATATTGTTGTATTTCTTTAAAATATCACAAATAAACACACTTTAAGTATTGCAGGGGGAGTGGTGGCTAATTAGTTAACTTGTCTGAACCCAGGGATCCTCGGTTTGAGCCCTACTAGGATAACGATCAAGATTTTCCATTATACACCAGTATTGTTAAATTCCAGGGAGCGGACCCGAAAGTGATTAATATAAGTTGCCTGAATTTATCCGTCAATCATGGTTAACTTTTAAACTTAACACATGTATTGCATTCTGTGTATTGATTATAATTTGTAAAGAAAATTATCACAAATTGGAAGGAAATATATTCTCGCTAATTTAAATCAATTTACAAAACGAGGACCGACATAAATTCATGTCGGCTTTCTTAATATGATTTATGGGGAAAATCTTGAAACACGCAACATATCTATTACACTTCCAGGCACGTCAATTACTTGCAAATGCAGATGAATTGTGTAATTTCTAAAGGAATAACTTGCATTTGTGGAATTTAAGTATCGAATATTTTTTTTTTCATTTTACAGATAACAAACAATATATGCTATATTTATAAATCTTATACATTTCTTGAATATTTTTCGTAGGATTTTTTTGTTTGATTGGTGGTTTTACAGCGCACCAATACAATTTATGTCTTATGACGTCGAAACAGGAGATATGATTTTGGCTAACGTTGGATTTTGCAGAATCACCTCATCTGCTGAGCTAAGATATGCATAGACTCCAGTAATTCGTACCCATTTTATTGCCTCTTACGGTCACGCAGGGGAAAATCTGATACCTCAACACTAAAAGGCAACCCCTAAGCCACAAGGGATCTCTTAAAATATAACCCCACAGCAGTATGTATGTGTCCCATTTAAATACGTACGAGTATGTATGAGTATATATAGGCAAGTTGCATAATGACATCACATGCACCTGCCACCAGAAATTAGCAGATTTACCGGTTGGCAAAAAGATCCAAACTTTATATGCATTTTATGGCAACATAATTTTTAAATTCTTAAATAACGTTTCTATTTGTTGATAGATTTTTTAGAATATTATATCATTTGAAAATTCTTCATATTCATATTTTCTATGTATAAGATTGTTTTTTTGCTTTTTTAAAAGAAAACGTATTTTTCAACTGTTCAATAGTTTTCTAGCACCAAGATTAACCCTTTACCAAGAAAAAGTAAACAGGTTTGAAAATGTTTTTAATGTGTACAATATAAGTTTTCAGACCTTTCTAATGATATAAAATATTAAGCTGTTTAATGAAAAATATGTTTGTAATTATTTGTTAAATATATAATGACTTTATTTCGCATTTTATCAGCCACCATAGTTTTTGCCAACCATTCAAGAGCTACCTGCATGTCTTATCAGTAATTTATTACTATTTATAGATCTCATAACATGAACTTTAACCGTACCTATTCTATTATGTATTTCTATATAAGGATTCCCCTATGCGTTAGCGTTAATAATTTTTATGCTACTTGTAGAGTTTATAGAGATAACTGTATAACTTATGTTTATACCTGCACTAGTAGTACCGCGCCATGACCAAACCAACACAGTGCGTTTGCGACCAGCATAGATAAAGACCAGCCTGCGCATCCGCGCAGTCTGATCAGGATCCATGCTGTTCGCTTACAAACATTATTCCAAGTAGAGCAACTGATAGCAAACAGCATTTATCCTGATCAGACTGCGCGGATGCGCAGGCTGGTTTGAATCCATGCTGGTCGCAAACGCACTATGTTGGTTTTGTCATGGCGCGGCTCAAATATAAAAATCGGTGTAATTGTTTCCAGTTAGAAAAAGCAGTTTCTCTTAAAGTGACATTATGTCCATCCAATGGCACATAGTGCGTAAACAGGTGAAAGTTAAAATAAATATACACTATACCATTATTATTCCCAATTTTATAAAATACCCTGTTTGCATCTATTTCCGCCGTACTAAGCGTAGCAACAAATAAATAAAATACAAAAGTCACTTAACTTTGCTTTCTTTTTTGTTCAATACATCCTCCAATATTTCCTAAAAGTAGCAGCATAAAGAATATACATCAAATGTTTACTGTTGTTTATTATTATCGGCATTATGTAGGTCACGTGATAGCCAGCATTACTGAAGGGAAGTAAATCTGGTTCCGCGGTATAAAAGTCTATACCATACTGTCTGAATACATTTAACGGTATCAAAACAATAACTGTTCAAAATGTTAAACAAAAAACTGGAAAACTGCTGTTGTGAAGTATAAAAATCTGGAAACAAAGTGATTCCTCGGAAGCATTAATCACAACAAAATTACACAAGAATTGCAGACACGGTTTGATTGAGTCTGTACATGAGGGATAATGAATAAGTGCAACATCCCCCAAGTTCACCCACCACACATTTATAACAAAACTTTTGTAAAACATCAACAATAACATGTTCATTTACACAAATATTCATACACAGTACTGTCATTTCTTTGTTTTTATAACTCTTCTTTTGCTCAATGGGGGGATCGAAAGACAGTTGCCCTCCTGAGCACTTTCACTTCAGTGCAAAATTTCAAGTGCACCCAGTGAGGACAATGATCACACTTTCCCCATTTTACAAAAAAAAACAATACTTGTGCGTCCTTTTATATTAGCTGGGGATCATAAATTGCATACACAGCACTTGTCTTCATTTGAATCACCAATTTCACTGTCACTGCTTTCAGAGATGGATGGTGTAGTGAGACAGATTGTCTCTCCAGATTTAGATAGACCAGATGTACTTGGCTTTGTATGATTTACATGTGATTTGGAAGTATTGACTTTGCTTTGTTTAGCACAGATTTCCTGGTTGTTAATACATTTGGTGGCTGACTTGCTTGTGCGTGTATTTTACGAGTATTTTCAAGAATGGCTGTATTTTTTACTATTTAACAAATTGCCACACACATAGGGAGGAACAAAATTTCTCTTTGGTCTCTGCTTCACTTGCACAGATGTAACTTCTGCTCTCAAAGAAAGTAGATACATGTTCATGAGATTGTGGCTCATGAGACTTGGGATCTTCTTGTGAAGCCCCTGTTGGCATGGAACATTTTCACATGCATCAGATATGGATGACTCTACAGCTTTCCCAACTGGATATATAGATGATGGTGCAGTATCCTTTACAGATATACATGTATCATCAAAAGGAAAAATACCTGTTTTTTTTAAATGCAGCAGTGACATTCGATGGGGAAAATGCCTTCAGATAGGAGTTTCCAGTCACCTTGGCAATTACACATTTGGTAATGTAAACTCCTGGGTTCTTCTGAAGGTACTGCATGCATTCAGAATAATAACATTTCTTAAAAGGCCCAACTGCACCAACATCTAATAGTTGAGTGATATGGCTAGTGTGCTGTGGGAACACAAACAAAAAGAACATTTGATTTCTTTGCCCACTCTGTAACTGGTAATGATAGATGAGACTTATGCCCATTATAAAAATCAGGTTGGAGGCTTGTCTTCTGCATTTGAAGCATGAGACAAGTGTTTGCTCAGATGTTCTGTGACATACTTTTCAAATATACCAGAATTCACCCATCCACTGTCTGACATTTCACCTCCAGATCCATGAGGTGCATCTTTGATGAACTCGGGATTCAATCTCTAACCAGGAAAAATATAGTACGGAGGAACAAAGTTGCCTCTAGCGTGCATTGGCTCAACCTATAATGGTAACATTTAATGATCTTGGAGATGTTACCGACTGGGGGTTGGATTCGTTTTTACAGACAATTTCTGGTTGAGTGTTGTGTGCTTATACAAGTTTCATCAATATTATATATACGTTCAGGCTTATCAAGAAGGTCATTTTAATTAAGGATGTCTTGCAGTGCACGAAAGTAGTTTTCTATTTTTTCCTGTGAAGCCCCCTTTGCTCTAGAAATTTCAAGCTTTTATGGCTGCACAATTTTTAGGTCTGGGTGTCGTTTAAGAAAGGCATAAAACATATGGTGCTCACAGAATACTAAGATTTTACATCTTTACCAAAAAACGTGCATAGTCAGCTGCAAGGAACCTAATGTTTGTCATGGTATACCCATAACCCACATTGGCCATATGTTTGATGTGATGAACCAGCTTAGACTCTTCTATATCTGTAAACAAAGTTTCTGGCCCTACTTTACAATTAACGGACACAATGTGTCTGGTGCGGTAACTTAATGTAGATTATGGCATACCATACATGCGACAAGTCCTATAGACAGGCATGTCATACAAGGTATCTTCATAAGCCAATTTCAAATTTCCTCTATCACAAGGTTTCCTACCACTTGTACAATGAACACCAGTACCTTGAGGAAGAAACAAATTTAGTTTTGTAATCTTTGGTAACTATGGTATGGTGGAAATTTTTAAAACTATTGACAACAAATTTTGACAGCAGACGCACGCAAATTTTGTAACATAGTGCATGGTTAATGCTGATAAAACATTAATTAATTTTGTATTTTTGTTTAAATAATCATTATTTTGTATAAATCTTATACATTGTAAGATATAACATACCAGAAAGCGGTTCATTCTGCAGTATTTGGCAAATATATCTACCACAAAGTGAGAAAAGTAGGTCACGTTTGTTTTCATATTTCATACTTTTAAGTGAAAATAACGTAACATGGAAATAACGCGGAACCGGATTTAACGCGGAAATAGATGCAACGAGTATATATCGCAGGAACAATAAATAACAGGCGTGACCATAATTATCCATTGGAATTTACCTGTATCTCAATTTATAAAAAGAATGGGACAGTCTTTTTTATATTTAGGCATATTTATATATTTTATCCTAAACATATGCCAATATAAGCTGTTGGTCAGTCACCATTATAACCGCCTATCTTTTGAAATATATAGTCAATTCAGCTCAAATTGACAATGAAAAACATGATCACAATGTCACTTTAAATGCTTAGTTTTCATTTACCTGAAAAGCAATATTGTAATTACAGCTATTATTGCAACAGCCATTGTACAAAATGTACATTATCAGAAATGATTAAATTGTGGTTAAGTACATGCAGATTAGAAAAGTGCAATTTAATATGTGATACAAAATTACAGGATAATTATGGGATGATTACACGATAATCAGCGACTTCCTGATTAATGCCATAAGCCATTCAATAAAAGAAAAATATTCAGGTCTGAACCGACTTCATTGGTTTAGTGGTGGTTGCTGCTAAAACAGAGATCTCTGTCTAAGGTTATTAAGAAATTCTTTAAGCCCAAACTTAGATCCCAAATATTTGATTTGTCAGAAACTGTCACGGAATGTTCACTGACAAATGAAAATCCTGACTATTGTGACAGAACTCTCGGCCAGGTGAAGAAATGATGTAATAATTACTATGTTACAATGCAAATTACAGCTTAATTGCTGTATGACGGTTATCATGAATGTTTATATACAAATGTACAAGAAAAAAGATCGATCATTTCATAATAGTTTAAACAAGTCTGATTATCTTGTTTTTTACTTTACGTTTAACTGTTGACAGCAAAACGATATTAATGAAATTAAAAAAATTAATTTAAAATCTTCATAAATAAATAAGTGAAAAATAGATGAATAAATAAACAACGTGAAAAAAACAGATAAATACACAAATAAATGATGATCAAAATATACGTTGTTATTTGTAAATCAAAGAATAAAAAAATGTTATTAGAATACACTACTATAAGAATAGTAGAAGGAAAAATGAAAATTGTGTCTATTAGTCTTAAGATTTTTGTTTAATTAAAATAGATACAAAAAACTGTCTTGAATGAACTTTGCCGTATTATACCATAGCCTGCAAAAATCAGGAATTGTGTAAATTACATTTGACACACATATTATACATTAGGGAAATAGTTTAAATGAAACATAACAGATTGCCAAAATCCCATTGGCGTGGTATAATTATATAGAAATAAAAGCTATTTGTAAAACATTGTGGACGATATAACATATATTAACCTATAGCTCTCCAGCGCTTCTTATGTAAAATTCTTCCAAGTATAATTTCCAATAACCGTAAATTATACCATACCCAGTTTTTCTGGGCGGAGCAATAGGTTAAAACAGTAGCGTCATGTTATTTTGATTGACAGCTCATTTTACGTCATTTCTGCTATGCAATTTAAGATCGAAGGAGTAAGTGTTTCTGGGCGGAGCTATAGGTTAAAACAGATACACCATTGGTGCGTTGGCGATTTCTGGGTTTGCGTAAATTATACCATAATCACGTGACCTTTCTTATGCAACCTCACTCGACTGTTTCGTGAGGTCAAGGCATAAGAAAGGTCACGTGATTATGGTATAATTTACGCAAACCCAGAAATCGTCAACGCAGCAATGGTATATCTATTACTTGTCTACCAGTGTACCATGCCAATATTTTCCAATCATTTACCGCACTTTATAACATCAATAAACATTGTACCATTATATAATAATATGTCTAACAAACTAAAAATCTCATTATTGTCGGATTATGATGTCTTAAGATCGAACATATTCGGGATTGCTTTCTAAGAACAAGACAATATTAATTTTTCCTTATAAAGTTTTTAAAAATATTACTTTGTCCGATATAAATCTCTATCTTTTTCTTTATAACTGCCAATTTTGAGCTCGTTTTTCAAAACCATGATAATAAATGTTTCTTTTCGAAATTATCATTATATTGAATTTGTCTAGCAGTTACATTTCACTTCAGTGAATTAAACTTTTCGATCTGTACGATTCTATTATTTGTAGACTCGATTGACTATTACAAACAAAACCCACGTGATAAATGTTTTGTGTCAAAGCTTTATGATTTGTCCGGTTTAGGAATGTGTTACATTAGCAGAATCTCAGAGGGGTTTGGTGTAGGAGGTTCGTGATATATTGTTCAGTTACTGTGATGACATAAATAGCTGTTCCTTACTTCACTGTCTGCGATTCTGTATAATTTTCTCTTTGCATTCGACTGATTTGGAGTGAAGGTAATTTCATTTCACATTTATGGGATTGTTATCGAAGCAATTTAGTTAAAAAATACTGGGTGTATCAATTTTCTGACTTTAAAGATCTTAAAATTCGGCGGATAAAATCTAGATGTTTACAAAAACAGCTGATGCTAAAAAAGATAATTTAACCTTTTAGAAGTTTCTGCGACACAGACAGGTTTCTGTGTATACGTAATAGACAGGCACAAATATGAAAAAAATATTATTTAGCTACTTGTTTATTCCGCCTTACATGTACATATATTTCACGAATTCTTACTTTTTACTTCATATTATAAGATCATAAAAGCTGTAAAACTTATATGATTAATTACAAAGGCGTGTAATGAGAAATGAGATAGTATTTTTTATTGCAAAGGGATATTTTGTATACAAATAAAATATGCCGTTGACATCTAAATTGCTTTGCAAGAGATAAGAAGAAAATGCCCTATAGCTATACGAATTGACATTTAAGTGGAATTTGATATGCAAATTACAGCAAATAATTTACCTACATAAACTTTAACTGTATAACAAAAGAAGGACAAAACATGTCTAAGTAATTATTTAGATGTTTAAAATGCTCCAATGAGGTCAAATAAAAAAGTTGTAAAAATATTAAAATTTAAGAATCTAACATTAGATAAACCTGGAAAATATAAAAAAGAATGGTGTTAAAGTGACTTGGTCTATAATGGAAGGTTTGTAATAAAATGTAATACAATAAATACTTACTTTGGAAGTATTTAGTATCAGACATAACAACAAAGGACGAACAATTAATTTATAGAAGTTGTTTTGTGTGAGGTGCATGATCCGATATTTATATAGCAGAATGATAATAAAATGTTATAGAACAAAATATAATTATTTATCGTATAAATGTTCATTCTAATTAGCTCACTTACAACAATATCAACATTTTTTTGAAACAACTTTTTATGAGAACATCCATTAAATGATACATTTCGATTGCTTTAATCAATATATGCAAAAACATGTCCCCACTCAAAAACTATCCACTTTATATATTAAATTGAAAACCGATATTTATTGCGTTTGTCAAACTAATTTGAGATTTGTAGTTTAAAATCATGATACACACAGATTCTTCTGACAAAACGGAGTGAGAGAATGACCTGAAAACTTGTACGAATGCTATTGATAGTGACTTACATCTAATGATTTAAAGTATTCGGTGTTCAATCAGGAGGGACAGTTGTTATGTAAACTTAAGTTATTTAACGTAATAATTCATTTGTTTATTGAACATCGGTATTGTTCTATAATTTTATGACTACTATGTCAAAATCGATTATTCAAGAAGAAAGAGAAGTGATTGTTCTCTGAGCATCAATGATCGTTTAGTGATGAGATCTTAGAAACATCCATTACTAAAGAAGCTGATCTCATTCAAACAAGAGGACTTACGTATACCATGCAATCAGAGAATAGGTAAATAATTTCACTTACAGCACTAAAAAATTATAGCGACATCTCTTTTGGTTGGTGTGTCTGTTACGATACCTTTTGTTTTGTTTGTTTTTATTTTCGTGTGTAAAAGAACAAATGTAGCATGTTAAAATATGTCTATTAAGCTTGAACGAAATAAAAACCTTAATAGACATATTGAATTACATTTTGTTCTTCTGATATACCACCAAGACATGAAGCCAATTGAATCACATTATTTGCAATGATTGAAATCCTGTTTGTTTTCCCTAAATATACCTTATACCAATGCCTTTGACAAATATTTAAAATTTACGTTTTCAGCTGAAGTCTTTGTCAATAAATGATGTTGCTAAGTACACGTGTTTGTCTATGAGAAGTTTACGATTCTCTCTTCGACAATATGTTCAAGTGCTTCATTTGTTGTCTTTTTTCCCTAAACAAATATTGTTAAAGTAATATTTCTCCTGTATTGAGTCATTGATCTAGAACCTTTAAATGTTAATATTATCCTAATATTATAACGGCACTACTCAAAATACTGGTAGAATATGACAGCTAATCATTTATTCTACCCATTTTGCCATTATGTTTTAAATTGGATTTTCGACAAGCAAATAAGATTTGACAAGAATACAAAAGTCCGCTGTTATAAATATAAAAAGATGACGAAACCGTTACGTTATTGTTAAATAACTATATAACAAAGAGACTATGAAGACAATTTTATTTATCTTTCTCTTCACTGATTATGAAAAATGTTTGAATGAAACGGAAATCCACAAAGTTATTTTTGATAAGGAATAAATTAGATTTTTGTAATTTTTCTCAATTTATTTGCTAACTAAAAGTATGAATTTGTATTTCCTGTGCATACTTTTGTTAAAATTAATATACATGTCGTTTTGATATATTTAAGAAGAACGTTTGAGCACACTTTAAAAGAAATTTAACTTTCATAAAATTGTTTAAGCTACTACATCTGTACTTTAAAACGGTTAGAAGTACTAACTAGAACTCCGCGAGTCGGATTTGTCGCCTTGTGAACAATATAGTTTAAGAAAAACGGCAAAGACAAAAATGAAATTTGAAAATCAACAAAGGGCAATAGCTCAAAAAATAAGAAATGCAGATCAGCAGTTTCTGTGCACTGCACTTCTTATCAATAAAATCTATCATCCTATTAAGTTTCAAGTCTAAAGATTTTATAATTTATGAGAAATGGCCTGGACAAAAATAAAGTATGAAAATTAACAAAGGGCAATAACTTAAAAAATAAGAAATGCAGATCAGCAGTTTCAGTGCACTGCACTTCTTATCAGTTAGATCTATCATCCTATTAAGTTTCAAGTATAAAGCTTTTATAATTTATGAGAAATGGCCTGGACAAAAATAAAGTATGAAAATAAACAAAGGGCAATAACTCAAAAAATAAGAAATGCAGAGTACCAGTTCTTGGGCACTGCACTTCTTCTTAATGAGATCTATCATCCTATGAAGTTGCATGTCCATAGCTTTTATACTTTAGGAGAAAAGGCCTGGACAAAAATAAAGTATGAAAATTAACAAAGGGCAATAACTCAAAAAATAAGAAATGCAGAGTACCAGTTCTTGTGCACTGCACTTCTTCTTAATGAGATCTATCATCCTATGAAGTTTCAAGTCCAAAGCTTTTATAATTAATGAGAAATGGCCTGGACAAAAATAAAGTATGAAAATTAACAAAGGGCAATAACTCAAAAAATAAGAAATGCAGAGTACCAGTTCTTGGGCACTGCACTTTTCCTTAATGAGATCTATCATCCTATGAAGTTTCATGTCCATAGCTTTTATACTTTAGGAGAAAAGGCCTGGACAAAAATAAAGTATGAAAATTAACAAAGGGCAATAACTCAAAAAATAAGAAATTCAGAGTACCAGTTCTTGTGCACTGCACTTTTTCTTAATGAGATCTATCATCCTATGAAGTTTCAAGTCCATAGCTTTTATACTTTAGGAGAAATGGCCTGGACAAAAATAAAGTATGAAAATTAACAAAGGGCAATAACTCAAAAAATAAGAAATGCAGAGTACCAGTTCTTGTGCACTGCACTTCTTCTTAATGAGATCTATCATCCTATGAAGTTTCAAGTCCATAGATTTTACACTTAAGGAGAAATGGCCTGGACAAAAATAAAGTATGAAAATAAACAAAGGGCAATAACTCAAAAAATAAGAAGAACAGAGTACCGGTTCTTGTGCACTGCACTTCGGGCCATTATGAGAAGCATGCATACCAAGTTTGAAGTCAATCAGTCTTATAATGACTGACTTATGCTCCGGACAAGCTTTAGGGTCGCCGACGCCGACACCGACAACGACACCGACGACTACAACGACGCCGACAACGACAACGACGCCGCCGACAAAAGTAACCCCTATATGTCGCCTTTTTCAAGGCGACACAAAAATCAACTGTTAGCATTATAACATGGTAGTGTTATGCTCTGTCCAAATCCAATCAAATCAAATTCCTGGATTAAATGAGTACTGTCTTAATGTTATCAAACCACGGAAAGGTTAATAGACTATATCTTTCAATTTGGAATTATCTTTCATAAAACCATTTTCATCATTTAGTATCCCCTTTGGGCAGTGTATAATATGTAACTGTGTGTTATAAAATAGAAAAAACAGAATCCTTAAGAAAGCCCAACATGGCAAAATTAAAAATGTTGCAGGCTCGGTTTGATGGAGCCTGTTCATGGACGTTACTGGAAAGTGCAAAACATATGAAAAACGAGATCACCAAGGAAGGGCGGCGTTCAATGAACGCAACCGCCACACGACTCAGAAACACATGACCACCGGCAAGGAGCCCAGCAGGACAAGAAACAAAAGCAGGACAGACAGCGCACTAGACAAAGCACGGACGGGGCAATAACATTGATAATAAATAATAAGATACAATAGATACCGACAAGGAAATTAAAAGGGGAAGAAAAGTGTAATCATATTGCAAAGTCTTTGTAGATTCATTGTTTTATCTTTATTTTTATATTGTTTAATTATATGAAGGACGAAATATATCTCCAAAATGCAGTACTTTACTGATTTTCTGGTCATTTGATGTATCATAATTTCAATTTTGGAATGGAAATATGAGTTGTTATATATGCTTTTATACACGGTTCTTTGCCTCGATAACTTACAGCAGTTGATTTGCTAACATTTACAAACTGTGTTTAAAAGTTGAGATTTTATGTGATTTTCTTCTGTATCTGTCTGCCTTAGATTTAAATATCAATATCATTTATGCGATGTAATGTTGACATTTGTTTGATTCCGATAAAGGGGGTATCCATTGTCAATTTGTTTAAAGTAAAAACAAAATAATAAATTGCAACAAATATAATGAATGATATGTATAATAATACTTGACATATGTCGTCAGAATATTTACAAATATCGCAAATCAAAAGATATCAATTAAAACAAATATGAAGTTACAATGAAATAAATGAGTTCATAAGATTTACAAATAAATGAGATACGGCCAGCGGTCATAACATTGGGTAAACATTGCATTTCACATAAAGTATCGAAAATATTAATCCAGGCAAGTTTGGCATGCCCTCAAAAACAGAAAAATGTGGGTACGCCGAGGTGTAGCATATCGTACTCATTGCATTTAGTATATTATCTAAGTTGGCATCTTCATTTAAAATGAGCTCACAAAACAAATAACACACCAGGGCTTATAAGACAATTTTTATCGACTACATTTCAGGCGCCAGACGCTATTAAAGAGTCACAATATTTGGTATATAATTATTATGACAGATATAAGAATCATTTGTTACAGATGTCATCTTGCCTTGGGTGTTAACTTCATACAGAATTACAAAGGGCCCTTTTGAAAGCTCCTCTCTGTATTGTATACAATCATATACAAATTACTCTAAAAACCATCGAGGATAGTTACGTGTCTACTCTTAAGAGCACCTTTAATTGTGTTTTAAGAAAAACGCATGAATGAAGTTTAATTTTGTGAAAACAAAGCATGACACCATAGTTATGTTTATGCTATTATAGTACCTTCTTTTGATGTTTTCACTTGTTGGGTGGCCCCAGTATTCCTACTTGGATACAGTTAAATCGCTTTATAATATGTTGTCTGCATTTTAATATGTACCGTCTTATCTGTGATATGCAGGCTTTATAAACTTTGATCACCTTTCAATGTTCCAATTTATTTTGTTTCACACAATGATTTCTCGTTTCGGGCAAACACATTTACGCCGCTTTTCATGGAATGACACGTACGATTCACATTAAAGATTCCATGATAACCGCCGTAAATAAAAAATGCCAATTTCGTGTCTAAAATGTTAAATTCTGCCTAAGCCGGTGCTAAGGGACCGGATAGGCAGACAGGTAAAGCATTAATACAGTGCGACCAAAGCACGACGTGTTGCATTGAATTAAGATAATGATAAAAGTAAAGAAACAACTTAAACATGTACATATAACGAAGATGTAAGCTCGTATATAATATATAAGTTGCATAACATGTGAATATTTAAGATTTTTTTCACAAAATTTCTTTCTACATACATTTTGCTAGATATACATAAACTTGAGAACTTGCTAAGAATACAAGTTATTTTATTACTACATGTACTATAAGAATAATAGAAAAAAAGAAAATATGTCTATTAACATAAGATTGTTGGATTAAAATAAGTCCCAAAAAGGCTGTTTGGAATGGACTGAAAGTTTGTCATATTTTTCCATAGCCTGCAAAATCTGATGTGTAAATGACATTGGCTCACGTGTCAATAATCAGGAAAAAAGTTTAAATTAACATATAACCAACACCAAAAATCCCATTGGTCTAGTATTATTTTTATAGAAATAAGAAATATTTGTGATACATTGTGGACGATATTACATATATTGTCTACCAGCATACCATGCCAATATTTTCCAATTATTTACCGCACATTATTACATTGTAACATCTATAAACCGTGTACGATTACATAATAAGATGTCTAACAAACTTAAAATCTCATTATTGTCGGATTATGATGTCTTAAGATCGAATATATTTGAAATTGCTTTCTAAGAACAAGACGTGACTAATTTTCCCTGATAAAGTTTTTATAAATATTACTTTGTCCGATATAAATCTCTATCTTTTTCTTTATAATAACTGTCAATTTTGAGCTCTTTTTCAAAACTTTGATAATAAATGTTTCTTTTCGAAATTATCACTATATTGAATTTGTCTAGCAGTTACATTTTACTTCAGTGAATTAAACATTTCGCTCTGTACGATTCTATTATTTGTAGACTCGATTGACTATTACAAACAAAAACCAATGTGATAAATGTTTTTGTGTCAAAGCTTTATGATTTGTCCGGTTTAGGTATGTGTTACATTAGCATAATCTCGGAAAGTTTGGTGTAGGAGGTACGTGATATATTGTTCAGTTGCTGTGATGACATAAATAGCTGTTCCCTATCTCACTGTCTGCGATTCTGTATAATTTTCTCTTTGAATTCGACTGGTTTCGATTGAAGTTAATGTCATGCCCCATATATGTGATTGCTATGGTTGTTGTTTTGGATATTTCGTTGAAGGAATTTAGTTAAAATATTAGTGTTATCATTTTTCAGAGTTTTAAAAGATCTTAAAATATGACGGAAAATCTAAAATATTTACTAAGAAAGCTGATTGAAAAGCAAGATAAATTTAACGTTTGGAAGTCGTCTTCGGCACAGACATGCTTCTTTGTATACGTAATAGACAGGCACAAATTTAAAAACATTTAGTTTTTACTACTTGTTTTATTTATAGGACGCAGACTTGGTCTTATTTTTGGATTGTGGATTCGGATAGATTAAAAGTGTTAAAGCACCTGAAATAATTCTTGGTTTTTTTTACTTAAGTTTTTTTTATAAATTCTTCTAAGGTCTTTTATGAATTGCCGAGTATGCAGGTATTTAACTGTTGTTTTTTCAACTTTTAGTTTTAATCGATGTTTATTATATTAATATCATCATGTTTAGAATATTTATACGATAAATTTTCATATTTTTTATTGTTTTCATTGTAAACGTATTGCATGTCCCAAAAGAGTTGTTCTGAATTACCGGAGATTTTCAAATCAAGTATGCAATACATGCCTTAAATGAAGCAAACAATAACCTTAGAATAATGTCCTGTTACGTCTTTCATAAAAATATACATACATGCATATTTCTCGAATATGTAGGTTTGTATAATTTGTATTTTCTACAATAATACAATTGTAGCATTCTTTTTTCATTGTTGTTATATTTATATCTAATGTTGTTATATTTTTTGTCGTTCAAGATCAGTGGTTTTTGTGAATCAGTACTTTTAAGCGTTGAGCATTGAGTACCGCTCAAGCTTGTGCCAGGGGGCGTGAGAGATGTTGCACGTTTTTATTATCCCTCATGTACAGACTCAAACCGATTCTGCAATTTTCATGTAGTTTTGTTGTGATTAATTTTTCCGAAGGATCTTACTTCCAGATTCTCCTCACTTCATATAATAACATTATAAAAGCTATAAAACTTATATGATTAAATTACAAAGTCGTGTAATGAGTTAGAAAATATTACTATTTTATTGCAAACGGATTTTATGAACAAATAAAGCATGCTTTGGCATTTAGATAGTTTTCCAAGAGATAGAGAAGAAAATGCCATATAGTACACAAACTAAACATTTAAGTGGAATTTGATGTGCCATTTACAGCACATAATGTACATCAAAACCTTAAATGTATGACCAAAGAAGAAGAAAAAAAGTTTCGTAATTATATATATGTTTTAATGCATTACTGAGGTTAGATAACCTTAAATGGCTTTATTACACTCCTGCGTTGCTGTTTCACTTATAACAATATCAACATTTTAAACATTTTTTTGCAAGAATATTCAAATGATAAATTTCTATATTTTTATCAATATTAGAATAAATATAAAGAATATGCCCATTGTTGACCTATCCACTTTAAGTATTAAACTGAAAACCGATATTTATTCAAATTTTAGATTCTATTGCGTTTTTATACGGAGGCTATTCGTTGCCAAAAATCCAGCCTTTGAAACTTAACAGTGCATACTTTGGTTCTACTAGACAAATCTCTAGTCCCTCCGTTTCGTTTTGTTTATTGATATCAGCTCAGTTTGCATATATACAAATACAGGAGCAAAAACATTATATAAATAAAACATTCAAAGTCACAATGATGAACAGCATGCAATATCTTAGAGGACAACTATCGTGAAAATCACACCTTTTCGGTCGAACATAAAAAGACAACAAAAGTTGCGGGTCGACATGTTCTAAATAAATGACAGTCGGCGAGACATGTATTTAACACCTCGTAATCGTGATAAAGGCAATTAAGGTTAATTGATACAAAATTAGGTGTTGTAACCGATTAGTGTGTTATGATAATATTGTGTTACTTTTGCCGTCTTTAGTAACGATAAAAAAAAACTAACTCGTGAAATAAGTGAAATGTGCAAAAGTAATAGATAAATGACGTTTACCGGGCGGCCGTAGTGCATGTAACGTGAATTGTTACAGTGTTATCTATAGCATGATATAGAGGATATTCAAGTTTTTTCTATAAATACATGATTTATTTTCATCGAGTGGTATGAAAATAAATATTTCATGAGTGGCGGTAGCCACGAGTGAAATATGGTAATTTCCATGCCACAAGATGAAAATAAATCATGTATTTATAGAAAAAACTTGAATTTTCTGTTTATTATATACATATTTCTCTTTTATGACATTAAGATTTGAAAGACTTTCCCTTAAATTTTGTGTACAGGCAGAATTTAAAAGAAAGTAGTCCGGCAAGACACCAGTGAAAATACGGAAAATATGTTTCACTGCAGTGAAAAATAAATTTTTACAGTGAAAATACGGAAAATGAAAATACACATTTTATTTCATCAATATTTCTCAATATTTCATTTGTAAGTATGTAATAAACGTGTATATGTGTTCAATTAAGTAAATGTCTACAAATAAATGCTGCATTGAATTGTTGTTCTTTTTCAAATATTTTATTAATTTATTGTTTAAAATTAATTTTGTCCCATAATAACCATATAAATATAATTTGAACATTGTTCAACAAGTTTGGAAAGTAATTGGCCAATCGAACTCAACCAATTACAATATGCATAAATCCTATGTTAAACATCAACACTATTTAAGTCAAATGAGGCCCAAAATATAATAGGTTAGCCATCTACCTTTTTCAGAAATCTCCACTCTGTTGTAACACAGTTTAAATTCACCACTTTGAAAACTCATGACTGCTGGTGGGTGGTACATCTTTAATCCTTCCGCCAACAAATGAGTTCCTGGAGAATACACAAAAAACAACTTTTAAACACATCATATAACACACAAAAACTACACACATGCAACAAATACACTTTAATTATGACCAATCTAACTAGAGATGACTTAAATTGGGCCACTTTAGAATTTTAAAGAACTACTTTCTAGACTACAACGGGTTGGGTCTAATTCCGTACCGGGTTGAGACCACGTGATAATAGTTCAACGATCTCTCGAACAAATTTTCACAGGCCCTCCGAATTCGAGCGAACTTAATGTATTAAAATGGGAACGTGAAGTTCAACTTTAATTAATTACATACTATTATTATATGTAAATTAGGTTTATGAAGATGTGAGGTTTACATTAACCACATCGATATCTTCTCAAACACTTCCGTAAACATGAGCTTGAGGGCATATAGGGCATGTAAATAATTTATAAATTATTTAACTTGATTGTAATTGTAAAAAACGTATAAATATACATCTATAATTATTTACATGTATTCAATCTATTGAACTAGTTGAAAACATTTTTAATGCCAGTCTAAAATTGATGAATAAATTTAGCATTAAATCTATCTAATGATATGCTTATGTCCAGCAGACCCCCACTCAACCCTCTACACGCCCCCCCCCCCCAAAAAAAAGAAACAACAAAAAAAAACAAAAAAAACAAACAAACACAAAAACAACAAAAAAAATTGTTTTTCATTGTTTCTTTTATTAATAATCTGATAAGTTGAAAATGCACGAACCATTTCTTGGTGAAAAAATAAACTAGATAGGCGATACAGAACTTAAAATGCAGGTAACAACCGTGTTTTCCACTGTTTTAATATTATACAACATTCGAAAAGAAATAGCTGCGAAGAAAAGGTGTGAATCATATGGTGAAATAACGTGTAACGTGTCTATGAACAGACATATACCAATCCCGAAGAAACATCTTTTCAGGCTTTACGTTTCACACTCTGTAATAATAAGAATAATACTTATAATAATAATAATAATAATAACAACAATAATAATTATAATTATAAGCATAATCAAGATAATAATAAAAATAATGATGATGATGATGATGATAAAAGTAAAAATAGTAATACTGATGATTATGATAATAATGGCAATGATGATGATTAATAATAATAATAATAATAATAATCATAATAACAATAATAATGAAAAATTAATAATAATATAGCAACACGAAGATAAACGTAAAATCTAACAAAACACATCAACCGCGCCGTGACAAAACCAACAAAGTGCATTTGCGACTAGGCTGGTCTGGATCCATGCTGGTCGCAAACGCACTATATTTGTTTTGTTATGGGGCGGCTCATGTAAAATACACACAAAAACAAGCACGTTCTATTTTATCTTTCTTATCTTATACAACGGAATCAAAGAACCGTTGGTTCGAACCATGCTTTTACATGTGTAACACCATTAATCATTAGCGTAATGTCTTTTCTACCTTCCAGCTGTACACTTACCAGTCTCTACAAAAACATATCTCATTTCTGGGTCTGCAAAGCCAATGTCATAGATGTTCTTCAGATCGGTGGAGATGAGGTCCCACGGTAGACCCGTCAGATCAACATCGTCACCTTCATCTAGACCTGTTATTAAACCATTTTCTATCGATAATACAAACTACATGTACGTGTTTTCACTTTGCTCATGCAAACTTTTAGAGAAGCGGTGGCCTAGTAATAAATGTGTCTGCCTCTCAACCCTACACGGGTAATGACCATGCTTCTTCATATCACACCAGAACTGGTTGGTTCCATTTGTAACTATTGGCAGAATGGCATACCCAAAATAAAAAAATTCTATGATTCTGGCTCATTAAGAGTTATCATGGATAATATGCACTGTTGATTTCCCTTTCGTACAGGATAGAAAAAATAACAATAAATCGATTGGGATTAAATAAAAACTTTTTTTTGTCTTTCAATGTTGATATATCTCCATGTATTTGAACCGCTTACAACAAAAACATTAGCCCACTGACTTTTAGTTTGACAAAATATCCCCAAGACGTCATGCATATTGTTTTCTTTGCAAACGTCCTTATTGAAACGTATTGCAATTTCATAAAATAGTACAGTTCAATGAATTATTGGAGCATAATATTTCTGCACATAGCAAGTGTTGTCCAGTACATATAGAAAGACAAAATGTAACGAGAAATACTGTTGAGAGAGTAAGATTAGGCAAAATATGCAAAAATGTCCCTTAATGCTGCAGTCACGCAGTGAAAATATGGTGATAAATACTGCAAAATAAGTCATAAATCGCACAAAAAAACATTTTTTTTCTTTTCTTTAAATGTTCGACTAAGTACATTTTTCTTGAAGTTCGATATTTTTTTTAATATTTTGGCTCGTCTTGAGGCATATTATGAATATATAGTTTCTTCGTGCTGTTTTGCCTTATTTTAAATTTATTGTGATGTCATCTCTTTTATTAACATAGGGACGAGAATCATCTTCATGTACATGTAATGTCGACATAACCGAATACGAGAAATTCTAAATTTAACAACTTTGTCTCATCCTTTGCCAAACGAATCGCTCTATCACTACTTCCAAGCTAGTGCATGTCGCTTAAACAAAGGTACAGTGTTGTCATTTTTTATATATTTTATAAACTCTACACCAAATATCGAAATTCGGAGAATGCTATGCCATGTATATGTGATTAAGATTTCCAGACAACGTAAAGTTGTTATAATTGTGTTTTAAATGTAGTTGTAGCAGCGTTACCGAGTATGCGAGTTTATCGTTGAAATGAACCGTTTCATCAAGAAGCAGATTGTTTTTCCGCCAATTTTTATCTAAACAGCGATTCAGATTAAAATCAAATACTTTTCAAGTAGATATAAGGATAAGGTCTAAAAAGCAAATCAAAATGAAATCAGATCAAAATATAGAATATTTGTTCTGTGAGACAGCTTTGTCGTGTATATAGTGTACACTTTTACTTACAAACACTGCTCTCTTTGAACAAAGTCTCCGTTTGCATCAGGCGATTCATATCTAAGTTGACATTTGCCATAATTCTCGGTCCCAATCTCTTTGCTATATATGTTAATCCATCGAGATTCTGAGGAAATCTTAAAAAAATAATGTAACGGCAAAATATCTTTTTGAGTATTATATGAGAGGCCGTTTCTTAAGCAGATTAAACACGGATTAAGCAAAGATTAAACACGATGTTTCTTATCTCTTAACGATATACAATGCTTATCATTGAGTTTAATATTTTAATCACTAAAATTTATTGAGATCTATTAAATCCTTACTGAATAATGTCTTATTTCAATGAAATTATGAACAAAAATATGTAAGGGAAGTTGTGTTCCATTATACAGGTCAAGTATAGCTGGTCTTTTCTTAAAGAGACTTTACTGAGTCGTTTTAACAAGACAGATATAAAATAATTTTTCGAGATTAATAATCTATTAAATGTAGGTCAAGACAAATAACTTGTGTGCAAATTTTCAGACCATTTCAGACCTTCAACCTTATAGTCGTATTAAGAAATGCCATAGGCTAATGCCGATAATATGTAAAGAATAAATGACTTACTGCGTTAACGAAGTCATGTCTGCTGACTAGACTGGACTTGAAGTCAAACAAAGGGCAATCAAACTTCGTCAAAGTTTTCCCACACCCTGGATTTGGACCCTGGTTATCAAAATATCCACCTGTGTAATATCTCCCTTGTTGGTAAGTCGCAAGGCCATGTCCTGGGAAATATTCGTTCCGAGTGTTACTGAAGGAATGGTTTGCAGCTGATACAAATGCACAGCAGGTGATTACCATGAACACGCGGGTCATTCTATTGGAGTAACAAAGAAATAAATACTGATTTTACTGAACAAGCTGAATAAAATTTTATTATGCGAGCCTCTGGCGAGCATGATATAAATTTATTCAACCCGTTCATTAAATTTAGTAATGAAGCTACATGTACACAAATATAACATTCTATTGATCACATTACCCAAATAAAATCTGTTTGAAGTGGAAAAGAATCATTTTTTTATTGACACACCTTTAGTGTAACGCTAACATATATGTGCGCGTTTTTATACGCTGTGTGTAATGTCAAAATAGATGCACGGCCGTGCAATAATACCGTAAGCGGCAAGTGTACACGGTCATTTTGGGACGCTCCTGACGAAAACCACTCTATTTTATACATCTGTTCAACGGTCACCTGCTGTCCGCGGTCAACGGTCACCTAAAATGCTTCCCGAATCTTAAAGTCGGTCATCTTAAGCGGTCAGCCAGGTGAAACGGCCAGGCAATCTTCTGCGGTCAGCCAGGTGAAACGGCCAGGCAATCTTCTGCCATTTATTTTTAAAGATGACACGTGTCACGGATTAACAAAAGCTACTTGTCAGGTGCTAGATATTAACACAAACCACAACATTTCAAGAAGTTTGCATAGTTGCTCATCCGTGTCGTAATTACAAACGTTTGGAACGTCTAAACGCACTTGCAATTCGTTCTTTTGAGTTACTGTACGCTAGTTTTTTATTTTTCAATTTACCGATTTTAGAAAAAAAGAAAGAAGAAAAAAATGCATTGTCGATGGCAAAAAGAAATTTCAGTTTATCCCGATTCAGATAAATTTTGTGCGTACATGGTACTTACCAAATAAATGAAAATGAATTACATCGCCGATTGTCTAAATTCCTCAGTAATAAATTCATATAAACACTTGCTCCATGTGTGAAAATAAAATTGCATAAATATAATGAGGTCACTGTTAAATCACACCCATTAAGTACACACTAGATGACCTCTAAGAGGTAACTAGCGGTCTCTTCAAAGGAATCTTTGATGTTTACAAACCTGTAGCCCTGCTGTTTCAATCCGAAACATCAAAGGAAGTGCCGACACTTAGATGACGTGTACACAATATTCTATCCATCAAAAGTTAGAAAAAGAAACTGTCATACTTTTTTTGTGAAAAAAATATTACGCATTTTAAATTATTGTGCAAGAAGATATTTTTATGGGATAAATAGGCCTAGTTTCAATTATTGACATAATAAATCGTGAGTGCATTTGTTTATCTGTGTTACATTCATGTAAAGCTTTATATGTTGGAAGGATTGTGTACATGTTAAACCATTAAAAGCATACGTTTGTAAATGGTCAAAAACTGATGATGATGATGATGATGATGATGATGAATCAGACTGGTTTATTTATACTTTAATCAGATTTATTTTACAAAGAAATGAATAATTTATTTGGATAAAAACTGGATCCTCCATTCAGCAGCCACCTGTCTTAAGCAGCCAAAATGACTGCATCCCTTGGCTGGCTGCTTAAGACAGTTTCGACTGTATATGAAAAAGTTATTATCACAGTTTCTAATGGAAATTATATTTTAAGTCATTGACTTCATTGATTAATGGAAAATGTAATGTTTTGTTGAGTTTCAAGCATGATGTATTTTAATTGAAATGATTATACAAAAATGGAAGAGTAACAACACTCACTATAAATTGAATATTCCTACGCTTTTGTTTGTAGAAAATTAGGCCGACCAAAAATAAAGCAATAATGATTATTTTTTTAATATTTTTTAGGATAGCCATATGCATACATTTGCTTTTGTATATTCAGTAGTTAATTTTACTACCAGAATTTTTTTAAATTATTTATCAGCATAAAGCAACATATTCGCTGTTTTTACATTGTAAAATTGTTATTCATATTGTGATTAAAATGATTACAGACTACCGAAAATTGAGAGAAAAAACAACAACAACAACTATAATTAGCTTACACAAATCAAAGGAAAACTTAATTTAAAGTAACTGTATTAAGGGAGCACCTATTGCGTATGCTTGAAAAAAATCTATGTAAACAAACAAAGCAGTAAACCATGATTATTTCAAGCTGTAACCAGTACTAAATAAAAATTAACAAAATATTATTATCAAAATTCTATGCTGGCAAATATACATAAGTCTAAAATGTGATTGGAAGTAGATTAGAATTAAGTCTAAGATTAGTAATGATGATGATGATGATGATGATGATGATGATGATGATGATGATAATGATGATGATGATGATGATGATGATGATGATGATAATAATAATGATAATAATAATAAAATCTCACGTCTCTACAGCAGTCATCTTCTCTCTTGTGTATATTTATGTAAAGTGTTTGAAAGTGTTTTTTTTTCGCTTTTTTTTAAAGCTTAGTGTGTCACTGTTTTCTTCGGGCTATATGAACACGTCAGATATATATGTCATTCTGTCATTCCTTGTAAATAAAAATAACCCAAAGAATTTTAAATTATTAGGGGCTAAAATCATTTTAAAAATGTTTAATAACTCTCGGTAGTTATAAAATATTTTGGTTTAATGACTTCCGAGACGAAAAATATATGATAACAGTGTTATTCTGTATTGTAAAAATATGACGCTGTGAATATATAGTGTGATATAACACTTGTTTGCCCTATATTTTTGATAGGAGAATAGTATGTAGTGTGTTAGAATTAAAGTTTTATATTCCTTCCGTCTCATTGCCTCCAATATAGTTGGCAAGTAGCATTGAAATATGGTGATGGGGAGGGGGAAGGGGCGTTTAGAGATGTTCCACTCCATTTTCTCTATTTAACAGACTAAATTAAATCTATTTTCTAGATTATTTTCCCACTGTTTCATATCTAGAATAGTTTAAGGATAGATGAAATTATAGTGACATTTGTTACAACATACATAAGAACATACCTTACACAATAAAATAAGTCAACAACCGGTCCCATGGGCCTGAAAGTCACCTAAAAAAATATACTAAATTAAGCACATGTGATCAAATGCTACAGCATATTGTCAGCTGAAGAAGTTCAGCATATGATTGAAAATTATTAAGAGAATATTTTTTCGTTTGAGTGAAATATGGAATATATTTTCGTGAAATATGATAAAAAGCCACATATTCCACGAGCCTGGACGGCGGGTGAAAATATGTGGCATTTTATCATGTTGAATGAATATATACCATATTTCACGAAAAAAGAAAATATAACTTTTTTATTTAATTTCATTATCAAAGAAAAATGGTTACGAATCCCCTTGCTTGCTTCACAACTGCAAATGTACCAATGTGGCCATACCACGTGACTTTTCGGGTACGGAGCACCCCGATTTTTCACCCGATTCAGGTAAGTTTTTTATTCATAACTTATTTATTAATCAACGATTTTAGCATATGATATACCTATATACACATGGTAATGTACTCTCCGGCGCATCGGTCGAATGTTCCATATCGCTCACTTTCTTCAGTGAGCTGCAAGAGAGCGTAATGGTAATGATGGCCTTTAAAAATTATGACAATTCAAAGTGCTGAAAGCACTGGATGCGACGGACATAAATGCTGTCAAAAAAAGGATCTTATATCAGCCATGTTGCATCAAGAAATTTCTATATTTACAAAGGGCAGTAAAACTATATGCCTAGTTTTATGGGGATTGGATAGAAATTTCCAATTATGATCCCAAGACATGTATAAGGCTTCATGTGATTTTTTTTTTCAAAATGATGTTACATGCTAAAGTTTTAAGTGACTATCAACAGTATAATTATACATGTTATTCTGAAGATTAAATTTCTTACAAATCTTTAACTAAAAATTATCTTACCTCAAAAATGCTATCACTTTGTTAAATTAATGGGTTCAGAGAGTAACCTGCATATCCCGATCATATCCCGAAAACATTTACATTTCTATTTAGGTTCAAATTTATGGCTTCAGTTCTGAAAATTGATGTTACATAATAAAACTTAAAGGACTCTACCGAGGTAATTTGACATGACAGGGCATTTTTAACACACAACATGTACAACTCATCTTTAGCTAAACACCATAAGTTAATTTTTATATTATCATAAGTATAAACAGATTTTTTTCAAATTGTTGAAAATCCCGATTCAACAATGTTTTGAGATAGTCCCCTGAAATAAATCCGTGATTATTAATCCGGTACAACCTTCTTAGTAGCATGGATGAGGTTTTAGAAACGCCCAGACTGAAGAAGCTCATCTCATTTGAACAAGATGCCTTACCATGCAATCATAAGAACAGTATTTATAGCACTTAAAAAATATATCGACGTCCTTCTGGTTGGTGTGTCTGCTATGATACTTTTTATCGTGTGAAAGGAAACAACCATAACATGTTAAATTATGCTTTATTTACCATTGAATTATGTTCTTCTTCTGATATAACGTGCTGCAATAAGGTCAATTGTATTGTATTATTTGCAATGATTTAAATCATGGTTATTATTTCACATTTGATTTCCCTGTACATACATTATACTGTTCCAGTTGAAAAATATTTGAAATAAGGTTTTAAGCTGAAGTCTGTGCCAGTTACTGATATTGCTAAGTACACGTGCTTGTCTATGAGAAGTTTAAAAATTCCTGCTTCAACAATATTTACAAGTGCTTCATTTGGTTGTTTTTCCTAAACATAAATTATTTTGTTATAGTAATATTTCTCATGTATTAAGTAATTGATCTATAACCTTTAAATTTTAATATTTTCCTATTATTATAAAGGCGATACTCGAAATACTGGTAGAATCTGAGAGCTAATCATTTTCTACTACATTTTGCCATTTTGTTTGAAATTAAATTTGCGACAAGCAAATAAGATTTGACCAGAATACAACAGTCCGCTGTTATGAATATAAAAAAATGACGAAAACCATTACGTGGTTGTTTTCTAATATCACATAGAGACAATGAAGACAATCTAATTGTTCTCTTCACTATCATGAACAAATGTCTGAATGAAAAGGAAATCCACAAAGATAAGGAATAAATAAGCTTTTGACAATATTTCTCAATATTTTTGTTTACTGAAAATATGAATTTGCATTTTCTGTTCATATTTTTGTTACCAATATTATTATTTTGTTATCATTGATATATAAAAGTCGTTTTGATAATTAATGTAAGAATAACGTTTGTGTACATTTGAAAAGAAATTTAAATTTATGAAATTGTTTAGGCCACTACATCTGTACTTTAAACGGTGAGCAGTACTAAAATAAACTGTTTGTTATATAAAATGGTACTGTTATAATATATCAGTCAAATACCTGTATTAAATGAGTACAGTGTTAATGTTATTAAACAACGGAAGAGTTAAGAGACCATATCCTTCAATATGGAATTATCTTTCATCAATCCATGGCCATAATTAAGTATCCCCTTGGAGCAAATCATTTGACTGTGTTTGTAGGAAAAATGTGAAATCATATTGCAAAGTAAATGTATATGTATGTTTTATTTTTAATGTTATATTGTATTATGATATAAAGGACAAAATGTAGTACTTGAATGTTACAGTATTTGCTTGTCATCAGGGGGCCGTTTTATCAACGTGTCGTAGTCTACGACAATTTTTTGTCGGTGTCGTACGTCTGCGACAACGTCGTACGACCGTTTTATGAAACGTGTCGCAGACGTTGTGTTTCTGCGACGTCGCAGCCTTTGTCGTAGACAATAATTCTTGCGAGACACAGTCTAGCCAGTGCGTGTTTTGACGTCACATATGAAATCAAAGTACTTAAAGTACTGATGGAATTTACATGACTATTATCAAACGGATAAATTTACATGATTATTAGAAAAATGGATAAATATTTTTAATGTAATTAAAAGAACAAATTTATTGAGAAATACAGCATATATTTTCTGCACTCGATTCAACCTTAAATACTAAATCACGCTACGGTCCACCATTAATGCCGGGTCTGTACTGAATGCTAAAGGCACATTATGTCTCAGTCTAAGCAAGTTTTCTGAACACGGGTTTTATAACCTTTAAATAACTATTTCAAAGCATGCAGCCGCTTATGACTTGAAGCGGTGAATGTAAAATTATTAACCAAAAATGTCAACAAAGTAATATTTGACTTTTATACAAAATAATAAATAACTATCACAACTAAATTGCCAAAAAATTAATAGACGAGCAAAGATGGAAACGACGATCAACCACTTTTGGAAATTAAAAAACAGAAACTAAAAATCAAAGCATTTTTAAGAAACGCCAAAAAGTATGTTAAATTAGTACTTAAATAGTAAATTAAAATTCAAATAGCACGAGCTTTTCAAGTATATATCGTGTTCGATAATAGGAATGCCACGGCTGTTATCTATAATAACATCGGAGTTTAATACGGATTGAAAAGTAAGTTACACCACTTTTTAAGGAATAATGCGCACATATTTTTTTAAAAAACTTTGCTCGTTTTCAACTTGTTTTAAACGCAGATTAAGATGCAGAGTACCAGTGACTATATAAAGCTAAACCAAACCCGTATTAAAACTAAAACAAATAATAACCTGAAAGCATTCGAGTATAGCCATTTTTCATAGTATTTTCCGAGAAATACGGTACAGACTCGAATATATGAACAAGCGAATAACTAGTCCCTTGTTTTCTAGTTGTTTGAAACAAAAAATATAATATACATGTATAGTATAGATATACCATTGCCAATGCATCGAAATAATAAATTGCTGTTTTTGATTTTTTTGTTTATTTTGCTTTTTAATTGAAACGGAACACGCTGTTTTGTATTCTGTTCCAATTTGTAATCTTAATTTGAAATATTTCTATTTAAGTGTCATGTATATTTATTTGTTAGTGTTTTTTTTCAGAATTATATTAATTGTTTAAAGGTATTTATACATATATTTCATGTAGTATTCTAAATAATCCCCTACTCCCGCATTGTAAATACAGTTCGGGTACTATATTTTTTCAAGTCTTAAAAAGAATGAAATACATAACTTGAGAGGTCATCAGACCTCTTCACAGTGTTCAGACTGATTGCTGGCGGCAAAAGTCTACAAAAATGGTTTTGCGCATGCTCCGTTTCAAAATACGACTTAACTTAAACGAAAAATTAACATCGAAGTGAACAAAATCGGTACGTAGAAAAATCGGAAAATTTCATTTACGTCACTTAAAGCTACGTGGATGTGTCATTCCGTTTTAATCTTTTTAATTGTATAAATCAATTACCGTATTGTTTTCTGAATAGCGTTTTTACTATTTTATATTCGATAAATAGTAACAGTGAACATAAACAGGTACAATATCACCATTCAATATGACCGAGAGAAACCGTGTACCGAAATTTTGCTGCTCCTTAAACATTTGAACATGTACGACTTAATAACGCAACGGAGATTTTTTTGGGCGCAAATGGCACAAATTTTACTCAAGATTTTTCTCAAATATCAATTGTGATTGGAGGCATGCAGCTTTATATACTGTTTATTTCAATCAAATTGATATAAACATTTTTTATGTAAATTATGGGACTTTAAAATTGATTAACATACTTTATGCCCGTTTTGGAAAAATGTAGAGGAAATGTTTCCGTATACTTACCAAAACATTAACCGAAAATGTGCTTATTGAATTTTACAAAAAACTTTTATTTTTGATACTACTTTTTAATATAAATATATACATGTTGTTTATCATTTATTTTAAATTTAGTTTGATGGCATAACACAAATTATTTCTTTTGTAGAAAAAGTATCGCTTTAAGTATCTCCGGCATATAATCTTTCAAAAACATTTTTAAAAAATGAAGTGTAAAACAAACTTTCATTATGAAACTATATAATAATAAATTTCTATTTTGTTAAATAATTGTAATTTATAACCATTCATTGTGTCTTTTATGCAAAAATATCCCAAATATTTCGAATTACACAAATCTCTCACAACAGCAAAAAGACCTCTCGCATGCTTCTTTTTTAAAGAAGCAAACTTGTTAATATATCATGCAGTTTGTGCAGACTTACATTTTGTTTTGCCTGTATTTCTAAAGAAAGTAGTTGTGAATGTGAAAGTATTAAAATTGTTTTATTGTAGCAAAATTTTGACTTTCATACAAATTACTAAAATCATTACACCGTTCTTGATTGGCAAAAAAATTAACAGAAGGAAACGTTAGTTCAGGTTAATGATAATGGAAATAAAAATAATAAAAACAAAAAAAAATATAAATAAAAAGCTTTAAAAAATTAAAGCATTTCTAGGGCTTTATGAAAGGATTTTTGCGCGTTAGAAACAATTGTAGCTGCTTTTTTAAGAAACGCCAAAATTGTGTTTAAAGTACTAGCTATCATGAAAAAACCAATGATTTGTACATATGATTTACTTAAATGGCACCCAATGTAGTATGAAGTGTGGCGCACATTTTTACCCATTTTCCGAGGAATTCAGTACACACAAGATTTCTAACTTGTTCTGTTCCTTCTCGTCGTTGTTTGAAATAAATATATATAATTAATCTTATAGATTTACTATTGCTAAAGTATTGAAATAATGAATTGATGTTTTGACATATTTTCGTAAAGATATATTTAAGCGCACTGCTTTTAAATTGAAACGCCCCATGCTGTTTTTGTTGTAATTTATATGTAATAATTCACTTTAAAATGTAGCTTTTTTGTTGTTGTTTTAGTTGTTGTTGCGTTTTTTTACGGAAAGCGGATTAATTTTCTCATAGATTAGCCTGGGTTCCAATCTGTCGATTTTTATGTGCTTCTTGTCGGCAAATTGACATACGAGTCGCGTCATGACAAAACCAACATAGTGGGTTTGCGACCAGCATGGCTTCTGACCAACCTGCTCCTCCGCGCAGTCTGATCAGGATCCATGCTGTTCGCTTACAAACCATATAACAAGTAGAGAAACTGAGAGCGAACAGCATGGATGCTGATCAGACTGCGCGGATGCTGGTCGCAAAACCCATTATGTTGGTTTCGTCATGACGCGGCTCATATATTGATACTATCAAAACCAAAGATGTTGTGTTACCTATGACGATCGAGTATTAAATAGCGCGTAAGTTATGAATAAGCAAAAAATATATCAACGCATGAATCACAGGCTACTTATACATATATATACGTATATCTCATGTAGTTGTAGTATACTAAATAACTCCCCACCCGGGATTGCAAATTACGTAGTTACAGTTCGGATTCTAGATTTTTTTTAAAGATTTAAAATGCATAATTAATACACCATGCAAATTGTGCAGACTGTGCAGACTGAATTATTATATTTACACTGTATATTGCAGTTTACCATAAAATTTTATAATTTAAACATTAGTGCTTTTCATCCACGGTAACTTTTAGTTAATGTCGCCTTGTCTTGTTGATCTTTTTTATATTCTATTGACTATTTTTTTTCTCTTTTTAAAATTGTTTTTCCGGAGTCATGACCACGGTAACTTTCCTGTGTCCTTTATTTTATACCATGTGGGTTTCTTCAAAGAAATATCTACATTTATGTAAATAAATCTAGTTAAAATATTATGATTTTTCCAATATTAATGTGAAATAAAAAAAGATGTGAGTTAATTTATTTTTGATTCTATTTTCCGAAGACATCTTTGGAACTCATTATTAATAGAATAGAGTATGACCGTAAAGGCATATTTGCTCCAAACAAACGATATTTTAGACATTTTTATAGAGTATAAGATTTGTATATTCTGTCTCTTTCTTATACTTAGAGCGCATGTATAAAGTCCCTTTATAAGCGATTGACATTAAAAGAAAACAAAAACAATTGAAATATGTTTTTTTTTTATTCTGAAAAAGTTATTTCATAAAAATTAATATCCTGAGCATGTATACATGTAAACAGTGATCGCCAGTCTTGACGTTACAGTTACGTCGTACGACAGCCCTAACCCTGTCGTAGAGCTGCGACATTTTTTACGACGTCGTAGGCTACGACAAACGTTAATAAAACGGTCTTAACGTTCTGCGACATGTCTGCGACAAAAAACTAGCCAACGACGTGTCGGTGTATTGAACATTTATCACGTTCACATTTTAATCATATTTAGGAGTGGATATATGAGTGATGCTGATAAAAGTTTCTTCGCCTAAAACACTTATAGCAGTGATTGAATTGCTAACATTTGCAAACAATATTAAGATGATGCTGAGTTTTTATGTGATTTACTTCTTAATCTGTACGTCTTAGATTTAAACATTAATATAATTATAAATGTAGTGTTATATAAATTTTCTTTTTTTATTTCTATAAAATGGGTATCCATTGTGAGTTTGTTTAACGGAAAAAGAAAATAATTTATGGTAAGTTATGTGAAACAGTACTGGAACAATTATTTCAGATCAAAAGATAAGAATTAAAACAAATATCAATTGAAAATTGAAAACAAATGAATTCATAAGATTTACAAATAAATGACCACCAACGGCAATTGCATTGGGTAGACATTTCTTTACAAATAAAAGTATCGAAAGTATATTCCAGGCAAGTTTGGCAAGTCTCAAAAACAGAAAAATGTGGGTACGCCGTGGTGTAGCATATATAATAATACCCATTGCATTTAAAATATTATCTACGTTGACATCTTCATTTAAAAAAAGCTCACACAACGAATAACACACCAGGGCTTATAAGACAATTTTTCTCTGCTACATTTCAGGTGCCAGACGCTGTCAAGGAATTACCATATTTGGTGTATAATTATTATGACAGCTATAAGAGTCATTTGTTACAGATGGCATCTTGGGTATTGAAGATAAGGTGTATACAGAATTACAAAGTGTCTTTTGTGAATCTCTGTGTATTGTTTACAATAATACATGTATACAAATTTCTCCAAATAACCACCGAGGATAGTTGAGTGTCTATATTAGACTACTTTTAATTTTATATGTAGAGAAAAGGCCTGACTGCGGTTCAATTATGTGAAGCTAGACAAAGTTGTTGTATTGGTGTATTTTTATGTCCTTCTTGTTCATCTTTTACTTGTTAGGTGGTTCCAGTATTCCTACATAAATACTGTTAAAATCCTCTTTATGATATGTTCCTGCATTTTCATATTTTGTCGTCTCATCTGAGATATGCAGACTTCATAAACTTTGATCACCTTTCAAAATAATTTCCATTTTATTTAGTTTAGCCCAATAATTTCTCATTGCTGGCAAACAGAGTTTCTTTTCTTAATAAAACTATACGCCGCGTTTCATTAAATTCACATGCGATTCACGTTTAATATTCCATGATAACTACCGCAAAACCCATGATAACCACCGCAAAACACATCTGCGGATTTTCTTAGTTTTTAAAAATGTCATATCCGTGTCAAAAATGTTAAATGGTGCCTAATTTGGTGTGAACGGTAACTTCCAATTAACGTTATTGTCCAAAAACAGGCACCGAGCAAGAAACATCTTCAATTTTGCCGTTTTCGGCGTTCACTAGGGATTCTATTTTCCTATGATATTTTAGACAAGAACAAATATTTTTCTCACTATTGTCTGTTACAAATTTCACTCTATTGTTGGTTCTCTACATAACAAAACAATAAGTACGAATAGTGTGTTAAACTATCTTGTATTCGTTTAAAAAATAAATACTTATCAATTAATTTCAAATACTGTTAATGAAATTATCTATGTTTCATTTATTAAGTATCATTTGTATGTTTTGATAAAACTGTTTCTTATTGTAATTGCTCTCCTAATTTTTGTTGGGTTGTACGTTGTATCAACACGACGAATTTGTATGGCACATTCCAGCTTTACTGGTAAAGGAAGACTACACGTGCCTCTCCTTGCGCCATTTCAGGCACGCAATGGTACCTAAATAGAACGTTCCGATAGGTAGCTGCATAGCTTACTCACATACAGTGGTGAGGAGCAAGTGGCTTTGAAAGTCAAACGCGACCTTAATCAACATCGGCCATAGACTTAAACAAATCATTCCTAAAAATGGAACAAAAGTAATCCTTCCTTCGTTAAATGATTGATGAATGTCCATATACAGAGCATGACAAAGTTATTACCAATACATTGTTTGATCAAGAGAATACCGACTAAAATCATATTAAGCCAAATGAATGGAATTTAAAATAAAAAGTTCTTAAACTTAATGTTACTCAAAAAACGAAAACAAAACAATCTGAATTTTACAATATTGATAAAGATAACAAACATATTTAAGTTTTGGGTAGTGTTGTTTATCTTACATGTTATTCATATTTGACAAGATAAAATCTGACATAAAAGACAAAAAGAGAAAAAGATTTTACTTCTTACATCAAAGATTGTTCAAAATTTGAAGTTTTGGAAGTAAATAGCAATAAAGTAATTGATACGTCATAATAACGTTTTCGCAAGTTTAAGGAAAAGAACACACTCTCTGTTATGCTTTTTTACGGTGAAAATTTGAAAAAAGTGATCCGTCGGAAGCATTAAATAAGGGCAAAATTACATGAAAATTACAGACTCTGCACATGAAGGATTATAAATATGTGCAACATTTCTGACACCCCATAGCAAAGACGTGAACGATACTCAAATTTCAACAATTGAAGTGTTGTACTCTATAGAACTTTAATGTTTTTCTTGTGACTCTGAGTCTGTCAAATTTTAGGACATAAAATATGAAAAGATTTACCAGTATATGTTATCTAAAGAGATATGAGCCTTAATTCCATACATCATGCTAGGCAATTACAATGAATTCTGTTTTGCCTTATATATAAAAGGTTTATATTAATGCGTAAAAGTTCCAATGAAGGATCAGTTTCTTTATGAACGGGAAGTTATATTGTTCATGATTATTAAAGGAATTAATTATTACGTTTGAGATAAAGTTCACATAAAAAATATTTAAGTAGATCTATGTAGATAAGGAAAACATATGACGCATTATTTGTAGTAGACTAAGAAAGCTATTTTGTTTTTATGGTAATCCATATTCTGATATGTGAAAATATTTATAAAGCAAAATGTGTATGGTCAACAATTCATATACACAAACAATTGATGGTATCATAATTAAGAGGAGATAAAAAAATATAATATTTAGCTAGGTCTATTAAGAAATACATGATTTACGTAACTTAATATTTGCTAGTTAGTTTGTTTTTCCTCGTATTCGTATTATTTTTTCTCACCTTTTAGACTATTTCCTTCGTGGTGATATCAGACAGAGTGTATAATTAATTATATAAACTGTCTTTGTCATAACTTTAATAAAAAGTGAATTACAACGGCAAATCTAATGCTGCTTTCCAATACACTGGGTTGATATATTTCAGTAGTCGAAAGAAAGCATATGGTTATTAGTCCCCTACCGGTTTAACCGAAGGGGACTTTAGGTTTACCCTCCGTCCGTCTGTCTGTCTGTCAGAGTAATTATGTGGCTAGAGGGACAATAGGTAACTGTTCTTTCTCTTTGATGTCATTCATTCCGTAATGCTTTTATGTGGCTATTTTCTTTTGTGTGGCTAAAAAGAACAATAGAGAGAACAATAGAGTAGCCACATAATTACTGTCCTGTGAGAACGTCCGTCTGTCAGTCCGTTCACAAAACTGGATCCCGCTATAACGCAAAAAGTACTGAAAATATTTTAATGAAACTTGATATATGGATTGATGGCAGTATGGAGATTATGCACATCTTTTTTTTCTTCCTATGCTGAAAATCCTGGTTGCTATGGCAACAAACAGTCTGAAAATATGGCAAATTTAAAACATAAACTGGATCCAGTGATAACTCAAAAAGTACTGAAAATATTTTTATGAAACTTGAAATATGGGTAGATGGCAGTCTTGAGATTATGCACATCTTTTTCCTTTCCTTCCTATGTTGAAAATTCTGGTTGCTATGGCAACAAATAGCCTGAATTTCAAGATTTCTTATTTAAATTTTTCAGCTTTTTCACTATAAGTTCTTTATTTCTTAAGGTGTTTACTTCAAACTTTAAATATAAGTTTCTGGTCATCAATCACATCATATGTGACAAGGTTTACAACTCTAGCATAAAAGTTATCAGTATTACCTCCCTTGAACTTAGAATTTTTATGGAAAAAAAAATGTTGTCTTTTTTTAATAACTTCTTTATTTCCTAATGTATCTACCTCAAACTTCATATATATGTTTCTTATTATCACTCAACATTTTTGAAAAGGTTAAATACTCTAGCAAGACTATTTCCAGAATTATGTCCCCCTTGAACTTAGATTTTTTCGAGAAATTGGTATTTTTCACTTCAGCTTCTTCATCCCTATAGGATTTACTTTCAAATCCAACATCGTAATAACATGACAAGGTTGTATAAACATAATTTCCTTACTAGGCAGGGAAACTTAACACATTACTGTGATATAGACAAACTTATAACTCAAAAGATTTAAGTTCATTCATGTCATTCATTCACTGGTAAAATTGAATGGCCAATGGCCCATCAGAATGTTGCTGGGGTTCTAACAGGTAGGGGACTTCTGGATTGCTTGCAATACTATGATAATTACTTATTGTGTATACTTTTCATCTTCTTCGTGCAAATATCTATACATTATTTTGAATATTAAACCCTTTTCAAATGAATTTACATTACTATTTATCAATAAAATCCATGGCATATTTATATAATTCATCGTAAACCAATACTTTCCTTTCATTTGTATGTACATGTATTAAACGATAAATGAATTTTGATTTATCTAATCTAATCATTTAATGCCTAAACATTTTATGCTCTCACTAACATAAATTATAAAACGTATCAGATTATATTGTTGTCATACAGAGCATCACTGTTTTTCATAGAATAGATTTTCAAAGTATACAAAAATCTGCCCGAAGAACGCTAAAAATGTAGCTTAATTCCGCGTACATTCTGTTGTTACTGTTGAGACGAGCGAATAAGTGTTAAAGACATTTACGGTTGTTTGCATTTTTATGTTATTTATGAATATTAGAAAAGTAGCGTTCCTGTCCGACATTTATAAAGATAATTAAAGAGAAAAAATAAAATGAAGCAATGTGGATTTGTGCCGTATTCAGATGCTGATTTGACATGTAAAATCATTTAAACAATATACTGATAAGATAGATATGGTGTTTAAGCTGGTAGATATGATATGGTACAGTAGTGAAATTAAATATAAACCGAGGAGAAAGCAGTATATATCGCGTCATACTGCCCTGTCAAGAAGTCAGTTTTGGTACACCATATTTAATAATGTTTTTGGAAGTCTTTATTTACGGACTTACAAGTATATGCTCAAAATGTAATTTTTACTATTTTAGGTAAGTGTCATATTCAGTTCAGAAAATTTACACTGAACATGACTTCTTCTTTTCTGAATCTTTAACCTTTTATAAAAAAATGGATTCTTTATTTCTTTTACCAGCGGCGGTGGTCTTAAAAGCAGAAGTTAAATATATGTAAAAATATACATTAATAAACATAACCGCACATATTGCTTTTAGCTGTGTTATTATTCAATCACACAAGCAATTATATACCATAAACTTGCAATTTTCAGTGAGTAATTGGTGTACATTGGCAAGATACACTGTGCGACATACTGGTGATGTAAGGCATCATTTATAATGCAATATTCATGTCTGAAAACGTTTTCAATATATACATACACACACATCATATATATATATATATATATATATATATATATATATATATATCTCGACATGACATTATTGAAGACGTAGGCATTTACAGCCTAAGGTCAGTTTGATATTTAAGTTTAAAAGTGTGAAATGACATGTATAAAGAATACATTCTAACATGACAGATTACATGTATTTCTAAAAGAATATTTTCTTCTCTGTTACATTAATGGGTGATTGTACTATAATGAAAAACATGCTTCTAATCCAATCATATATCATAATAAGTTCAACTTTAAGGATAAATATCTATTTATTTCATTTCAATTTCATAGAAGATTTCCTATTTTTATTCAATGAAAAACTCTAAAGAGAACAAACGTCAACGAAAACTGCTATTTTCCATGACAAAATATCGGATTTCTGTTTCTTAACTAAGAGATCTTTCCTTTCCGTTAAACCTATATTTAATTATTTTCTCAATTGCATGACATTTCAAACAATCCTCTGTTAATGTAATATAAAGTGTCTTATTCCACGGTAAGGGTTTTATTAATATTGAAGGATTTATACAGACGATTGAATCTATTCCTGTTATTTCATTGGAGAAACTGACAATCGATATATTTCTGGACCACGTTTTTAAGAATACAATACTGATGTTCCGAATAACGCTTTTCAATTTCGTCAATATGTATAAAATGAATTTATTTCTGATGCATCTAATATCTAAAAGATAACTAACTGAAGAGACATATATCGTGATATCTTAACAGTCTTAATGACTCTTTAAGATAAAAATACTTTTATACCGCTTTAACACTTAATAACAAAAAGGAAATGTTTCGGAGTATCAAAATGTACTGGAATGAATATACTTATTTGATCGTTATATATTACTTGACAATTCCACCTGGAATTACAAAAACATCATATGATGGAGTGACAATTCCTATAGGTAAGTCTAAAAACCTTTCCTATCATTGAGAATGACACTTGCAATATTTAAACATCGATACATTACATGCAGTTTTCTCCCAAAGGCTATTAAAATCGGTCAAGTCAAATGTTACATAAGCCAAAATATGGTAAACAAGATCAACAAGGAAAGGCGGCGTTCGCTGAACGCAAACCGTTTGCTATACGATATATAAAATTAAGTAAACATAAATCAATGTAAAAAATAATATTATGTCATGGATTCCTCTGTAGAAACAACTTACATTAGAAACAGAAATTTAGAGTTTAAAGTTATTTGACATATTATCAGTTGATGATTTATATTTCAATGATTGTATTCAATTTATAAGAGAGCAGCATGAAAAAAATGAATGAGTAGAATATTATATGTGCAAATTAAGAAAAAGACAAACATGAAACTCAATTATTTGAAGATATTATTGAACGAACGTAAAGCTATGCCCAAACAATTTGATAAAGGCATCAATTAAACGTGATTCTGTTTTATTTATTATAATACCACAATCCGATTTGAATATATACGTTTCTTTTAACACTTTTTTTAAAACTTCAACGCAAATTTATTGGCGTTATGAATAAAGTACGTACTTTTAGCATTGAGGTCAGTCTGTCTCATTATTTAAGTATTTATCATTTCTGCCTTAACTGGACATTGTCTTTTGTAGGTGGTAATGAGCTAGCTTGGGGAAAAAACTTTTTACAGTTTGTTAACGTGCTAAACAGAGTAAAGGAGGAAATTCTCAGGGGGTTGTCTATTGATTAATTTAATCCTCTAAGAATAAAATGAATATTACTTTCAAATTATTTATAAAGAAAACAAACTCTCTGTTACATACATATACACATTATCGTGTTTGTAATAGACGTAGTGTCTAATGAAATGTTACTAAAATATAAGACTTTCCGACTGTGTTGCTTCGTTTGTCGGTATGTCAAATATAAAGCATACCTCAGTTTGAGTAATTAAATCTTTGTCAAATTAAAATATGACATATTTCCTTTAAAGAAATAAATGTTGAGAACATTAAAGATACAAAAACAAACAGTTCATGAGTGACGTAATCTTAACCAGATTATTCCATTGTAGCTTTAAAACTCTTAGCAAAATGATAACCTTAAGGCATAGTTGAGAAGCCGATTTTTTATTACGTTATTTTCTCCCTAAAGATCACATTATTTGTTATTTATTTACTCCACAAAAAGTATGTCTGTTAACGGCGTGAAGCGAACTACGTTACACAAGATGTAATTGACGATTCATCTAACTTGAACGCATCCTAATGTACCTTAAGTTAGTTGACTGCCTCTTTCGACATAAGAGTAATTGTAAACTGGAAAAAATATATTGTGGGAATGTAATTGTTAAGACTAGCAATTTGTATTGTTTGGAATTGTTCTTAATTTCAAAAGACAATCCATGATACTTAACAAATTTTATTCTGAAAGCATTTTCTCTTTTAATCTATACTGTCAGTAATTTTCAATTGAGAAGCATTTTAATTCTTCTAAAAAGAGAATATCGTTTTATGATAACTCGTTTGAACAAAATCGTTTGATAGACACAAACTTAAAAATCAACGATTTAACTAAAATATAGTTGCGCGTCATCTTAGGGTAAAAACTCCAATAAGTGGAAATGTTCTCAAAATTATTTTTGCTATAAAATAAATTATTTTAAAAACAGTGTTATTTAATGTCCTGAAAAAATATTGGAGCCATACTTTATAAAAAAATTTGACTTTAATACATAAAAGCAAAATGTAACATTAACATTTAAATTTTATTTCAGTGCAATAATTGAATAAGTGCACATATTCACTTGTTGCACCAATATTTCTGTACTAAATTAAATTTCGTGCAAGAATGATACAAGTCCACATATTCACTTATTGCACCAAAATATTTTCATCTTCATTGGGGTTATTCAGTGCAATTATGTTTGTGACATCACAATTATGCCATCGCCCGAGCCAAATTATGACATTATCAGAGTCAAATTCATGTACAATTTATACGGGTTTTTTAGGGGGTTACGTCACACCGACAGAGTATAGGTCATTTGGCGACGTTCTATTTATACTGATAGAGGAGGAGCTCAGGTGCCCTTCCGTGCATTATTTCAGGCACGAACGGGCACCTGAGTAGAACCGCCGACGTTCCGTAAGCTAGCTGGATAGCTTCTCACATGAAAGAATCTGTTGGGATTTATTCGAACCCACAGCGGTGAGGGGCAAGTGGTTTGAAGTCAACGACCTTAACCACTCGGCCACGGACGCCCCAACAATTTATACAGATCATGTTTACATATCATTAGTTTACATCATGTTATGTAACAACAGTAACCGTTTTAAAGTGATTTTTAATACTTGACTTTGCGATTATCTTTATCTTAGTCTCTGTATTGTTATAAATTTGGGAGAATTTTGAAATTGTATAATTTAATTTATAAGAAGACAAATATTTATTAACTATGTTATTTTGGAAACACTGAATTAAACATAAACAATTTGTATTGTTTAAATTTGGATATTTCTTCAATTTAGACAAATCTCACTTTTACAAAATTTTGAAATTGTATAATTTAATATATAAGAAGACAAATATTTATTAACTATGTTATTTTGGAAACACTGAATTAAACATAAACAATTTGTATTGTTTAAATTTAGATATTTCTTCAATTAAGACAAATCTCACTTTTACAAAATGATACAAAGTTAACAACGTTTCAATGCAATTTAATAAAATATGATTATCCAAAATAACTTTTGATGCAGTCTGACAGGCAATTTTTTATTCTTCATAATGAATGGAAAATTATATTTTTTGGTCTTTCTTTAAATTCAAATTTATTCAGCATTAGTTTTCTTTGATCATGGCTCGATATGTATTAACGTTTGTTCTGTTGACTGTTCTTGTAAATTTAGATATTTTAATCATAAATTTAGAAAGTATTCTCTTTAATAAGTCTTTTTTCCCCAGGTTACAATCATAAGTGCCACAACAAATGTGCTAACGACAGGCAGTGCATGACAAATCTGTGGAAGCTTTTCTTAAATCATATAAAACACCTGTTAGTGAATGGTGTCTAGGTATGCTTGATTATATTTTGGAGCACTTATATACCCTGCATACAAAAAATAAGCCAATAGATATCTCATAATAGAAGATCTAAAACATCAGTGTGATTATTTTTATTACTGCCTGAAATTCGATGAAGTCCTGACTGGTTTAACAATGAGTCTCCAGAAAAAAGTGCCCATATTTTACTTTAGAAGAAGCCCTGACGACAATTCTGAGAGGAACAAATGCATTTTTACTATGGGTAACATGACACCAGGTGACAGTACAGCTCTCATATTTGTCAAAGAAAGATCCTTAATTTTTGATCCACATTCAAGAAATAAAACTAGAATGCAAGGATCAGATGGAACAGCTGTGTTCACTATACATGTACAAAACAGTATCTCTGCATTATGTCTGTTTATACGACATCTGTAATCTTCAGTTGACAAAAACAAAAATATTCATTTTGAAGCTGTAAGTGTATTTGCCATTCCAGGCAACACAGACATGCCTGGTTCAAATTTTGATGGTTTCTGATGTGATTCTGTATTTATCTTTTTTTTTCTGATGTGAGTAATGAGGATCTTGCATGTCGTCTTTACGTGATTCAAAATGGTATGCTGGTTGATCTAGTATGTCAACTGTCAGCAGTGTTCCATCTATTGAAGCAAATTACAGCATTAAAGACTTATCTGAGGCGTTTGAGAATTTGAATGACAGTACCACACTTCTTGATTCAATTTTTATAGAGATTTTCAACAACTTTAAAGAAATTAAAAATACACCAGATAGTATGATTCTGAAATCTTTAAGAAATGACACAACACAGCAAATACTGTTAATTAATGAACAGTCTAATCTGACACATAAGTGTGATCCACAAAGCTCTATGATCAGTACAGATCAGGCTGACTTGACATCAATCAGTTCCAGCTACCTGTATATCTATCTAGTTTCCACCAGTCTGATTAGACACAGCAGTCTGGTCCTGCATAAAAAAGTCTCTCCCATTCCTTGTTCCAGCCAGTCTGCTGTGTCTCAAGGCTCTGGTACGTCCTTGTCCGTGTTCAAGTGTCTTTTTTTTCCAAAACGCAGCCGTAAAAGGCAAAGAATTGAAGATGTGTGGAAAAAATGTAACAAAGAAAAAAACGCAGGTGAAACATATGCAATTTTATCAGGTAAAATCAAGCAAGCAAGAATTCTAAATAGTTGGTGCGGCCAAAGTTGTAAAAAAGTGTCATAGTAAAATATATACTGAAGAAAGGGAGGCAATTTTTCATGAATTTTGGAAACAGGGATGTTATTCAAAACACAACAAATTCATTTGCAGTACCGTCATTGAATTAAGTGAAGTGTATCACGGTAAAGGAAAAGGTAACTAAAACAAGAGGGCTATGATGGCCCTGAGGTCGCTCACCTGTATATAGCCCCCCCCCCGGGCCAATTTTTACCCAAGGGCTTTTATTTGTTTATTTGAACAGACTTGGTAGACACCCATAAGAAGATGTTTCATGCTAAACATCTAAGTTCTAGCTCATTGGGTTTTTAAAAGAAGATTTTTTAAGTTTTTACTATACACATATAGTTAAAAACAATGACACCCCTGGGGCAGGGCCAGTTTTGACCCCCGGGCTTTTATTTGAAGAAACTTTGTAGATATTTACTAAAAGATGTTTCATGCTTAATATCTAAACTCTAGCTATTTGGTTTTTTTCAAAGAAGATTTTTAAGTTTTTGCTATACACAAAAAAAGGAAAATCAATGACCCCAGGGGCAGGGCCAATTTTGACCCCGGGGCTTTTATTTGAACAAACTTTGTAGACGATGATTAGGAGATGTTTCATGCTATATATCTAAACTCTAGCTATATGGGTTTTTTCAAAGAAGATTTTTAAGTTTTTGCCATACACATATAAGGAAAATCAATGACCCCCGGGGCGGGGCCAATTTTGACCCCAGGGCTTTTATTTGAACAAACTTTGTAGACACTCACTAGAAATGTTTCATGCCAAATATCTTAGCTCTAGCTCTTTGGGTTCTTTAAAAGAAGATTTTTAAGTTTTTACTATATGCATATATAGGGAAAATCAATGACCCCCTGGGGCGGGGCCAATTATAACCCCAGGGCTTTTATTTGAACAAACTTGGTAGACACTCACTAGAAGATGTTTCATGCCAAATATCGTAGCTCTAGCTCTTTGGGTTCTTTAAAAGAAGATTTTAAAGTTTTTACTATATGCATATATAGGGAAAATCAATGACCCCCTGGGGCGTGGCCAATTTTGACCCCAGGGCTTTTATTTGAACAAACTTGGTAGACACTCACTAGAAGAGGTTTCATACCAAATATCTAAGCTCTAGCTCTTAGGGTTGTTTAAAAGAAGATATTTAAAGATTTTTCTTTCGGTTGCCATGGCAACCAGAGTTCTGCATGGAATTAAATTCTTTGAACAATTTTTAAAGGTGACCACTAAAGGAACAAACCTGTGAAGTTTGGATGAAATTGGCTCAGTGGTTTATGAGGAGATGTCATTTAAAGCAAAAGGTTACGGACGGACGACGGACGGACGCCGGACGAAAAGCGATCACAAAAGCTCACCCTGTCACTTTGTGACAGGTGAGCTAAAAACAGAAACACTTCCAGAAATTATACATTTCTTGTGAATGGGGAACAAATCTAACTATGACAACACTTTTATAGAGATACACTTGACATATCCACATCCACAATTTTATCAGCAATAAAAATGTGATACATACATTCATACCTGTTGGCAGTAATTACAGGAGGAGCAAATCAGGCCTGATAAAATTCCTTGTACTTTAACTGATGATATCAAACCACAAAGTTTTCCTCTTACTGAGTCTCATTATTGTAATAAAAATGTGATACATACATTCATACCTGTTGGCAGTAATTACAGGAGGAGCAAAATATTAGACACCATTTGATCCGACAAGGAAAGGCGGCATTCAATGAACGTAGCCCCCACCCGACCCAGTAAAATAAAATTCCTTGTACTTTAACTGATGATATCAAACCACAAAGTTTTCCTCTTACTGAGTCTCATTATTGTCATAAATCATCATCAAGAGTACTTTGAAGGGGTGGGGGGAAGGGGCAATTTGTCCAAAATGTACAGTCTAGATTATGCTTCCGAGGCATCACTTTGTTTTCCAGATTTTTATACTTCACAACAGCTGATGGCAAGTGCCGTGTGGCATCTGTAGAAAGTTGCCCCGTACTTCACTTCAGTGCACACCTTTTCACCCTTACAGTACTTATCCCTTTAATTCCCTTATGGGACCGTTTTAGTTGATATTATTTCACATTACATGTCCCACCCCTTTCACCCTTATGTCCGCTCTAGGTTTTTTGACTGTGTCGGGGGCCGCGTCCTGTGAACGTTGCCTTTGCCTTGTTGATCTTTATTCTTGTTTTTTGTTGTTTAGTTATATTTTTCTGGTCCTTCAGGATCATTGATGCCAGAACTATTAAGTGTTGAGAATTGAGTACTGCTCAAAATATGATAAACAAGATCAACAATGAAAGGCGGCGTTCAATGCTGGTGCTAGGGGCGTGAGGGATGTTGCACTTATTCATTATCCCTCATGTACAGACTCAGTCAAACCGAGTCTGCAATTTTCATGTAATTTTGTTGTGATTAATGCTTCCGATGGATCACTTTGTTTCAAGATTTTTACACACTTTGTAGGATCAATGGTCATAGTAATTTTTCTGCTGTCTTCACTTAATTAAATTATCAAACGTTTTATTAAAAGAGGTTATCACCCAATTATTTTAAGGCATACCGCATGCTTAGTGTTCAACCCTTATACAGTTAGACGTTACGCATTCCTCTTTTAATAACATTTGACGGACTTAGTTTTCTTTGGGGTCCTCCTGGGCTCCTTGCCGCTTGTTGCTGGGTCGGGTGGGGGCTACGTTCATTGAATGCCGCCTTTCCTTGTCGGATCAAATGGTGTCTAATATTTGAGCTTGTAGCAACGTCAAGGATTTTAACGAGCGAAATATTTTCATTACCGGTAAGCTTCTAAAACTGGGCTACCGCTATTATTAATTACGTAAATATTTTACAAAATTTTACAATCGTAACTTTGATTTAATTTCAAAATTCAATAGTGATCTAAAAAAAAAACACTTCTGCGACAAAGGATTAGCCAGCCTGATTTTTACGGTGATGTGGTTTACAAACTTCGTAAGATCTTGGGTCATTGTAATTTTTCTGTTGTGTTTACTAAAATTATAAAACGTTTTATTAAAAGGGGTTATGACCCTACTATTTTAAGGCATACCGCATGCTTAGTGTTCAACCCATTTACAGTTGGACACTAGCTTTCCTCTTTTGATTACATCTGACGGGCCAAGTGGGAGACTATATGATGGACAGTTCTTAAAGCCCTTTGGGACTGAATTGCCTTAATGTTTGTCTTCTGTCTTGCTTCGTCGGGCCCTTGTAGGTGATTTTCTTGTTGCTCTGTCTTCCTTTAAGACATCGAGTACTTTTGTTATGGTCATTGGGTTTACTTTTATATGTTTCTACATGATCATTTTGGTGTTTTACTTATTTAACCTTTTGTAACCATAACAACTGTTAGAATTTCACTTGGCGGGGATTCATTTTATTTACACTGTCTCGTTTATAGGAACATGGTGGGGCTAAGAGCGAGGTTTGGTGCACCATTAACCGGTTTAAACTCCCCAGTAGTCATTATAATGTTGCTGACCGTTCCAATGCGGCGCCCCTCTGTGTTCCTCAGATGTATGTCTATGTTGTTTTATACTGTTTTGGTGACACTTTTGCTCGTGTCTCTTGTTGTTTCTCGTCTACGGTAAGTATCTTCCCTTTGTCCCTGGTTTATATTTATTTTATCTTCCCCCCCCCTTCCCCGTGTCTCTTGTCCCCTTCCCCTGTGCCTTTTGACATTGTGGCCCTTATATTAAATCATTTATATGTTTTGTTTTATTTCCTTATAAGTTACTTATTATGTATTCTGATGTAGTGGTTTGCCTGTCCGTACTCTGCCTTGTGCCCTGTCCTGTTTTTCTTTGGGGTCCCCCTGGGCTCCTGGCCGCTGGCGCTTGTTGCTGGGTCTGGTGGGGGCTGCGTTCATTGAATGCCGCCTTTCCTTGTCGATCTTGTTTATCATATTTTAGTTGGAGACTCTATGATGAAAAGTTCTCAAAGCCTTGCCACTGGTTCTTGTTGCTGGGTCGTATGGGGGTTGCGTTCATTGAACGCCGACCATGGAAGTGTCACATTGAAGGTTCCATGATAACCGCCGTACACATCTGCGAATGTTTCTAAATTCAAAATTTTACTATTTCATGTTTAAATGTTGCATTCTGCTTAAGCCGGTGCTAGGGGGCGTGGACGGTAACTTGCACTTTCCAGTACCGTCCATGAACAGGCTCAATCAAACCGAGTCTGCAACATTTTCAATTTTGCCATGTTGGGCTTTCTTTAGGGATTCTGTTTTTATCTATTTACTTATCATATTTTTGTCTTGCTTCGCCAGGCCCTTGTAAGTGATTTTCTTGTCTTCCTTTAAGGCATAGAGTACTTTGGTAATGGTCACAAGGCTGTGCCTTTTTGTACATATTTTCACATTATTGATGCGTTTATTAATTTCATATAATGCTACCATGACCACTTTTTAGTATTTTAGTAGGCAGGGATTAATTCTATTTATACTGTCGTGTCATATAGGAATATATTGGTACTAAAAAAGAGGTTTGGCGTACCTAAAATCCGTTTAAACTCCCCAGTGGTGTAACTACCACTCACTGTTCCAAGGCGGTACCCCTCTGTGTTCCTTCACGTGTTTCACATGTCTATTTTGTTACTTGTTTTGAATGTTTATATGTCTTGTGATATCTACCTTATTAAATTGTCGTTAACAGTAAGTATTCACCCCCCGTGATATCTACCTTATTAAATTGTCGTTAACAGTAAGTATTCCCCCGCCCCACCTTCTCCCATTTTTCATCCTTCCCCCATTTTCAGCCTTACAACGGGCCCGTTTTAGTTTTTATTATTTCACACATTACATGTCCCTCTCCTCCTTTTCCCGCGTTTATGTCCACTCCCGGTATCGGTATTGTGCTTTCTGAGTGTCCTGCTGTGGTGGCAGGATTCTTTAGGGATTCTTATTTTCTCTATTTGGGTGTGTCGGGGCCGCGTCCTGTGAACTTTGCCTTTGCCGTGTTGATCTTTATTCTTATTGTTTTACATAACCACAACCTCAGACCCCTTTCAAAATTTCATTTTATTTAGTTCCGCCCATTGTTTTCTCGTTTAGGGCACATGTATTATTTAACTTTGGGACCATTAGCCGCTTTTCATAGAATAGCACCACTATGTCACATTTAAGGTTCTATAATAACCGCCGTATGGACACATCTGCGGATGCTTTTTCACCTCTTTCGTGTTTATATGTTTAATTCTCCTTAAGCCGGTGCTAGGGGCGTGAATGGAACATTGCACTTTCCAGTACCCTCCATGAAAACATCATTGTATGCTTCGAGCGTATATAAGACGAAACATTTGCAGTATATAACTAACAGAATGAAAAATATACATTGTGTATTTCCAGCAAACTATATTATTAATAGTACTTTACGGAATTGACAACTCTAGTGCTGTAAATTTCCTTAAAAAGTAAAGTAAACATTTCAATTCAATTATTCTCATGAAAAATTCAACATTTCGGAAATAGCTGCAAGACTAAATATATCTATCTGTGAGTGACGTTAGACAGTCAAATAAATGCATTAGCTATGAGGTGTTTGCAAGACAAAATCGTTGTCTACGGTAGTCTGTCTCTACAAGGATTCAAATTTTGCTTGAATTTTGATCTTGATTTTTGGAATACACTGTTAATTACATGCAAGTCACTAGCCTAACAGGACAATGAAATCCTACTATTTAAATCAGAATTAGCTTTATAAAACGCAAAACAATTCGTTTAAAAAGTTGACACCGTGAAAATAAAAGTGTATAATGTAGAATAATTAAAATAAAGGAAAGTATTGTTTTGAGATCAATGTTACATGTTTCTCTAAAATATAGTTCTTCAAGCGATAAAATATTTCAGTCTGATAATAAAAATGAAGAAGTATTGCTTCAAAAATATTTTCACTTTTTCATTAAGATACAACCTGTTATCTCCGAAATTGTCAACAAAGTTTGTTCCTGATACAAAAAATAAGTAACATTCCATTGTTCTTTTAATTGGAATAGTGGTATCTTTATATTTTATTAGATAGTTTTGCTTTTTATAAATTTATGAAACGCATAAGAAGTTGAAATCTTTCGAGATCAGCTAAAAACGAACACCGCAAACAAATAGGTCACGCGATTTTAAAGAAATTATGTCAAGCTTTGTAAGACGAACGATGAATGCCAACGACATAACATTTGGCTGACTCTGAACTGCTTCAGACATCTACCGCTTTTTGTAGAGAATGTGTAAGGTTTGTAAAATAACGATGTTTTTATGGACTTCATACGCACACCCGAGTCTTGTATAATTACTTTGATATTTAATGTAATGATAGTATATTTTGAAACATCATAATTGTTGTATTGCTAATAAGCACTCGCGAATCAATGTGTGTGTTTGTTTGTTTTTTTTTTCGAGCAGAAACTACTACTTTAAAAAAAAACTTCTTTATATCAAGAGTTAAAATAAAATGATTTTCCTTTCCATTTTAGTTAGTATTCATTTAATATCCATTTTAAATGACCGTTTAAGTGTTATTTTAATGAAAAGGAAGTTAAAATTAAGTTTCATGTTCTCTTACAGAATATCGGATATCGTTTTCTAACAGTATCTATCCTTTAGAGAGAACTTTTTTTTAGATTCTCATGTGTATAATTAAAATCCTCTAAGTCACGACATAAAAGACAATCATGTGTGCTAATGGAATATAACGTGTATAATTCTTAGATTATGACAATGATTATAAGCTTATATGGTTAGAATAGCTAACTATAATCTCTATGTTGTTTCTTACAGGAATTGGATGGTTTTTCATCTATGCATCTGTTATATTGTCTTTCATTTGTTGACTGTTTCAGTGGAAAACAATAATAATATCTATGGAATAAACAAAACAACTTAAATGTGTTGAATGAATGCTTTCAAATCAATACCTTTTTGGAACAAAATTTATGTATACTAATTGAAAAAATCAAGCTTTATAAAAAATCAAGCTTTATTACATGACAAAACTGATTTCACTCATACAGTGTGAATTAATTTATATAAATGCTAAACTTTCATTGCAGATATGAACTCACGTGATTTTTCAAGAATGCAATATATGATTAAGCGGGACATAAAATAACTTTGAACACGCGGATTCTTGTGACAAATTGAATTGGCTTTGATACAAATTTTGAATTTTATTTTTCAAAGTAGATAACCATTGACCTTCAAAGGTGAACAGATGGTAAAATGATCTATAAGTCTTTATTCACACATGCGTTTTTGGGTTTGAGTTTTTTTATTTGTTCTGGAGTTAAACAAGCATCATATAAAGGATTAACGATACCTGTTGGTAAGTATTATAAACTTGTTTCATTGATTGTGGTTAAAATAATAAAAAGAGTCGTCATCCATATTCTGTGTTTTGTTTTGTAAAGTACGGTTATCTTTAAATTTCAATTTATACCAATATAAGAAATTGGCAATGCTTTTCTGAAATGAATAAAATCCAAACCGTTTCATTAGCTATTAATACTAATATATCGTTATGTTTTTGTAGTTTTTTTAATTAGCAACACAATCTTTAAAAGATGATATATATTTGGAAAATGTTTATTACAAATGTTACAAAATAAATGTTCATGCCATTTTATCATATCCATCTTTTAAAATAAAATGTGCAAACGATAAATTGAAATAAAATATCTTTTCCTGAAGCTACTATGCTCAGATAATCCATTTTGTTTCTACCCTCAGCTGTGCATTTAAATAGTCGAAAATACATGTACACAAACAACTATATAAATGTATATGAAGAAATATAATGAATATATAATATAAATGTGTTGATAAAATCTCCTTTGAAAACCAAATTAGATATTATTACAAATGAATGACCAAAAATCATTCAATTGATATTTTTACTCAAATCACAATATAAGTATTATTTTAAAATTCCTAGGATGATTTCCTAGATTAATTATATACGGTGCGGTTTTTAACGTCAATATATGAACGTATGTTAAAGAATATAAAATGAGGCTTATTTAAACACGCTGAAAGTTACAATTAAAACCATGGCGGACAGTACAAGTTTGAAGCAAGTCTGATTCGATCGCATGACGGTTGCTTTTACGTCCCGTAGTTAACTGCGTTAGAAAGCGCGAAAAGTGAATTTTCTAACCAACCCCTGTAGGACAAGTAGGGCACCAGCCGTTTTTCATAAAAAGAAGAGAATTATTTTGTACCTGATTTTGAGGACGTTAATAGAGTATTTCATGAAACATTCACGAAGAACATATATATCCCAACAATGTCGTTATGCTTGTTACAAAGTAAGTAATGATTCCTATCATTCACATTCAATAAGCTTTCATTTCAACTGATTTAACCCACCCATGCCTTCTTTTCCGTAACTCAATCTTCATTCAAATATTAGATTATTTGGGTTTCATTTTACAATCAATTGAAGACATGTCAGTTAGTACGTCAGTCTAACAAAATTATGTATAATATAATTGACAGTTCATTAATTCTTAGCACATTGCAATGATTGAGATTGCTATTTCTTGCCGCGAACTACACAATTTCAAAAGATTCATTTTTTTCAATCTTTTTTCCTAAAATACTTATTAAAATTTACAATTATAAAAAAATCTGTTTTTTTGTTTTTACTTTAACATTAATAAAGGCGTTTTACCATCACAAAGTTCACTATTCTTGCATGATTATTATGTGTTAAAATCACATTATCTGTTAATTTAAAATCAAAATAATGTTAATATATGAAATTATGAGTTAATGCTGAATATATTTCATACTGTCCAGGCAAAAGTACCGGTACAGTTCAATGATGTATGTTCCTGTTTCAATAATTGAAATGAAAATGGATACCTCCAAGAGAACCATTTGTTAAAATGCATTTATTTTTCTGAAAATAAATAAATAAAAATCGCAGTAGTATAGTTTTGTAAAAAGAAATTAGAACAATGAACATTTATGTTAAGGAATAATGTCGCTATATTTGTAAATGAGAAATAAGATAGTAAGAATCACAAAGAAAACAATTAGTGATATTCCCAGAAATAATCGTAAACACAATACTACAAAAATGTTTATGTAATCTGTCTTAAGCTTTTAGTTTAAATAATTAAAGTATAAGGAAGGGTATGGTAATAATGAATATCTTATGCAGATAAATAATTCAACATGTACTTTTTATAAAAAAAAAAACATTTATATTCTCCTAGACTTCTATGTTCGTAAACAAACAAATAATTTCCAAGGCAATATTTACCTTAGTTAAGATGTCACTTGCTGTCTACGTATGTCAACAAGTGAGCTAGAACGATTGTTGTATCTCCAGGCTTAGTTCTATTGAGCCAGCAAGTTTCCGTGACTGAAACAAAGTAAAACATCAACTTCAAAAACAGCCGGGGGAATCATACAATCGTACATTTTACAACACAGGGATATAATATAAAGTGAACTGTAAGGTTACAGTCAGTTATTCAATAACCTGTCTTGTATTATTTTGGCAACTTTCAATGCTATTACAATCAACATGTATCAAGTCAATATCCAACCGAATAGTGTAAGAATTAGTATAATTCAAGAAGTAAATCAGACAATGTTGGCTATACATTGGCTATAAATAGATAGAAGAGCATAAGGATATGCACTGAGGTAAATATTTCATAAAATCATCCAGTTTCGTCCATAGGCTATCATAATGATATATTTCTTATAATGAAATGATTGCAAGATGTTTTTCATTCCGTAAAAAGATAGTTGGTACTTTTTTACAGGAGATTTTAACTTAAATGAGTTGCACTAGCTTAATTAGTTTTCTTTACTTAACAAGTCTTTATACTATCGTCCTTATAAAAAGACAAAAATACATAAAATGTACAAAATTAGTATTTATATCAATAAGTTTTGTCTTTAAAATATTAATGCCAGTCTCTTAGCGAAAGTCATTATATTCCAAAGTAAATATTCACAGTTTTTGCTTAATTAAGTAGCTCTTAGAACAATAGACACAATCGCCTCAAGAAAGTTCTGGGAACAAAAACATACAGAAAATAATTATGAAAAAAAGTTTCCTGTAAAACAAATTGCCACTTATCGTCTTCACGTGTTTACATTGAGCTCTGTAATTTTTCAAGAACTTCATTTTTCTGACCCAGTCAATTTCTGTGACTTGAGGAAAATAAAACATCATTATATAGACAGTCGGCGGTAAGTTTGACATCCAGACAGTCTGCGTTTGTAAAAACGGAAACATTAAATAATTCCTATTCGCCTTTAAAAATAATTTGTAATTGATTAATTTTAAGACCATGTCGATTGTAACTCGAACGAACGAAGTGTTGTATGCAGTCTCCATATTTTCAAAGATTAATAAATTTTGTGCTTGTCCATAATCTAAATTTCAACTTAAGCTTCAAACTTGTATTTTTTAGCATCAAGTACTTTCAATTACAATAAACAATTTTCATAATTATGCAAGCTGTCTATAATAGACAGTGTAAATAATTTACTCCACTGCACGTAAGATACAATTTTATAGAAATTGATTCACCAAATGCCTGACTAAATATGCTCAAATGCACAAGGCTTGTTTAATGAATACAGAAATCACAAGATAAACCTCCTTCACATACCAATCGATAAAGATATTTAGATATTTAAAGATACCGCACTTCGTAAACAAATTGGCTGAAGACATTACCCTCATTATTATTCTTGGCATTGTCATTCTGCTCTTAAACATGAGAAGGCTTTTTGAGCCGAGAAGAAATATGAACGGTTTTGTCCTAATGCACTTACTATGAAGAAGCTTTTACTTTTGGTAAGTGTCTGTTAACGTTCTTGGCATCTCATTTTCGAAAAAAAGTAATCCCTCGGAAGCCTTAATGACAACAAAATTGCATGAACATTGCAGACGCGCTTTGATCGAATCTGTAGATGAGGGATAATGAAAAAGTGCAACGAACGTCCCTCACCCCGCTAGCACCGACTTGAGCGGTACTCAATTTTCAAAACTTAATAGTGATTGAATCAATGATCTCGAAGGACCAAAAAATATAAACCTCTAATAATCTTAATCTATAGGAACGCTATTTAATTGATAAAATCAGTACAGTTTGGCAAACAATATTGAGTTATAATTGGAAAACCTGTTTGAAAAGAATTCACTTATTTGTTTCAGTAGTGCTTGTGGGAGACGGGGGTTAGGGGACAAACTGAAAGCTGAAATACGCCTTGAATTCCACGTTCCTACGGTTTTACACACCGATATGGTTTAGTAAATGTCATAAGCCTGTTCAAAACACATGGATGAATAATCACTTAAGTTTAATTAATGTCTTATGCAATTTTCATACGTGGCATTTTTTAATTATTACCAAGTACTTCTCATGTTTCAAGTTATACCGTACTTTTTGATAGAAATTATCATGTCATTTTGTACTTTATATGAGGTTTCAAATGACAACATTAACCTTTAATTAAACCCTTAAATCATACTTTTTATGATCTTGTGTTGGATTTATTTCTTATCAATAATTATTTATATATTACCCACCAAATAAATTGCTTATAAAAATTGCGAAACTAAACTAAAATCTAATTTAATTTCAAAGTTTATAAATAAAGGGATATAAATAATAGAAGCTTTCTTATAAAAATTAAATGGTAATGAACATATCAAATATAAGCATACTTTCAAATTTCAAAAATAAAACTTTTCTCAGAGGCATTTCATAATGATAATCTAATTTCAAATCTACAAAATGATACTCTTCTTGCATTTGAATTAGAGTGCGTTCTAGAAAAAAAGCGTTCATAGACAAGAAAGTAAGTTCTAAAGATTTTAGAGTATTTTAAGAAGTATTCATGTATATTTAATTGTAAAGGTACCTATATTGAGAGTGCCTGACACATTGAATCAAAATAAAGCACAGGCTGAATGAATGATTTACATTTTTTTTTTCACAAACAGAATTTGTATTGTCACTATCTCACATTTAGTGTTCTAGGTAGTTAAACATTCGGTTATATACGTTTCCAGTTTGTCTCAAACAGTGGCTTATTTTGGAGAAAACATGGATAAATGATAGTACTGCTTCCAGGAAAAGAGAAAAGAAATTGTTCGGGTATTCATGATTTGTGGTTTCGAAACTTTTGTCATATAGTACATGTGCAAACTAGTCTACACTTTTTAAGAAAATATTTTGTCAGTTTATATGTAGATCATATATTTAGATAGTTGTACTATTATATACATTGAGTTCATACATATATTTATCAGTTTCCTTTTAAATAAAAACTCAAATTTACGTTTTGATAAATTGCGACACAAAAACCGAATGAGATCTTTTAATTACAGAGAAATATTCAGAACAATTATTATCACAAAATGACAGTGCTAAGTTTTAACAACAATATTACAAATATATTCATATAATTCCGTCTTAAGTTTTGGAACAGGCGTGAACGTGTAAATTTAGTAAGATATTTAAAATATGAAATTAATTAATCTTTTGCATATGGACCTGTATTGGTATATACATTTAAATGTATGTTGTGATTATTTTCCCTTTAAAGAGACACTGGAAATCGTACTTAGAGGCATCTATAGTCTTCTACTTGACATACTTACAGTAATCAAAATGAATCTCCGGAAAATATAATACCAAAGTTAAGATGTCACTTGTCGTCTGCATATGTCAACAAGTGTGCTGTAAAGATTTCTCGTTTCCTCAGGCCTAGTTCTATTGAGTCATCCAATTTCCGTGACTGAAACAAAATTAAACATCAACTTCAGGAACAGCCAGAGGTTATTACGTGAATCAGACAATCGTAGTTTGTACAAGACAGTATGTCATCATTTCCAAGCTGTAAGATATAGTTAATTATATAATCTATAATACTAAATCTAGTAGTGACGTTAAGCATTAAAATTCAATCCTGTAAAGTTTCAAACCTAGAATTATGTCATGTATTTAGTTAATATAGAAATAGAAAAAGTAAGTCGGACCTTATTTGGTACAAAAATATAAAATATCTTTATATAAGCATTGCATATAATATTTAATTGAGGCAGGCATTTTCTGTAAGTACATAATAAAATATCTTCAACAATGAGTAATTTTGTAAAGAAATATCCCGGAATGTTTGTTTTTGGCTGTTAACAGGATGTTTAGCACTTTTCTTTAAAACAGCTTTATTGTTAATGTTTCCACGATTCTTTGACTTTACAGCTTATACATCACTAAAAACGGCCCTTCAAATCAGGTACAATTTTTGAAAATTTTATACTTAAATGAATCTGCATAATGGACGTATTGGTTATAGCTTCATTATTGTGTTGCTATTTGAGACATAAAAGATTATTGCATACATACAAGGCATTCCGAATGATAATCGTTTTACACTTAAATATTTTTTTTTTAAAAAAGCGCAAGCTAAAGACTTCATAGAATATTGCCTTCTAAATGAATTAGCCTTTAATTGTCTTCACATATCCACATTAAGATCTGTTATAACTCAAGGCTATTATCTCAAGACGCTGTTTCGCCCTAGTCAATTTCTATAACTGAAAGGAATATAACAACACTTGATGAACAGCCGGTGGTAGTTTAGACATTCAGACACTTTGTTATGTGACAGACATAAAAATATACGGTACGGGAACTTTTTAAATGTTTTACAACAAATGCTTAAGAATATATCGCCACCTACCCGTTAAAACAAACTCTTTTGTCTGTAGGTTATAATCATTACTGTTCTAGTTTTACATGCTTTTACAAGTTGAATTTTAATTTTTTATGCATGTTCTTTTAACTTACCTGACCTTGCGAGAATCTAGATTTTTCACACCCCTAAACACACGAGTTTACAATGGTTTCAATTGCACAGAATACTTGGCACAAACGAACTTTTGTATTAGATACAATACAACAATAATCCAAACTGCAGTTTTTGCAACAAATTTGCTGAAAGCTTGGAACACATTTTTTTTTTGGGACTGTGAAGCTGTTTTCGATATGATTCATGGTCTTTTTGAAAATACTCATTTGCATTTGACAAGAATAATATTTCTTTTAGGCATACAAAATGCTGATTATGAAACCAATCTTTTACTTTTATTTGTAAAGGAGTTTATACAGTAGAATCCCTACTTAAGACCAGCCCAGAATTTAGACCACCCCGCTATTAAGACCATTTTCTAAAATAAAGGAATTTTCTGTCATTTATATCAATGGTTACATGATCAAGAATTAAGACCACCCCGCTTATTCACTTTTAAGACCACCCTTCTTTTAAGACCACTGATATTAAGTCAACACCAATTATCTTAAATTTGTTGTTATAATATGCTTGAATGCTCTTAAGCTTGACACTTGATTTCACAAGGTGTAAAAAATGTTGTAATTTGAGTTTTTGTATGAAAAGAGGTGAGAAAGTAAATTTTAGAGTGGTTTAATGTTGCTTTCAGCACATTTTTGTGAAGAATTAATTTCTTGACAGGTGAATTATATGTATCATTAAATAATTGATATTTAAATCAGACCAAAGAGAATTTAATGTTAAATTTCTTCAGAAATATATTAACCTCCGTCAGATTATATTTTACAACACTTTTATATTGTTAATATACATATTGTTTGTTCATATAGCATGACTAAAATAGACCATGGTCATAAAGTATGTAAGCAATAAGCATATTCACAATTAAGACCATCCCGCAATTAAGACCACTTTGGACCAGTCCCGATGGTGGTCTTAATTGAAGGTTTTTACTGTATATTATTGTAAAACAAATTTTAGAAGACCGCCTATAGAGGTTGCTAAATATTATATTAAGTATCAATACCAAATCTAGAGAGAAACACACAAAAATATTAACAAAGTAGATATTTTTGACAAACATTGGGACAGTTTGAAATATATTTTCATTTTAAGATTAGTATGTACGTGTGGACATTGTATTATTGATTATGTATTATTATTTTTAAATACAATATTACTAGTAACAGCTTTCATTCATTAGACTACAGAGTACAAAACTATGTATTGAAAAGTTAAGAATATTACATCAAGTGTAGGTGACATTGTTTCCGTTTATTTTGAATAAACAAAATTATCAAATCTTTAGAAATTGAATTGTTCATATAAAAGGAAAACTTGTATGTCTCTGGTAAAGACATACAAGAGCTTTTAATAATACATGTATGTAAGCTTGTGTATAATTATATCAAAGTATCAAAGCAAGTTTGAAACAGGTAGCAGTAACCTTTGACTTCAACACTCTACTAATCCAAACAAAAACAGTAAAGTTAAGAAAGTGGCAAACCTATATCAACATGAAAAAAATCTTGGCTTGCTGGGGTAAAGTAAATGCAAATTTGTATACTGTTTCATAACATTTTGTAAAAGTTCAATGAATTTTTAAATTTGAACTGCTCTTTATCTTTGCTGTTTCATTGAAGAAGTTATTTACACAATTAGGATAGTTAATTTACATAAAAGGCATTTTCTAAACAAAAATACATAACTGTCAAAAGTTTAAAATAATAAATATTTTATCTCCGTTTGTCCGTTGTTTTCAAACTATAACATACCACGTGATTACCAATTTCAAACCACTACATGGCTGTACTGTAAGTGCAGTCATCCTTTTAAACATGCAAACATCACAAGATACTGTTTAACATCACCAATGAAAAATAATCCTCACACCTCTTGTATTATTAAAATTCACAGTTCAATCACTGTTCAATATGAATACTCTAAATAGTTCAAACAACATGACAATTTGGTATACTCTATTATCATGGTGGTATTTCAGTTTGTTTTTATTATAAATATATATTATATATAAAGTAATCGTTATATACATGATCAATCAAACTGAGTCTGCAACATTTTTGATTAAACCGTTTTTGTTAAAGGCTTCCATTTTACCGTTATGTTTTTAAAGACTTCCAATTTATCTGGAGTAGGAAGAAAGAAAGAAATAATAACTTAAAGAAATATTCATTCTAGTCCTACTGATATTGTGTATAATTACCCCTCACTTTTTTCCTAATGTTAATTTCCCATAGGCCTCTGGGAGTTATTCTTACTGTTAATGCAAGTGTACCACGTGACTACGAATTTTGTACTGTTACATAGGTAACAGTATTTTTAACAGTATAAAATCTGGTCACGTGGTCTATTTTCTAAATAAAATGAAATAAAATGGCCGCCATTTTTTTTTCTCGATTCATTCTTATTTTCGACGATAGGGCATCGCCGAAGTAACTATTACTCTGATAAAATTTAGTTCCTAGAGTCCCTTTCGCGTATTAAATATCTTATTGTTGAATAGTCAAAAGGAAACATCCGTTTTCAACGGAAGTAATTGAAATGTAAATAATTTTGTGTCAAACTGGAACATGCAGACAATTAAAGCATGCAACAAAGGATAATTTAACAATTTTAACCAGTGAAACGTTACAGATAGAGTTGGTGGACAGACATCTGTAGGATATCATCGTTATTTTCTAAATGCACTTTGTCAAAAACCATGCGAAGAATATTCTGGATGCAGAAGGATCAGATTTCACAGATCATAACCTTATAAATGGGTTAGTGTTTTGTTGTCTGAATAAAACACAGCTTATTTTATGTTTATGACTGGTAGATATCATCACTTGCCTAAAGAATAAAAGAAAAACAGCTTCTCAAGTAGGCCTACAGTGCACGTTAACTTGCAAGGTAAGGACAGTTTAGTTATTGCTTCTCTTGGCTTATTTTTGTTACAGTTAGATTTAGTTGACAAATTCAGATCATCACAGTACTTGTTCGGGGTAATAAAATAAATAACACATGGGTTTGTGGGTAACAGTAAAAATATCATCCCTCGTATAAATACTGTTACCCTCGGCTACGCCTCGGGTAACAGTATTTTCCTCGGGATGATATTTTTACTGTTACCCACAAACCCATGTGTTATTTATATACTAAATTGTAAATTTGACATTGGTTACGATAAAATAAAACACCGTCGGTTAACGTTCACCACAATCATACTAACATAATCCTTTAACATGAGATTTAATCTATCTCTTTTATGAGACTTTCAAACTAACAAAATACCATTTATTATTTTATAAATAATTAACAATACGTGAGCCACAAATATTATCCAATCTTTTCTTAAAATCAGACAATTTCTGTGATTCTGATAAAGCAAACATTAGATAAGAAGCTGGTGTTATTATTAGAACAAGAAACTTTGTGTCAAAATAAGACAGGAATATATTGTATGTAATTACGTCTAATGTAATAGAGAAATAGGCATTCAAACAATGCGTGATTCATCAATACGTCTTTTTATCTAAAACCTATTGTCAAGCATCAGTTGAAGTATAGAACAAAAATGACATTTTTAGATTCTTCTAATATCATGAGTCAATGCTTGCATGTTTACTTGTAAAATGTTTAACACTGACTTAGGACAACAACCCGATAATTATATTGAAATACAATAGCAGAATGCTCGCCGGTAAAATGTTTTACATTGACTTTAAACAATACCCCATTAATTATGTTTGAAGCAATAACAATAGTAAATAAAATAATAATATAATAAACAGATGAAATCTTCAAGTTTTTCAATTTATTGTAAAGGCTAAATTTATTTGATATGGTTGGACACATTGTTAAGTTGTAAAATATGTAGTGTTTAATTTATTTCTTGCTTAAACTCTTTGTATTTAAACAATTTGATTCTCACGTTGTTAAGGGATTTTTTGATTAGTGCCATGGACTCCATAATATTTTTGTTGTTGTTTCTACCAGTTTAATAACCGACATATAACGTGTTTGGTGTGACTGTTTGACAAGGAAATACAATAATCAATGTTTACAATTTGTATCTCTGAAAAAGATGTTACACTGACAGTAGATTCACTGTACCAGTCATGGCAGTCTATAAATTTTAATGTGTACCCTATCTTGCGATACTTTAGTAACTGTCCATATATTGGGAGCTTAGATATTTTCGTGTGTTCTTAACAGGAATAAGATTTTTGTTTATATGCTGTGGTAAAAATACTGGCCCTATTGGAAAATCGATTTAATTCATGACTGTTATTTTCATATTTTAGTACAAGTAAAATGTTTCTGTAAGATTTGCAATATTCATATCGGATAACAATCATTTTACAACAATTTGAGTTATGCTGCAATTTTGAATACTGATGTACGAGTTTGCAAATATATTATTATGCTAACTTATACTGTCAAATAAATCAACATTTGCAAATTTACACATTCTTACTGTTGCCAGAGTGACAAAATATGAATTCTAATTTCCAATTATCAATACTATCTCCATTTAATCAGACTTGAACACTTTACAGCGGAAATATTGATTTTGCAAAAAAATGTTCTCTATTGTAAATAGGTTATCTTCAGTTATTTTCACGTATATTTGGTTATTTATGTCTAGTTTGCTGCCAACAGAGACTACATTTAGAACGAAATTTTGAAGGGTGATGGAATTGTTTCCCGAAACAGAAATTTCGAAGCTAACGTTTGGAGTTACTCTTCATTTTCGCGAGAGGAAAATTGTGTTTAAAACGTTTATAAAAACTAAGCTTAAGATGATCGTCTTGGAAAATAGTTTTACTTAGCACCAAAAAGGAGGCTGGGGAAAAGATGAAAATCTATTTACATCCGTCGATCCGTCCTTTAATCATTTCGTCCATCCAATTTTCCTTCCAACGATCTTTTTGTCGTCCTTCCGTGCTTACATTTTAGTTTGCATATGGCTGTGGGAGTTTTATGTGGTTTATGTGGTTTTATGTGGCTTAATAGCACCCATTGAACGAACATCCCACATTTTTGCACATGGCATAAGTTGAATACTGTCATTGTTTTGACTTTAAACTTTCAGTATGAAAGCTGTTAGCTCCTAAGAATGCGCTGAAACTATTTTATGTCTGGAGAATTACGTACAAACTACCCCGGGTATTGACTTAAAACTTGAATAGGAGGCAACTCAGAGAAAGCTATCGCCATGAATCGTTATTATATACAGCCTAGTTTTGAAATATCTCCTTCAGTAAAATCGAGAAGTATACAAGTTGAAACTTGAAATATTTAGTAAAGTGCGTTTACCAAGAACAATACCTTTGTCTGTTTACTTTTTAAATTCACTTCTTATATCTAATCACCTTATTTTCTTTCTTTCCTTTTATTGCCTAGAACATAACTGCAATATTACATATGGGATTGACCTGTATCAAAAACATAAATAGACAGCAACAAGAACGCATTCGTTGATAAATAAGGAAGGTCATATCTAATGTTCTTTTTTTAATAAATTTCCATTGTAAAAAGAATTTGAATAATGTTCTTTTGTCTTTATACACAACTTTAGAATTGATAAAGGGATAGAAATTAAAGTTACATTATTATTAACAAGGAGTAATGCAGAGGCCGAAAGCGATGATGTATCCGTTTCTGTTTTTAAATTACCTCCTTTAACTTTAATTTAAAAATATTTTAGTTCAAAACATACCTCAAACGCTGTAAAAGAGACGGACTTGGAAATAAATTATAACTGGAAAAAGAACTGTGGCCAAGAATCGTAACTGTATAGCTAGAGAGCTGTTTTGAATAATTTCTCTAGTTTGTAATTGTTGTCCAGAGCATATCCTTTAGTTATTTTAATCATAAATCTTCGAAACCAAATTAATTACTTTTTTAAATGTTTTCTTTTGAATTCAACAGCATATACATATATTCGGCTGTGAATTGCCATATTTACTTAACCCTTCTTATATGTAATATAGTCATTGCAATCCGATACTTTTAAGTAAAATGTAGCCGTTTTAAGCTTTGCATAAGCAAGTAAGTGAAACCATTGTAATAACAACGTCATCTATAGGTTTCAATTTCAAAAAAAGGTACTAAAACAGATAAGATGAGGTATAAATATTGGATGGTATGTACGCTTTTATAGATGACTTTCTTTTTTATTTCTATTTTAGATATTTACAAATACAAATGTATACATGTATACATGAAATAATTGATCATTTGTTGAAGACATGATAATATTTGTAAAAATTTAATCAAACTGAGTAAGTAAAATATTAAGTAGTCAGATTAAAAGGACATATTTTAGTAACATTTAAATCAATTTATAATGTCCATTGTTAATTTCACATTTGAGAAACCGGAACTGCAATTATAATTTGGTGATTGCATAGCAGTCTAGATCCTCTTAGAGCTAAGTTTTATACAATATGTCTGGAAAAGCAGAACTTTAGTTATCATATAAAATTGCTCCTATATTGTCCTTCCCAGTTTTTACCAGTTTTATGCAGACGTAAATAAACCATTCGAAAGGACTCCCGAGTATTTTATTTGCATGTGTATCGAAAACATCAATGCAGTCAAAAAATATATTGTTCACACTTATTTTCGGTCAAAGCTATAACAAAATCATGTAATGAAAATCTAATAGAAATTATAAAACGGAAAGAAACCATGCTTGAATTCAATTTCTGAAGAGTTTTACAGTGATCATATTTGAATATGATAATATATAAGTAACAGTTTGTTTAAAGTAAGCTATCAATTTAAATCAAGCCTCCATAAGTACAATAGAAAAAAAGTATTGTAGACTGAATATAAGTAAATTGTAAAATATATGAAGCTCGCGAAGTTAGCTAAATTAGGATGCATGCCATTTTGAGAATAATCAATATAACTTATTTATAGAAGTTAAAATTTGTATCACATCCAACTTGGCTGAATATGTTATACTACTTAACTTGTGTTTCATGTCCTATAACTGTAACACGTAAAGGCTTTTACGAAGGACATAAAAGCATTTGTCTGAACGCATTATCTCTTTGACAGAATCTATCTATTAAGTATAAATCTTGGAATATTTTGGCAAGAAATCTCTTGTGAAAGAACATAATACAATGTACATTTACGTGTATATGATTATTTAAAAAATGCACTCAATTAACTGAATTGAGAGACACGTTAGACAGAAGGTTTTCCGTTAAAATCAATATTGTTGTACAAGAAAGATTTAATTGTTTTACATAATATATATAACAAATAACATTTTTCAAAAGAAATTCTAAAAGTACAATGCAATTACAAAATCACGTTATATATATAATGTTTAGTTTTGACTTGCATGGAGATAATCTTACTAGTGAACGAATATTGTATTTCTTGAATACAAATCATTTACCTTATTTTGACAAAACCTTCATAGATTAATGCTCATATAAATAGTTATTAAATACTTCGGAAATAGATCATATTCAAAATATATAGAAGTGAACGCACTATGTAGATTCGCATTTAAACAAGAATATTATTTTTGTATTTGTTTTCAAACAGATAGATATATCATAAGCATACAAATATTCAATAAGATCCATACACAGGGCACACGCACATTTGAACTTTCGGACTAAATTTACCTTCTTATTGAATGACACAAAACGTGACATTTTTGAATGTTCCAAGATTATCGCAATCTGACCACATCTGCTTGACCATTCTGGTGAATCTTCTTTTGAATTTCAGATATACATGTACTCATATCCAAATGAAGGAAATATCACTTTAAACTGTCTGAAGTCGTAGTTTGTCTATCATACAAAATATTCTACATATTATTTGTTTTCATGAGACTGGTTTTGTTAACAATAATTCATAGAGGCCTAGGCTTTCCATTTTATAGAAACATGAATCATTTTTTGCATTTTTTATTGTTCTTGTGTGTTTAAAAGGCAATATTGGGACAAGATAATAATGTTTGAAACCAACTATTTCAGATATACTGTCTAGATAAATCAAGATAACATTAAAAACCGTGCCTTGAAGTCTATTTTTGTCTAGATATTCTTTCCACGCTTATTTATAACTGTGATTTTCTATTATTATCCAATAATGAGGCCACTTCTGTTTGAAAGTTTGGTTTCTCTACTGTACGTGTTTATTTTATTGTGTCAACTTTATTATCTCGTTTTAAAGTCGTGTTTGTAATAGAATGTTTTTACAAAGTAAATATACCGCAGTCAGTTACAAATATGCCTTCTTGTTCTCTACCTCTTTTTATAAATGTCTTCAATTTTACCTTTTGGGTCTTAGTTAAGAGAACAGACCATTAATAATTCAGGTTAAATTAAACGTTATGCTCTGGCTTTCAGAAATAATAAGATATTGTAACGTCCTTTGGTACTACTTGAAATTTGAAGTTATACATATTCGTTTACTTAACTATCACCTTGATTCAAGAATATAACAACAATCTTGTTACAACCATCTCATGTGACTTCAGTTTAAATAGTTTAATCTAGATTATTCTTCCTGGAGAATTCCGCCTTATTTCAATCTGTTTAAAAAAAAGAATTCTGTCAAACCTCTCGCGAGGACGAAGTCCATACGGCCTGTCACCCAAACAATTTTAGCACGTTCAAATTATTTAAGCTACTGCAACGAAACATTTCGTTTATTTCGTTTATAAAAAACTGCACTGTTTATTGAGATTCACCGAAATCATTTGCATAACACCAGTAACCTATAGAAAATATCGATGTTTTCAAACACTTTTAAAGTACATGTAGAATCTACTTACTATGCTATCACTGTTTGTTTTGATGGTTTAAAAAGATTGATAATCTAGATCTACTCGGATATTCTGTTGGCATGTAGGATAATAAATACATCTTGTAGCTATTGAGACTTGTTGAGAGAAGCATCGCACATATTCGAGATTAAATATACTTATATATACCACACTAAATATGAAAAGAATAACGTAATTGAAAACTACAAAAAAAAGGGAAAACTTAAATAACTGGTTAGACGTCATTTTGATATAACACATATTGCTAATATATAGCTTATATTGTAGCTTTCGCTTTCTTTCTGGTTACTGATTTATATGTACATTTTTAGTAGATTTTTCTCATATTTTATATTAGTTTCTGGTGTTAAGAGCTTTTCTATGACCTCCTTAATTAAGAGCATGTCTATTGTTATATGAAATCTCGCTGCATCAATACAATTAAAGGAGACGTATTGACTCGCATTGTATTTGCTCCTTAACGCCGTAAAGATACGATGACTTGTAAGGAAATCATTGGAACATTTTCTAGAATTGTTCTGAAAACGTGTCCCCACTCTAAAGACGACTTGACGTTTTAGAATGATTTAGATTTTGTTACATTTTACTTTAAGACTGTTTTACTTTATTTATATAAATATAATTTTCATATAGTTACCATTTTATGACAACTTTATATGTTTAAGGAAGAATATTACTCACGCCACGGGAATATTTCGACTTCAAAATATTTTGAAATTGATCAAGCGACAATCCACCACGAACTTTAAGATGACTGCCTATGTCATCTTGTCTATTATATGTCATGTATAGAGTTTTGAAGAAGTTATTTTCTTTTTTGAATTTATGTTTTATTTCCATTGGGCTTATATAAAGAATGAAAAATACTTTTAACATGTTTTTTGTTGTTGCGCATTTAGAAGCTCTCAGACTAACACAATGAACACAAACATATTATGGTATTAATATTCATTGCCTTTCAAAGAATGTGGCCGATGTTATATATCCTCAACTCTGCACTTTTTAGGCGAACAAGATATTATTCATGGGAACTTAATCGATTAACCGGATTTTCTGCCGTTCGGTCTTGCCTTAACAAATTGGTTTTCAGCGGCGTTATAAGTTTAGTCACGAAAAAAAGTATCTACAATATCATTTTCTCACTTTCTTATACCACTTAGACTGACTGTGCAGGCATTTCTAAGTTAATTCATTTACAGATAGGTTTGTACAATGAGCTTAGGAAATGTAGAGAAACTATTAAGAATTTGATACATTTATTAAAGCTTTAAAACCGTGTTTAAACATCTTAAAGTAAGTTTGCAATGAGAAAAACATTACACATTTTGACGCATCAGTTTGAGAAATAATTTCTCCTAAGTATAAAACTTCTTTAATTTATTAACTCAACCATGGTTAAATAACACTAAGGTTAAATAACACTAATTTCATATTTTATTTAAGATATTTTTTAAACTCATAAAAGTTTATGTCTGATGAATTTTTAAACAAGCAAAAATATAATTTCAGAGGCTCCCGGAATATAAAATCGGTTTTTTAAGGGTTTATATCACATTGACAAGTGAGAAAATTAGCGCAAAATGTGGACATTTTGTCATTTCGATGTATGATATATAGTATATTCACGAAAAACAAATTGGTTTTTATTTTTTTGCCTTTTAAGTATAATAAGAGCAGTTTTCGACTCATTTCATGGGAACGCAGGTAAACACACGTTTACAAAGAAGATGACGCCAGACGTTTAACGGCTACGCGAACGCTACGCTAAGAAAAATAATTCAAGGCGGTTCATTATTGCATGGTAACTATTACCACATTTTGAGAATTAATGGTAATTCAATCGAGAAATATGTCATCTGGAACAAAATTTTACAATAAAATTTATGGAATCATAAAACATAAAACGTTTTCATTATAGTTCGGCAGAGCCATATCACACACGCTGTGGATAATATACTGTAGGTGATATGGATATTATCATACAGATAAAACCAAGTCCCTCACTGATAAGTATAAATAAAAGCATTGATCATTTCAGAAATATTGCAAGTATGTGACTGTGTACAATAAACAAATATTTTTAACAGACCGGCATTGTGAAAAACATGTTTGTTATAAGGTATTCTTATCAATATTTTATAAATAAAATAATCTTTAGAGTCAATTAAACTTTAAGTTAAAAATGCGAGATATAATGTCAAGACACTCCGATCAACGAGTAAACATGTAAACATGGTTATATAAAAGCTGTATTTCCCTAAACAAACTCTGAAAATAGAAATTTAATCTAAATATTTACAGCATATCTGTAGGTCGTTCGCGTCAATTATTCATTAGGTTCATAGAAATTCATATGTAATTATTTATTTTTTTGGGGGGTTTTAACAAGGCACACATACAATGTAGCTGATTTACCAATTCATAAAAGAACGATTTAAATTGAATTGAAAGTCATAAATAATATAAAGCTTGCGTTCTAACTTGCAAAATAAATAAACATAAAGTGTTGCAATGCAATGATAATAACATGAAATGATACGAACGAAAGACAAATCTGATAGAGTAAGTATTCGTAAAGCAATGCACTCTGACATGATTATCATATTTTATCTATCCAGTATTTTCAACTTTAAATCACTGCATAAAAAAACTCATTTGTTTGTCTGTTAATCACTGCATACAATGAAAAAATTAGGCTGGGATGAAACATCTTTTATAAACTGTAATGAAACACGAGAGTATTTTATATCTTGTTTTGCCAATAGAAAAAAAATATTCCTCACAGAAATCAGCGTCAGATGTAATTTGGGCATTCTCTGTCCAAATATTGGATTTTAGTTACTTAACATTCTGTCTATTATGGTAATGCCTTCCCAGTATTTCTGACTTTTTTCTAATCGTTATAGCTGTGACATTTATGTAGGATAAAAATATGCTTCTTTATTCTCTCAAATGATGGATAGTTATTTGTGACATCTCAAACGGGATAATTCGTGTTCATTACATTGACAGTATTCCTGTGTTTTAGATTTGTTTGCTTCTTAAAGATATTTGAAATTACAAACGCATGTGATGTAACGCCCATGTATAAAGAGTAAAAAATATTATTAAATAGTTTAACATAAAACATTTAACAAAAAACCCAACTTCTTAGCCTGTGTTTAGCTTATTGCAATTTTTTATATGAAGCTATTCTATATTACAATGTCTTGGAATGGTTTAATGCTATATTTAGTAGTGTGTTGTCTTTCCACATATCCTGGATTAATACAGTCATCTAATGAAGGGGTGACCATACCAATTGGTGAGTAACATACTAAACATTTTTTGTTGATTCGATATCTGAGTTCTTACATTTTTTAATTTAAATATAACATCATAAAGATTTGTAAAGGTATACAAGATAAATTGAAAAAAGGCATTGTTTCTTTTTACAAGCGTAATTTTATTTTTTATGTTATAAATACAGCTGTGTAAACAAATATCCATTTGAACTCAATACAGACGACTTAAACTTCCAAATACAATAATCTCGTAATAATGACTGCATAAATGCTGTAACATATTCTCATTTTATATAAAAGTCTGAAATTGATACCCATAAGTGTTGAAATTGTGTGTAAATATCTTAGTGAAAATGACAGAAAAAACAAGTCTACAAACAACAACAAAAATATAACCATATGCATTTCCCTCTTTCATGAGTACCTTATAGTTACATTTAACAAGTATTATGTTGCATCTAGAATATATAATTTCTTTAGCTTATTGAAAACATATTATCTATAATGTCCTTTTTTCATCTTTAGAACAAGCAAAAATAATTGTTCCAGAAGCGCCCGAAACATTTGTCTATAAACATCGATTTATTGTACTTTCTTTTCAGTTATTGTTTCAGAAACATAAGAACATTGCTTTTTTAGTAAACAGATATTGATAACAGATCGTCTTTTTTATAAGCAGTTGAACTATGATATTTAAAAAACGAATAGTCATTTCTTAAAGATAATTGTAATAGTATGGTCATCTATGTTGAGCAAAATAAAATGATTCAAACATATGAACATACTTTGAGTGAAATATGCGATAAATGTCAACTGATTTAGGGCCAGCCGATCAATAAGTAGATGAAAAAGAAACTATATCTTAATATTTTATTATATGTTGGCTGGTCTTTTGCGTCAAATGGAAATGCATATACACACACGTAACAACAAATGCCATTATTAATATCTATAAACCAATTTTTATCAATAAAAAGCATTCTAATCTTAAACAACCAGCATTCGCTATGAACATTGACCTTTTCAGGCTCGTATGCTTTAACTAAGTTGAAGTCATTTCTGTACAGTTTTAAGTTTCAGGGGAATTGTTAGTAAAATTACTATGACATTTAAGTATCTAGTTAAAGCAATTTTGAATTAACCGAACTATAATTAACGTTATTTTTTCTGAAACAGTTATTATATCAACATTACTGGAAACTATTCTTGACGGAAGATAAAAACATCTCACTCTTATATAAAGCTAAGCATTTGCAGCATTTATTTACAGATTTGTAAGGCAATCGAATTCTATACATTGTTTTCTTTTTACTGTGTTAAAAAAAGAGATATATAGGGTTGTTTTACCATTTCAAGAGAAATGTTATAGTATAATGAAAGTCTTACTACTAAATTATTCTTTAAAACTAAATATTTTATATTGACTCATGAATTTGTTAGTCTGGAAAAAACATATATCATGTTAAGAAACAATGTCAAAACAGATACTGAAAGAATAGCGAAAGTACTTAAAGTCTTAACAGCGATTAATGCATTCTAATTTTGTGATTTTTTTATGAATATACATACACATTATTTTGCACTATAATAAATTTAACATATAAGTAAATGACAAGACATTTTTATATAGCTGATCTTTGTCAAGCACGAAATGTAATATATTTTATCTACCCAGTATTTGCATCTACATGTACAAAATTCTGCATAAAAAGAACAGTCGTCTGTCTATGAATCACTGCATACAATGAAAATGAACTACGGCTGTGATGAAATGTTTCTATAAACTGTAATGAAACACGAGTCAGAGCTGTCTGTCGCATTTCATACCCTGTTTTGCCAATAGAAAATAAAAATAAAAATTTCACAGAAATCAGCGTCAGTCGTAATTTGGGCATTCTCTGTCCAAATATTGGATTTTAGTTACTAAACATTCTGTCTATTATGGAAATGCCTTCCAGTAATTCCGACTATTTTTCTAATTGTGAAGGCTGTGACATTTCTATATTGTATAAGATATGTTTCTGAATTCTCACATATGATGGACGGTAATGTGTGACGATTTTAATGTGATAGTACTTGGATTGACAGTGTTCTAGTTTTTTGGTAATAATTTTGTTTGTCTTAAAGAATCGTGTGAATTGTAAGCAATGCATTTAAGTAAACATATGATAAAAGATTTGACATCATGCAGTCATTTGATCTAATGCATAAGTTCTTTAATATATTTTCTAACAATGATGTATTTGCGTCTGTGATTAACAACTAGTAAACAACGTTTAAATGAAAAAAGCTTACGGACCACGAAAGTGTTAATATTTAATTAATAGCTAAACATCAAAATTACTACATCTGACTCCTGTATTATCAGCATGCTGCACATTTGTATGTAAAACAATCACAGAAGATAAGAGTATTTCATCACAATGTCTTGGAATGGTTTAGTATTGTTTTTAGTAGTGTGTTATTGTTTCACATATCCTGAATTAATACAATCATCTAATGAAGGAGTGACTATACCAATGGGTGAGTAACTTGTAGACAGTTCTAAATGTTTTATATGCCAAATTCTCCCTTTTTATGATTAATATTTCCATAAATAAGATTAATAATATTTATGAAAATATACAAGATACAGTTTTCGTGCCAATTTTACGGCCAATATTTCATCACAATGTTAAAGTAAACAAAATAACCATCAGTAAAATACATTTGTGAATACAAATATCAAATGATTAGGTTATGACTGTCACAGATTCCTGTAAGATGTTATTTGCCTAATTTCCTATGATAATAGAATGTGTGAAAAATAAGACCTTTCCCTGGCGTCAACTCACCAATAAACCAAAGATGGCTGATTTTCAATCTCATCTTTTTAAGGAGAAAACCAAACCCACTTGAGTTTACAATCATATAATAAAAGGAACACATGATAAGGCCCCTTTTATCTTTTGAGGAACAATATTTCGTTAAAACATTAATGAAGTATATCACATCGCTGACCATTAAATCCAAAAGTAAGATGCGCATAGGACATATCTCTAGGGCAAATAATCGATATGCGTGTGAGTTACGACTGTCTTTTTGCACTTTGCTTCGGCGCCTAATGTATTAAATTGTATCAATGACTAGATTCGAATTATCACTGCATCAATTAAGCAGGTTCTGTGTACTAAAATTTAGTTATTCAATTTTACTCAAGTATATACAAAGAATATACAAGTTCTTAATATTCAGTATTCATAAATTACAACACATAAAAGACGGTTTTTAATCCAACAAATGAATTATTTTCATTATTAATTGAAGTAATTAGGAAAAGGAAAATTACAAGAAGAACTAACAGTCATTCTGAGTGTCAGAACCATATTAACAAATATGTACAGGTACAGTGTCAATAAATTACCTGTTTCCTATTAATTACTTGTATGGTAATAATTATATATATGTTTTTAATCAAAATGGCATTTAATGAACAGTACATATATGAAACAGAATAATCAAAATATGTAAAAAAACAATACTTACTACCACAAAACAAAATCCTGAGATACATGTACTTCTTTTATTTGACATTAAAGGTATTTCAACAGCTAACAAGCTGATCACATTTTACATGACGTTCATTATTTGAGCCGCGTCATGACAAAACAAACATAATGGGTTTGCGACCAGCATGGTTCCAGACCAGCCTGCGCATCCGCGCAGTCTGATCAGGATCCATGCTGTTCGCTATCAGTTTCACTCCTTGTTACATGTATAGGGTTTGTAAGCGAACAGCATGGTTCCTGATTAGACTGCGCGGATTCGCAGGCTGGTCTGGATCCATGCTGGTCGCAAACGCAATATGTTGGTTTTGTCGTGAGGCGGCTCATTTCATTACGGATATTTAGTTTAATTTGTTATGTGGGTAATTAGAAAGTAAAATATTCTAAACGTGTGCTTGTTTCATATTTTAATTTTAATTTTACATCCATCTCAATGTCTCAAACAAAATACTTTTTTTTTATCTTCAAATATTTTCCTTATTATAAATCAGTCCATTTATGTGTTCATTTTACTTTTCATCCAAGAACTTTTCGAAGTAATAAAGTGCAAACAATATCTATTGATCTACATTGTTCTCGGCTAAGAGTCGCCTCATATGTCAAATTTTATGGAGACTTATGTCTTAACTTAATCAAATATCCTACCTTTCCGCTCACTTTTAACATGCAATGTAACTACAATACTAAACGTTTTGCTGAAAAGTTTAGAAATATTTTTTTAAACAGATACATTTCGAAATACAGCATTTAATTGGGTAGTTACGCTGAACATGTTTGAATGTTAATTAAATCTAATGAATTATTTGCACATGATTCATTTTGTTCCTTGATAAAGCGTTCCATATGAATGATTAATATTTGAATTTAAAGACTGAACTTGCTTTTGCAATAGTTATCTTTTTCTTTCAATACTATAATTGTTCTATTCTTAATTTGTCATATTAAGATAAAATAAAATTTGAGTATCTTTTAAAGTGGTAAACACAGTTATGATTCTATGATTCTAATATGACGTTGCCTTGATATCTTTAATATGTCCAATTAAAAAATTGTTTTTGTTTTGTTGTTGTTTTTGAAAATACATCTGACTTTTTTTTAGAAGAACTCAAAGTAATGAGTTTGCAATGCGTGTATCAGCGATAAATTCTGTTTATGAATTTTTATATTTATTTTTTCTGTTTCTCATCAGTGGAAGATTTCAATAAAAACTAAATTAATTTTACAAAAAAATGTCATTTAACTTTCATAACAAATACTATTGATAAGTTCTTTTCAATGTACTTTTTCCAGAGAAATTTTCGTAATTTTGGCACTGAGCTGTGGGAAGGGATTTGTAGAAATTTCCATTTATTTCTCCCATTATGGAATGTCGTTTCCATCTAATAGATTAATAAAGTAATTATACGTTTCAGATAGAATGGAATTTGTTTATAACTAGCTGCCTTCGAGGCCCTATTTCCATACTTAGCGAGAAACGATACGAAAATCTGCGTCAAATGAAATTTGGACATTCTCTAACCAAATATCGGATTTTAGTAACAATACATTTCTCTTTCTTATGGAAATTTCTTTCTGTTGCTATAGTACTTCATCTTATTCTTAAGCTGCAACATTCCTATGAGATCATGTTAAACAAAAATTGTTTTAAGTTTTTGTCCTTTGAGTGTTTGCATTAACGGTTAAACAAGAAGTTTCTTGTCAAGGTATAATGTTTACAAAGAGGCTTTGTTTGAAAATAGCATAGGGATTATTGTGACAAATAAGGTTGGATTTTGTTAAGGTCTTATTCAGTCAGTGCACGTAGAATGCATGCTGCAAGTCCAGACAATTAGACACAACATTGGCCTTTGCTAAACAAATTAGTCATAAATCGGCACTCGTGTTGTTGGATATGTAATATTTTATAAACATATGCATATGATTTGCAGAGAGCATTGATCGTCAAAAGAATATCCAAACTTTGAATTAGATTAAATATATGTTACAAATCTAGTGTAAATAAAATGACTTATAGAATATTTTCTGGCATATTAATTGTACTTTATTTAAGTACTCTCTCTGGAATAATGAACGCATCTAACGAGGGTCTGACGATACCTATTGGTAAGTAGAAGCCTTATCATTTTGTTTTGAATTCCCTTTTCTTCTTTTAAACTATTTTAACTTAACAATTAAAAGACGACATTGATAATGGACATCAAAAGTCTGTTCTGTCCGGATAACTGTTTAAAAAGGAGAAAATAACAACATTTTTAAAAACGTATTTAAGAAAAAAATTATAATGAAATGAAGAAAAGCGCTCCTGATACATGTACTTCAAATGTGTTATCTGAATATTGACATAGGTCATGATAAGTTTAATTATTTGTTTATTAGCTTTTAGAATTGTTACATTATTTTAATGTTATGTTTTTTAATAAATATCTAATTTGTGAAAGACCCATACATACTCCGTTTGACTTGAATACTGTTTAACCCTTTCTTTATTTTGAAAAAATGGTAGACAAAAGTATTTGGTGTTCTTAGTCATAGTTTATAATTTTATAATTATAAGAACTAACAAAGTAAGCACATGGCTATTTGCAATGTGTATGTACTGTATGAGATTTTTTTCTTTTGCAATTACATATTGGGTATACATATTTAAAACTTGAAAAGGTGCGATGCTTGTTATAGAACATTTGTATAATCTTAAGATTTATGTTTCGGTTATAACAAAAACAAGGAGAAAACGTGCAATTGCTACTGGCTAAAAAGCCTTTGTTTAATGGTTTATGGACACTTTAGCGCAAGTCTTTAAAACAATTTCCTTGGAAGAAATATTCACAAGAACACTTTCAGTAGCCTATCTATATAAAATGTGTACGAATAGATACAAACAATGTTTACAGTATTCCGTCTTTATGGTACATTTATTGCCGCTTCAGAGAAAAGAAAGGGAATCTAATGAAATACAAGCGATCTTATTTTATCTTATTAGTCATATAAGATCAGTTCATTCACGGTGCTACGTATAAGAAATCAAAGTGTATGGCAAATTTCTGAATGTTGGCGTACAAGTTAATGCATTTGGGAGTAAGATCAATGATATTCATCTTAAAATATTACCGCTAGTACAGAAATCATCATAATAAAGCTCAATGTGGATTAATATCCCCTTTGTTGGATCCGCGTTCTTGATAAAAAGGCAATGAAAATGGTATGGGATCGGTTTACCACAAGTTGGCTATTCAAAATAGATTGAACATTCCTTTTACAGTTGAAATATATTCTTCATTGTTCTTTGATATGAATGAAAGAATGTGTTTTTAGTGTTGCTGTTATGAGAAATTAAACATTTCATCTTGGTAGATATATTTCATTGTATAAACTGTGTTCTATATATTAATTAGAGTGACGTCTTAATGTTAAATTTTGTAAATCATAGAAATTTGGCGTGAAAGATTTAATTATGATCACTGTTTTCCTGGTTAAAGTCGGTAAACGTCAGGGTCATGCCTTAAATCGTTTTATCCAGTATACTCTTTGAATTAAGATTTTGTTGATTTTGCTGAAATTTCTGTAGAATGTTATAAATAAATAAACTACTTTCTCCTAATAGGAAAACAAAACTTTGAGCCTATCTTAGAACTGAAATGTGAAATTACTTACATAACTTTTACTCATTTGACATGATTTTTTTAAAGAAAGGTTTTCCTTCAAATACACATTTTAAATAAAAAAACATTCCCATACGAATTAAATTAACTAAAAATAATATTTAAAATGTGAGGTAAGTAATTGAGAAGAAAATCACATCTTGAATAGAATGTAATAATTATTGTAGTAAGAGCGTTTTAAGATTGATTACAATTACATTTGGTACATATGGAATATGTGAGCTTACTATCATTTTTAAAACCTGTTTTGATGCGTTGTTACAAACTATTTTATATCTTAATCATAAATGAATCAATATCACTGTATTTGTCCATTGTAATTGTAGAAATAATCAATTTTACCATATATTGTCTTACATTTATATGGTTTTATAATGATAAGACATGTATGTACTTTTATATGTAAACTTTTTTTAAAGTTTACTAAGTATTTTAACGCACAGCATTTTAAAAAAAGAGAAACTAAATGTATCTAAATTATCTGGCTTCAAAAACCACAATGATCAACTGATGAATAAATCATTGTTAGAGGGTTACCATAAGAAGGGACAGTTCATCGCAATATTTTTAAAAGGTAAAGTCAGACAATGTATCTTAAATTACCGTTAATCCTTTGGGGCATAATTTATATTCCACGAGAGAACATTTTATCTGAAGCTCTCGTCAGAAGAAAATTGGCGGTTCATTTACTAAATATTGGAAATTGTTTTGTACTTAATATTTGATCATTGTTATGGAAAAACCATTTCCTTTTTACCGGATCTACGTAATATTCATAAAGTCATCGTACTATGTTGTTGTCTTTATCAAGATAATTTACATTTCTTAAGTTCTTACTAGAGAAATAAAGACTTTGTCTGAAGTTAAACCGGATGATTAATCTGGCCTAATCGTGTTAATTTCTATAAATTGATTTTTTTTCTTATTCTTACGTTTTGGTAAAATTTTGTTATTATTAATACTTGTGTGCGCAGACTAAAAAAAATCAAAATCGCACGTTGACTTAAAACTAAATTGTAAATAAAACGTTATTAAATAGCTGAACTTATACGTTACAGAATTGCTTGTTTTGCATTTAAAATCTTAATACAAAAAATGACCTATCATTTAACAATATATACGCCATAGTGTCAGCACGTAAACCTTAACAGTTATACATTAGTTTTACATAAGCAAACTATATAAGATATATCATGTTTAACTATAATGCGATAGTGAACTTGAAAAACAACTGAGTTCCCCAAATTTCACTAAATACCGCGTAAGCCGATGCTAGGGGGCGAGAGGGATGTTGCACTTTACCATTAACCCTAGCTCAAACTGAGCCAGCAATTTAGATAAATAAAAATCTTTATCACAATATAATATCCTGATTACAACGTATTTCAATGGAAAAAAACAACAACAACACAAAACAACTTAACAAAACAAATAAAGATTGGTATTTAGATTGACAGCTTTTGTGGCGTCTTTTTTACTGCACTATGGTGATATAAACCGAAAATCAAGGCAACTAAAAGGCCTCTCTGGATGACACATATTACTCACACAGTTATAATCGATAAAATTGGTGAAACGATACTGGAATCCGTTTACAAATTGCCTTAAGACGCCTTGATATTGAATAACAAACATAAGAGGCTGTTTGTTTCTTAAGACAATGCTCGAATTATGTTAGGAAATTTCGTTTAAATTATCTGTTTTTCCTGTGACTAGTTTTATTATCTGTTAGCTGAAATCTGTTCAAGTCATACCGTTTTGTTAAAGATACGTAGCACTTTGTAAATCGTTATGAGTTTTTTTAGGTTTATGGCCACAATACAGTATATATAAAAGTTGTAAAACAGTCATTGTTGTTATTAATTTAAAAGTGATTATAAAAAAGAAAGAAAAGACTGGGACATGGAATGATTAGGCATGTTCGAATTCTTGTCTAAAATATTTATACCGCATTAAAGTATATATTGTAAATGGCACCAAATAATAGCTGATTATGATAGAAAAATGTCTGGTAGATCTTAAATCTTAAATAAAAACATTTATTCATGTTCGCATTACATATTCCCATTTTATTAGGAATAAACCGATATCAATGTGAAAATTTATAAAATACTTTTTATCTTTTTTTTGGTTATATTTACAGTTTGTACGTGTATCTGTAAAAGCAATCAGTCATAGGATTTATTATAGTACCACTGTCTCAATCAACCGAGTCTGCGACATTTCCAATTTTACTATTTTGTACTATCTTAAAAGGGTCAACTTTTGGATCAACTATTTTCACTATTGTTATGTTTAAGATAAAAGGTAATAGTACTGATTCAGTTGGCTAACTGTCCAATCAATTAATCAGTCACATAATTAAAAATAAGCAGCAGATTACATGACTAAACAAAAAAAAACTTGACAGAGACCACATTATTATGTACTGTTTTAACAAAGTCAATATTGCTTAATACCTGTTACACTGTAGATATTACAGATATTGCACTTTGCAAACCTTTGCATTGATAACTTAAACTTAACAATTTTATCTAATATAATCGCATTTAGCTTCGTGTTTTTGTACAAAATATATAAAAAAAAACATTTCAATTTATGATGAGAATTTTATTCTATACTGTTGAACTACTCTAGGCTCAATTTGACGGAAGGGTATACTTCTAGAAATACAGCCTGTCACACCACCATAACCCGCCCGTAGAAAGTCTTACACACAAGTCTCTCTATTGACAGATGTAATTTAGAAGAATTGTACAAAACAGAGTTGATTTACTTATCTTGTCTTCGTATTGACCGAACATTAACAAGCTAGACAAATAATCTATTGAATAAAGTTGCTTGCGTCAACATCGCTATCTTAAATTCAGGTTCTCTTTTTCTCTCTTTTGGGAGTTGAAGAAAAACGTACAATGTTAACGTTTGATTCATTGCTAAGCTTTTCTTGAATAAATGAATAATCATTACAGTCTATAAATATATTCATACACACAGCCATGTTGAAAGTGATTATATTAACTACTTTCATTCTTCTGTTCTATGTATGTCTTAAACACTTTCGTTTCTGTACCTTTTAAAAGTATTTTTCCATAACATTTGAATCAGATGTTAACGTGACTGAGACATTACTTTGTGATAACAAAACATACACACTTGTTGTTCCCTTTAATTTGGCATACCATCGCATTACATTTTAAGTTAAAGACTGTCAAGTAAGGTTCTTTTTTGTAAAACAAAAAGCTATGTTGTATTATGAAATATTATTTATACCAACTTCATGACATTTGATTTAATGATTTCTATATGACGATGAAGACATGAATGCTGATCACAAACCTATGGATTTCCAAACACATGTGTATTAACACACACTTTAAATCCCATGTGATCACAAAAATAATCCTAGGTGATGCTCTACAAATTCTCTATAAATGGTGCCAGTCTGATGCATGAGTAGGCCACAGGAGCTAAAAATAGACTTTTAAATTGAATATTTTGGAAATCTGCTTCTCTATTACAGTGGAAAATATATGATCGAAACATGTTTTATACATGTTATAACATGTTTTGACATGGTTTAAACATATCTAACCATGTTTCAACCATACAAACAAGTGCATTAATGGCACGTATCATTGTCAACCATGATCGAATATGATCATCACTGACCTTGTTATACTGATGAACACAACATTATTTTGGACAAGTACATTAAAAATATACTTTTCACATGTACATTCTTGGTAATTAACAATTTCAAGATGATATTGGTAACAACGTTTTATTTAACATTATAACTATTAAAAATTTTTGTTTTTTTTTGTGAAAATATAACCTCGTTATAGACAATACACGTGATTGAAATAATAACGTATTTCCCATTAGAAAAATGAAATCAGACAATTTGAATTTGTAATGCTATAACATTTTCTAATTAAACTGAAATTGAATTGCGCGGGAGGAGAAAATAAGACATTAAAATGTATTATTACTTCAGATAAATTGTAGCTCTGATTCTTTGATAATAACCCAAACAACATTTTTCTAGTGATTGTGTTCATAGTACTTTCAAAAAGTGCAAAATATTATGTTTTTAGCAAGATGTTGGTTATCTATCATTAAGTGAAATTAAATATTAGTTATTTTGCGTTTCTTGAAGTTGTAATAATTGTTTCTGACTTTTAGATCACTTGTGAAAGAGGTGGTTAAAGAGGTGGTTAATGACAAGGTTCAATTATATGCGTTAATCTGAGACAAAGTTCAAAGATAACTCGAATAATAACTTTCAAATCTTAATATAAAGTTCTATAAATAGTAAAACATGTTGTCAACTACACTTAGTATGTAGTAATCAATATATATTTTTATCCTTGAAAATGAAAAAGTAAGACACTGTATAGCATTCTTTTTTGAGGGCATAAAACTATAAAATTAATATGTAATAAATTATTTTGGAGAAAAATGTAGACTGTATGATCTTATGGTCGATTTTTGAAATAGTAGAATCACAGAAAGTATCTTCAACCGACATGAATATTGTACGTAAACAGAATAAATTATTTTATTTTATGCTTTTCAGTGGATTACTGATTTATCCGTGAAAATTATATTTGATAATTTCACAGTGAAAATTATCAAAATATAATTTCACTTTTTTCAATGACGAAACTACTTTTTTAAGATTTTCCCCATGTGGTACCTCAATTTTATTTTTACTGACAATTCTGACTATGTCAGGCTGTTAAAAGAAATAGCAAAGCTGAAATAGATAAATAACTTAAATGTCAAAAGTAATAAAGAGAGAAAACTTACTTCTATTTATTCAAATTCCAATCACCAAATTTCGTCTCTTAATTTTTTTGTTTCGTTTTTACAGTCTAAAAATACATTCCTTCCCCATGCAAAACTGCTCTTGATGACATTTGGGCATATTAGAGTATCCTACGAGCAAAAACTGCCGTATGCTTTATGAAAAATTGAAAAGCATTGACAGCCATCACTCGTAGAATAAGTAAAACAACCCAGCGTTCCTTAACAAGCTTCCAAGTTTTCCATTTTCCTAGCTCCTTTTCTGAATGTTTTCAATTCTGTCATCACTTATTTTTTGTCTGTTACAATCCTCAAATAAGTTTTCTTTCTTTTAAAAAGGTGTATGACTAACAAATCCAAATCATATCCCTCTGAATCTTACACAATTATTTTCCTCCCATGAAATACACAACTTTAAAAAATGGCTGCCGCTTACATTTTACAAAGCCAGGTCTAATATAAATTCGCAGTAAGTAACAGAAATATGGATGGATGGTTGGACTTTTTCTCCTACAAGAATTGTTTGTTTTTATTATTAAAACAAGCGATCATTCATATTTTTTTAATAAAATGAATAAATATCACTGTCATTTAACCTTGATTGACGGACTTATTTTTCAGCTCAAGACTTCTTGTTTTTAATGAGAAATTCCGTCTAAATGGGAATCTCAATGGGGAAAACAGATTTTAATATTAACGTTAAAATTATGGAAATTTCGTTTTAACTTGTTTTTAAGCATAATATAAAAAGAAAATTTGTCTGTTTGTTGTGTAAGATGTAATCTTATTTCATCTCGTGAACTTTAAAAACAGTATTCTCACTCGTGGCTACGCCACTCGTGAGAATACTGTTTTTAAAGCCCACTCAATGAAATAAAATTTCATCTTACACACAAACAAACAAATATCCTGTATATTCTGCTATTTAAATTATAATTATAACCTGTTAGCAATGCGTTAGTGTACATGCGCCATTTGCTCTTCAGGAATTATACAAACATGCTTCTTTCATAAAGATATTTTAGTAGTACATTTAAACAATAATGATGGTAACTAAAGGCTGCAGATATATACCAAATTATGTATAATTGAAAATATATTTATTTTTAAAGGGCACGATAATAGAAGAATTACGATGATAAAATGTCTTTGGAAAAGCTTTGATATAACGATTTTTGCAATTTATTGTTTTATGCTATAATTGATATTGCAAAATGATACATGTGCAAAAAAAAACAACAACAACAAAAACCCAATGATGACAAATGAGCTTTAACGTGGAAAGTTACGATAAAAATGAAATATTTAAAGAAAAGTTTTGCGTGGGACAAATTAATGAGAATGACAAACGTCACACTGAGCTGCAAATTAGAAAAGCACTTAAAATGAGATTTTCAGTGATTTTAAAGATAATTGTTTACCCAGTGCATCAGTAGAATATTAATGGTGATAAATTATCTGAATAAGATATATTTAAAAAATTAAAACAGCATTTACTTCAACCTGAAGCACTAACGCAGTCAGTTTCTATATGTTCGTGGTTTTCAGAATTTTTCTTAACTTAGTCAAACAATAATTGAAAAGCTATCCTTATATTCTCAAGATCTAATGGTAACAATTTACGAAAATTATAATCGTATATGACCCAGTGTTTTGAATAAAAGACAGTACGATCTTGTGGTTCTCATATTGAAAGGATCTACTTAAATTCATAAGAATTAACACTATCAATTTACGAAAGTTATAATCTTATTTTTACACAATGTAACATTTGAAATTAAGATAATAACAGTTCTAACTAGAGGTTCTATAATAATCATTATTATAATGTTTTAAGAGAATCGGGTCATTCAGAAGGTAGAGTAGCTACTATGTATCTTTCAACTTCATTGACAGCTGTATTATGGTGAATTGTACTTACATATCTTTTCGTCATATTGCCGATATTTACCAGCTAGCTAAGAACAATATACCTTCAGTTTAAATCGAGTGTCTTATCACGGTAATGAAATTGTCAATTACTTTATGTCTACTTTCTGTCTCTTTTCTTTAAATTAAATTTCAAAAGATATAAAAGTCAGATGTTTAAAAGTGGTTTATAGCATTTTAATAAACTTTTATAAGATAGGATACTCCAAAACAACATTCATTAAATAAAGATCTTGTTACTTCCGATCACTGTAATTTTCTTGAGAGCCTATATATTTTAACTTGTACCATTCTTGAGATAACAAGAAGTAGACTTCTTTAAACACTGTGATATAGCCAAACCAGCTCTGTTTTCTATTGTATTTTGGCAATTCGTATATTTTGACGATACACCTTGAATGAAAATCAAAATACCTTTTTCGGTTAACATTTTAATATCTATATCACAAATGTTATCACTATTTTCTTCAGATGATATGCATATCAACAAATAAAGTAAACATGGTTACTTAATGTTTGTTTGACAAAGGATTGAACAAAAACAATCTAATTTAAACACGTGATAAGAAGGAAATAGTAGAATGTACAAAAAAGGAACACGTACAAATCAATTACATACTTATGTTCATTTAATTCTTAGAGAAGAGCAAAATAATGAAAACGTTGAAACATTAAATCTTTATTTATGTGTAGTGAAACATGTGAATTATAAGACATATATATCGTTTCGATTTTCCTGTTTTAAGATATTAACCATTGCTCAATGGTCGATAGTTTTAACTGATTTACAGATTCTGTGTTCCATAAATAAATTAAAGTTTGACGTCTTAATGTTGAATTATGAACGTGCCTTTTAAAGAAAGAGTCATGGATGTTCTAGGAGAATGACTTACTATCTAGAAACATTGTTTTAATCAGTTTTGTAAGATAGTTTGCTTTGAAGAGAGTTGTTCTGTCCGAGTTTCTCGAAATGGTACGAGAGATTTATAGCTATTAATACTTGACACCCAGAGCATTTATTTATGGATGAACTGATTAAATAGAGAAAAACAGATTAAACCTTTTTCACAAAATGAGAAAGCTGAAACATGTAATACAAGTAGTCTAAGGGGCCAGTAACACAGACGGTCGGTCCCCAATCGGTCATTTAATTTTAAATTTACTCGCTGTTATGATCGGTTGTCATGCGTGATTTTATTTCTGGTTTTCTGTGTAAACGGCCATCGGTGACAGAAAGCAAACTCAAACGGGGTTGGATCGGTGATAAAAATGCTGAAATACAGTCGGTTTTATCGTTTGTAAATCGGAGCTAAATCGGGCGTAACGCAGATTAATCGGTGGTTGATAGCTAGTCATCAGTGGTTAAACACTTTCCGTCAGATATGGTCGGTGATTCATATTTGGTCATCTTTGTCCGATCGGCGATATCAGTGATTAAGAGCTTGCATATCTCGTGATATACGTTGCTGTCGGTTATTTATAAGATATTTTCACCGATCGAGAATTTTAAACGTGTTTAAAAATCCCAATCGGTAATTTTTCACCGATGAAACTTATCTTTCCCCAATAGTAGTTGATAGGTGGAAAACAGGTGATCAATAGGTGATATCGGTGTTAAATACGTTGTCATCGGTTCACTTCATAATTTGGCTAAAAAAACTACCGATCAATCACCGATGGCTCTGTGTAACTGGGGTGTTACATGAGCTGACATTTGATATGAACGTTTAGTAATCGAGTTCAGGAAAATATGTTATAAAAAGAGCCTTTGGCTACTGAATTTTTTCCTTGATGGGTTTCAAAATGTTTATATCAAACGACAACTATCGCCATTTTATTAAACGATATATTGTACCAAAAACAATCAATTAACCACTTATTTTTTACAATTAAACACACGCTTTCTGCGATTAAGTTTCACGTGGTAATAAAGAAAAAATAATTGGCTGTATAAAAAAATGGATGTTATGCGATAAAACGACATCTTATAAAAAAAGAAGTTTCACCAAGAGCAAAAACAATTTTTATTATTTCTTTTTGATCGTGTCTTAAAGCAAATGTTCTGTTTATTATTAAACTACAACAAATTTCTCACGGGATCAAAAGCTTAAATGTTAAGATTGGAAAGTTATTGAGGTTTCTAATTAAGATTAAATTGTTTTGTGTGGGGGAAATAAGAACATTAAAAATCGTATTTAAATTTAAGATTAATTTTATTTTTTCAACATGGATAAATGTTTGTTCTTTTTTATTTAAACTCTAGTCAAGAGTAATTACAACACAAATTTCAATTACCACAGGGAGCCAGACATTTAGTTTAAGCAAACAAATGAGATTTTAAATATTTAGGAAAAAGAATAAGTTTATGTCATAATGTCAAGTTTAATTTGTTATGATAAATTTGCATGTAATCAAGAAATTTGGACGTGTGTCATTTGTTATTATTAACTTACCCAAAGCAATCTTTAACGATTGCAATCGAGACGACCAAGAATTGTAGAGTAAACAAAATACATGAATGTATTTATTTTTCATTTCTAAAATCTGTAGGCTATCAGAGTTGAAAGCTTGCAACCAATGGTCTTTAATCCTAACCGACAATTTCTATATTGGACCAGACATAATAAATTAGCGGAATACCGGGCTTTAGGAAATACAAAATATGATTTTATTACTAATTTATATGAATGCAACCACGTTTACCGTGTAAAAGCACTCATATATTATAATATCAACATTAAAAAACTTAACTAAAGTTGGATGTCTAAGCAATATACTGTATACATTTTGTTGAGGTAACTTGATTTTTAATAGCTGAAACTAGTTAGAAAGCATCAAATATTTACTTTTTACTGTACGTGTACATTTACTTGTATAACACACGAAATTCAGCCTATGATAAAAATATTTGTCTCGGAGAGCAAAGCAGTTTTGACAATATAACACTGTGAACAATTTTTGTATTTCCAAAGATGCAGAAATCAATAAAATTGTAAATATTCACAGACAACTAACAGAATAGTAATTATTCAAGATAACAGTTTCTAACTACATGTACTTTGAAAGTTCAATAAACAGAAAAGCTGTAAGACGTTATCTTTATGTTAATTGCAATTGTGATGCATTGTAAAACATTTCGGTGTGTAACTAAATACAATGTAAAAATTGTTGTCAATATCTCAAGTCAAAGCTGTGCTCAGCAAGATATCTATATAGTAGTACTTTATAAAAAAGTCAAATACACAGACAATCTGATAATACAGTTTAGTGAGTAGTTTTTTCGATGAATTCTTATCAATAAGTGTTTCAGTAGTAGAATCTGGCTTCACTTATTTTTTTAAACAAGGAATATTCTGCAAAATAACATAACAAATAAGTTGTAACGAAACAACAACAACAACAACAACAAAAAAAGAAAAAAGAAAAATAAATCAGCCATTAAACAAACAAACAAGCAAACAAAGTAATGCCTAGACAATTGTTTTACTTGAATTATAAAAGGTTGTTTACATAAAATTCATTAGCCCATAATTTTTGTTGTGAGTGTTATAACACTCTAAGCGCTTGACAAGGACTTCAATATGTTAAATCTTATTGAAACTTCAGAGCGTAAAAAAAGAAAAAAAACAACAATTCTAGCTGTCGGCAAATCTAGTCCTTTAAAGAATAAACATAAAAATGCTTAAGAAAAAAAAAGCAAATGACACAAATTTATCACCATTAAATATCCTGTAGCTTATTTATCTTATAAATATATGTAATTATTGTAATACATTTTTACTGGAGGCAATATTTGAGGAACGTGACTGACTCTGAAGGATATAGTGTAAAAGAATTCAAATAAACGTTTGTACGTCAATCCATCCAATTAAAGCCGTCGCTTGGAAAATGTATACAAGTTGTCTTTCGTACTGTAACTATTTTAAAAAGCGAGACAAAAAAGCTATGCATAAAATAGTGCGAGTCAAAACCGGTGTTCTATATTGAATTGCCTTCCAATCAGAAGGAAAAAAAGAGGAGAGAAGAAAAAACAAATACAGCAGCCTTTATTCATTACATATATTCTTATTCTTAAGTGGTACCGATAAATATACATGTAAATACTTTTCTTCCTTCAACTGACCGTTATCTCCACCTGTCAATGATTATTAAAATCCAAAACAATATGTAGAATTTATTATATGTAAAATATGCCATTGCCTTGTTGACACACGTGTACGAAAAGTAATTATGACGTAAAATAATTGCCGAATTCGATTTCTAATTATCGCTGTGATACTATCACACATCATCTCTGTTTTGTCTTGTCAATTTCATGGGTCAGACAGCGTAGGGAATTCTTGCGGATGTGTGCGGTTTTTCTTTCTTTTCTTTTTCTCACTTCCACTGACAAATCAATTACTTGTAACTATCCGGAAAATATGTAATATAAAAGCTAGACTTTGTGGGAAGGGCTGTTGCTAATGTTGTAATAACTTGTAGCCCTACCCATTTGCACTATATACACATGTACTTATACTTACATTTGTTTCTTTTTTGTGTGTTATTCATATCTGACATGTATTATATAGTTGCAATAAAATATTATTAAACTAATTGCCATCTGTTATTTCTATACTGAGTTCAAAGAAATCCGTACCATGCACACATTGTTAAAATCTTTATAGATTTCTTATATGAATAATTACCAATAGACTAAATTTCAAAACGAGCCAACCGGGCTGACAAATGTTTTATTGTGTTGTAGCAATGTTCTTTTAGACATATTTGTTTTCCAAAATATTCTTTTTTTTTCTTTGTGAATGACATCAGAATATATTGGCATTTATTATATATCTTCAAATCAGAAAAAGGCATCTTAACTATAATGTATAAGGTATTTCATTAAAAAAAACAACAACATCAAAATAAACCCATACTACATATTTTAAATCCTTTGTTGTCATATCCAAGTTTTGTCATAATAGAAAAAATTCCTGAAAGAATATATTAACCATTCATATTGTAAAAGGTCTGAAAGAATGAACTAAAAATACCACAGACATGTACACACAACAAACGGTCTACAAGGATCAAGTTTCGCCCCTGGGTTATCACAATATCCTTTACGAGCTGCAAAAGCTAAGAAGAGACACCTCCAACGTGCATGTGTTATATTCACATATATTCACGCCGTGGCCGCGGGGAACAAAGTGTAAACGTAATGTTATTATTTAATTTTTTTAATTTTACAAAAACAAAGAGGTCTTACTCAAGCATGTTTTGATAAATGTCAGAATATATGTCTAGTGATGTTCACAAAACCAATTATTGTGAATAAATATGGCAAAAGATGCTTCAACAAGTTTGATATCAGTTACATCCCGATACCAGTTTTGAAGAATTTCCTTGGAAATTTTTTTTAAATTGTATTCCGTTATCTTACTTAAACTCTAACGTGAGAACTGTTGCAATAAAGATTTAAAAACATTAAGAGTTTACAGACATTTTTATTAATCTGACGATTTAAGTTACAGCTTTAAGATAAGATGTTAAACTTTGACAACTACTGTAAAAGCCAAAGATTTTATTCCTTCAAATAGATATTCTGTCAAGCAACATTTATTATAGGCAATTTCGAAATACATAGTAAGTAGATGTTAATTAGAACAAAAAACATGGCCTGTTATACGGGGCTTTCATAGCCGAGTGTTTTTAAGTAAGGTGATTTTATACCACTCACACATAACCGCTGTAGGTTCGAATCCCACCAGGATTATTTCATGTTGCAAAGCGTTACGGTTCTACAAAGGTGCCCACCTGTGCCTGAATTAATGTGAGGAGGGGCACCTGAGTTGTTCCTCCCCAATAAAGCTCGTAAGTCGCCATATGACCTTTTTGCGTTGGTGCCACAGAACACCCAAACAAAACAGTTGCCAATTGCAAAGGAAAAACAGTGTTGCTTTATTTATGATATTTAAATAATCGCTTGTAATTTCATCAAGTACTAGCAAATCTTCAGATGTTGTTCAGTCTTTACCTTTTTGTCAACATAATCATTTTCAGTATTATACTAAAATTATGTAATTGGAACATGCAAAGCAAAATTAATCTAAGTTTCTAAGTTAAAAAATAATTCTAGTACATCTACTTCCAACTCGTAAGGTTATACTACCTGTAATTATCAAGTGATTTGAACCTTTTAACTGAAAATTATCCATTACAAAAACTATATTTTAAAAAGGAATAAAAAATGCTTGGTTAAAAATTTTCATTCGATTGAAACGTAGAAAAAATGATTTTGTGAAGAAATGTTACAAAGTCTAAAGACCATATAAAAAACATTAAGGAATCTTTAAATTGTCATATTTGTTTCATCAACAGCAACAGAACACCCAAACAAAACAGTTGCCTATTACAAAGGAAAAACAGTGTTGCTTATTGATGATATATATTTAATCGCTTGTAAATTTATCAAGTTCTAGAAAATCTCCAGGTGTTGTTTAGAATTACAAACATCAAAATACATGAATGTTCTAATTAATAGAAACGTATTAAATTGTCTTGAATACTATACTTGAATGACTCGAATGAATTTAACTTAAACAATATTTAAATTGCTATAACAAACATTATAATTATTCTAAGGAAAGCAAAGTGGCTACAAGTGTTCATATACTTTAAGATTAATTATTAATAAATACATTTTAAAACAATCACGTATCTTTGATGATGTTTTAAGCTAATCATGATATACGTGTGCATATACTATTGCCATAAAAGTCTGGCTTAATTTTCAAGAGTGTTGTAGTCACGAGTGAAAACATAACAGCTGGTGTTCACGAATGGAATTTAGATTGTTCTTTTATGCAAACGAAACAATTGGTCTGTTCATAACATGACTTTAAAGTAGTGGTACAAAGTTACTATTGCCACTTTACGCACTGTACTTCCTTCCTGACTTCATATAATTATGGCTTCACAATGTTTATGTAGCACGTCCATGTTTATTAAAATGAATTAAATGTAATAAAATTGATATAATTGTCAAGTGATCAACCAGTGCAAAAAAACATTTAAATCTACAAAAATTAACAAAATAAGTTAAGAATATGCAAAATTAGCCCTTACTCAGTTAGTCATACAGTAAAAATATAATGATAAATACAGCATAATCAGTCGCTAATGAGACATGAAAATTTGTACATTATTCCAAAAGTTTATTTTCTATAAATATTGTGGCTCATCTGATAAATTTTAACGTGATATGTGCAAACGCTTTTGCTACAATAATGCATATTAAACGTACGCGTTGTATATTTCTGCAGAAATTCCATCCATTTATGACATATCATTTTTATTAATGATAGCTCAGCTCCTCTTGATTTATCAAAATATAATTATTCTATCTACTATAAAAGCAAGTAATCAAATGATATACCATGCAATTCAATAATGAAATTAACAGTATAAATAAAACTGTAATTATGCCGGAATATTAACCTAACCGCTTTTTGATTATGTGAAAAAGACCCTCATTTGATTGTGATTTATTGTTCTACATATATGTTATAAGTTAATGTTATTTGCTTCAGTGAAAAATCGTGTTCCACCATCAAACACATAATATGCACATATACATCAAGAGGATGCTTGCTGTTTTAAATTCAAATTTATGTGCCTGGCTTTAAAAGGCTAAGCGAGTTGTATGTATTGATTAGAGACAGAAATATCTCAAAATAATACAGCTCTCAGACAACAAATTACGTCACGTTTGTATTGAATCATACGGACCTCTAAGAGATTTTTTAAGTAAATTTAGCAGACAATTGTATGATTCTTGTTATGATGATATATTATCGAAGAAAAACGAAGAAGAAAAAACGCACAGTTACTAGAATTGCGTAGATTTTTGTACAAAACATGATAACGCCGTATGAACACATGTACGGATGTTTCTTAATTCAAATTTCACCATTTAGGTGTTTAAATGTTGAAATCTGCTTCAGCCGGTGCTAGAGGACCGTCCATGAACAGGCTCAAATGCTCAATCAAACCGAACCTGCAGCATTGTCAATTTTGCCGTGTTTAGCTTTTTTGGGGGATTCTGTTTTTTCTAATTTAGATTATAATAGTTTGCTAAAAATAAAACCCTTATCAAAATTAAAATGACATAAACAAATACAGTAATTTAATTAATATTGAGAAGGCAAAATGCATTAAAGATCGCTATGCAATATAAGAATATGGTTGTATATACGATATATAAATGGTATTTTGTACAATTTGTCCCTTGGTATTTTTGCAGCGTTTGTAAGAAAATAAACTTCAGTTTTGAACACTTTACTGTAGAAATATCATTGTATCAGGCACTTTAATCTTGTATATACTCAAAAGACAATTATGTATAATTTCGGAAGATAATGACGATTTTATCCCGTCTAGACTTGCTGATCTATAATTCCCCTGAGAACAAACGTCAATTACGTCTAGATATCTTTTTTCAACTTCTCTACACACGATTGTTTGACATTTTGGTAACATAAGTGTCACAGGGTTCAGAAAAAAGACTTAAGTCTCTATACAAGATAATCTATCGTTTTTGTTTTGTTGTTTTTGAAAAACAAATGCTTAGAAAAAACTATGTTTATTGTTGTTATACTTTATATAAAAATGTTTTCAGTAAAGTGATATTTTAAATAAAACCCCTCTAAATTCTCAAAAACTGTAAAGGGGCCTGCGGGTTCGAGTGGTTAAAGTTTTGCCGATTTCTAACCAATTGTTCCTAACCGTTGCGTGCTTGAAACCCATTAGGCACTTCGCATTTTTTAATGTAGCTAGGTTACGGAAGATTGGTTTTCTACTCAGGTGCTTGCTCGTGCTTAAAAGATACACAAAGGGGCACATGAAGTCTTCTTCCACAAATAATGCTGGTAAGTCGCCTCAGTACATTTACAGGGTCAGTGTGACTTAATATGAAACACAATATACAAACAAACATCCATATAACAAACGTTTAAGAATACAAGAGAAATCTTTTCAAAGCTATAATTCTATATTCTAAATAATAACACTATATGGATAACGTCAACTTTGATATCTATTTTATTTCGTGTATGATATCATTTCTGCGGACATAAACCGATGTTTAAAGACAAGGAAAAAACATCTAAGAGTAGCAATTCTCTAAGATATCAATCAAACAATAAATTCCCATGAACAATCTCAAATCTTTACGTATTTTAAAATGTTTTGATGTCATTTTGCCAAAAGTTATGGCTGGCCATAAAAGTTCGTAAATAAATAATTGCATACTAATTTGTTAAAAAATCGCTTATATTTTGCCATACCAAAAATCCAACAATGTCTATTTCCTTTTGCATCAAAAGCTAGAAATATATGATTATAACCTGTTAGCAATGTGTTAGTGTACATGGGCCATTTGATCTTCAGAAAATATACAAATATGCTTCTTTCATAAAGATATTTTAGTAGTACATTTAAACAATAATGATGATAAATAAAGGCTGCATATATATACAATTGTATGCCAAATTATGTATAATTGAGAAGATATTTATTTTTAAAGAACACGATAATAGAAGAATTACGATCATGATAAAATGTCTTTGCCTTGATATAGCGTTTTTGCAATTTATGTTTTATGCTATAGTTGATATTGCAAAAGGATACATGTTCAAAAATAAAAAAACCAACAGAAACCCAATAATGACAAATGAGCTTTAACGTGGAAAGTTACGATAAATATGAAATATTTAAAGAAAAGTTTTGCGTGGGACAAATTAATGTGAATAACAAACGTCACACTGAGTTGCAAATTAGAAAAAAACTTAAAATGAGATTATCAGTGATTTTAAAGATAACTGTTTACCCAGTGCATCAGTAGAATATTAATGGTGATAAATTATCTGAATAAGATATATTTAAAAAATTAAAACAGCATTTACTTCAACCTGAAGCACTAACTCAGTCAGTTTCTATATGTTCGTGGTTTTCAGAATTATTCTTAACTTAGTCAGACAATAATTGAAAAGCTATCCTTATATTCTTAAGATCTAATGGTAAAAATTTACGAAAATTATAATCGTATATGACCCAGTGTTTTGATAAAAGACAGTACGATTTAGTGGTTCTTATATTGAAAGGATCTAGTTAAATTCATAAGAATAAACACTATCAATTTACGAAAGTTATAATCTTATTTTTACATAATGTAACATTTGAAATTAAGACAATAACAGTTTTAACTAGAAGTTCTATAATAATCATTATTATAATGTTTTAAGAGAATCGGGTCATTCAGAAGGTAGAGTAGCTACTATATATCTTTCAACTTCATTGACAGCTGTATTGTAGTGAGTTGTACTTACATATCTTGTCGTCATATTGCCGATATTTACCAGCTAGCTAAGAACAATATACCTTCAGTTTAAATCGAGTGTCTTATCACGGTAATGAAATAGTCAATGTCTACTTTCTGTCTCTTTTCTTTAAATTAAATTTCAAAAGATATAAAAGTCAGATGTTTAAAAGTGGTTTATAGCATTTTAATAAACTTTTATAAGATAGGATACTCCAAAACAACATTCATTAAATAAAGATATTGTTACTTCCGATCACTGTAATTTTCTTGAGAGCCTATATATTTTAAGTTGTACCATTCTTGAGATAACAAGAAGTAGACTTCTTTAAACACTGTGATATAGCCAAACCAGCTCTGTTTTCTATATTATTTTGGCAATTCGTATATTTTGACGATACACTTTGAATGAAAATCAAAATACCTTTTTCGGTTAACATTTTAATATCTATATCACAAATGTTATCACTATTTTCTTCAGATGATATGCATATCAACAAATAAAGTAAACATGGTTACTTAATGTTTGTTTGACAAAGGATTGAACAAAAACAATCTAATTTAAACACGTGATAAGAAGGAAATAGTAGAATGTACATAAAAGGACAACGTACAAATCAATTGCATACCTATGTTCATTTAATTCTTAGAGAAGAGCAAAAAATAATGAAAACGTTGAAACATTAAATCTTTATTTATGTGTAGTGAAACATGTGAATTATAAGACATATATATCGTTTCGACTTTCCTGTTTTAAGATATTAACCATTGCTCAATGGTCGATAGTTTTAACTGATTTACAGATTCTGTTTTCCATGATAAATTAAAGTTTTGACGTCTTAATGTTGAATTATGAACGTGCCTTTTAAAGAAAGAGTCATGGATGTTCTAGGAGAATGACTTACTATCTAGAAACATTGTTTTAATCAGTTTTGTAAGATAGTTTGCTTTGAAGAGAGTTGTTCTGTCCGAGTTTCTCGAAATGGTACGAGAGATTTACAGCTATCAGTACTTGACGCCCAGAGCATTTATTTATGGAAGAACTGATTAAATAGAGAAAAACAGATTAAACCTTTTTCACAAAATGAGAAAGCTGAAACACATAATAGTTTGATATGAGCTGACATTTAGTATGAACGTTTAGTAATCGAATTTAGGAAAATGTTATAAAGAGAGCCTTTGGCTACTGAATATTTTCCTAGATGGGTTTCAAAAAGTTTATATCAAACGACAACTATTGCCATTTTTATTAATCGATAACTTGTACCAAAAACATTTAATTTACCACTTATTTTTTACTATTAAACATTAAATTACACGTGAATATAAAGAAAAGATAATTGGCTGTTTAACAAAAAAACACACAAAAACAATGGGTGTCATGCGATAAAACGACATTTTATAAAAAAAAGACCTTTCACCAAGAGCAAAAACAATTTTATTATTTCTTTTTGATCGTGTCTTAAAGCAAATGTACTGTTTATTATTAAACTACAACAAATTTCTCAAGGGATCAAAAGCTAAAATGTTAAGATTGGAAAGTTATTGAGGTTTCTAATTAAGATTAAATTGTTTTATAAGGGGGAAGTAAGAACATTAAAACTCGTATTTAAATTTAAGATTAATTTTAAGATTTCAACATGGATAAATGTTTGTTCCTTTCGATTTAAACTCTAGTCAAGAGTAATTACAATACAAATTTCAATTACAACAGGGAGACAGGCATTTAGTTTAAGCAAACAAATGAGATTTTAAATATTTAGGACAAATAATAAGTTTATATCATAATGTCAAGTTCAATTTGTTATGATAAATTGCCGGCAGAGCGTGTAATTAAGAATTCGAACGTGCGTCATTTGTTATTATTAATTTAGCAATTATGTTTTCAACCGACTGTCATCGAGACGACCAAGCATTGTTAAATCAAAAAAGTGCATGGCTGTATTTATATATATCTAAAATGTGTAGGCCTGAAAGCTTGCAACCAATGACCGACAATTTCTATATTAGACCAGATACAAAATTTAAGTGCAATACCGGTCTTTATAAAATTCTAAGTATATTATTTTATCACCAAGTTATATGAATGAAACCTACTTTACCGCGTTAAAGCATTCATTTATATAAATATCAATATTATAAAACTAAATTTAAGTTAGATGATCAAGCAATGTAGTGTATACATTTTGTTGAGGTAACTTGTTTTTAAACTATTAAATGAAGCTAGTTAGAAAGCATCAACTATTTATTTTTTACTATACATTTACTTGTAAAACCGAAGAAAACCAGTCTATTAAAAATATTTGTCTTGGAGAGCAAAGCAGTTTTGATAATATACACAGTGAACAATGTTTGTATTTCCAAAGATGCAGAAATCAATAAAATTGTAAATATTCGCTGACAAGCAACAGAATATAACAGTTTCTACCAACTTTGAAAGTTTATTGAACAGAAAAGCCGTAAATCGTAAATTGTATTTGTGATGCATTGTAAAACATTTCGTTGTGTAACTAAATACAATGCAAAAAATGTTGTCATAATCTCAAGTCAAAGCTGTGCATAAAATCCTTTCTCAGCAAGATATCTATATAGATGTACTTTATAAAAGGTCAAATACACAGACAATCTGATTATACAATTTAGTGAATAGTTTTTGAATGAGATATTTCGATAAATTTTTATCAATAAGTGTTTCTGTACTCGAATCTGGCTTCAGTTATGTTTTAAACAAGAAATATTCTGCAAAATAACATAACAAATAAATTGTAAAGAAGCAACAACAACAAGAACAACAACAAATAAAAGAAATCAGCCATTAAACAAACAAACAAAGTAATGCCTAGACAATTGTTTTAATTAAATTATAAAAGGTTGTTTACGTAAAATTCATTAGCCCAAAATTTTTGTTGTGAGTGTTATAAGCGCTTGACAAGGATCTCAATATGTTGAGTCTTATTGAAACTTCAGACTGTAGAAGAAGAAAAAACAACAAGTTTAGCTGTCGGCAAATCTAGTTTCTTTCAAGAATAAACATAAAAATGCTGAAGAAAAAAAATTATCACCATTAAATATCCTGTAGTTTATTTATCTTATAAATATATGTAATTATTGTAATACACTTTAACTGGAGGCAATATTTGAGGAACGTGACTGACTCTGAAGGATATAGTGTAAAAGAATTCAAATAAACGTTTGTACGTCAATCCATCCAATTAAAGCCGTCACTTGGAAAATTTATACAAGTTGTCTTTCGTACTGTAACTATTTTAAAAAGCGAGACAAAAAAGATATGCATAAAAAATGTGAGTCAAAACCGGTGTTTTATATTGAATTGTCGTCTGTTATTTATATACTGAGTTCAAAGAAATCTGTACCATGCACACATTGTTAAAATCTTTATCAATAATAACCAATAGACTACATTTCCAAACGAGCCAAGCGGGCTGACAAATGTTTCAATGTGTTGTAGTAATGTTTTATAGACATATTTGTTTTCCAAAATATTCTGTTTTCTTTTTCTTTGTGAATGACATCAGAATATATTGGCATTTAATATATATCTTCAAATCAGAAAAAGGCAACTTAACTATAATGTATAAGGTATTTCATGAAAAAACAACAACATCAAAAGAAACCCAAACAACATAATTTAAATATTTTATTGTCATATCCAAGTTTTGTCAAAATAGAAAAAAAAATCCTTAAAGAATATTTTAAGTTATATTTTAAACCATTCAAATTGTAAAAGGTCTGAAAGAAGGAACTAAAAATACCACAAACATGTACACACAATAATAATAATGTGCTAAACGGTCTTCAAGGATCAGTTTGTGTCCCTGGGTTATCACAATATCCTTTACGAGCTGCAAAAGCTAAGAAGAGACACCTACAACGCGCATGCGTTATATTCACCGTTTAGCTTGCCGTGGTGGCGGGAAATAAAGTGTAAACGTAATGTTATTATTTAATTTATTAATTTTCCAAAAACCAAGACATCTGACTCAAGCATGTTTTGATAAAATTAATTTCAAAATATATGTCTAGTGATGTTTATTATTATTATTATTGTGAATAAATATGGCAAAAAGATGCTTTTACAAGTTTGATATCAGTAACGACCCGATACCACTTTTGAAGAATTTTCCTTGGAAACAAAATATTAAATTGTATACAACGTTATCTAACTTAATCTCTTACGTGAGAACTCTTGCAATAAAGATTTGAAAACAATACGAGTTTACAGACATTTTTATTAATCTGACGATTTAAGTGACAGCTTTAAGATAAGATGTTAAACTTTGACAACTACTGTGAAAGCCAAATATTTTATTCGTTCAAATATATATTCTGTCAAGCAATATTTATTATAGGCAATTTCGAAATACAAAGTAAGTAGATGTGAATTAGTACAAAAACATGACCAATTATACGGGGCTTTCATGGCCGAGAGTTTTTAAGTAAAGTGACTTCAAATCATTCGCACATTAGCGCTGTAGGTTCGAATCCCATCAGGATTTTTTCATGTTGCAAAGCGTTACGGTTCTACAAAGAAGCCAACCCGTGCCCGAATTAATGTGAGGAGGGGCACCCGAGGTATTGTAATTGTAATTTCATCAAGTACTAGCAAATCTCCAGATGTTGTTTAGAATTACAGACATCACAATACATGAATGTTCTTATTAATAAAAACGTATTTAATTGTCTTGAATACTAGTATACTTGAATAACTAGATTGAATTTAACTTAAACAATATTTAAATTGCTATAACAAACATTATAATCATTCTAAGGAAAGCAAAGTGGTTATTAGTGTTCATATACTTTAAAATTAATTATTAATAAATAAATTTTAAAACAATTACGTATCTTTGATGATGTTTTAAGCTAGTCATGATATACGTGTGCATATACTATTGCCATAAAAGCTTGGCTTAATTTTCAAGAGTGTTGTAGCCACGAGTGAAAACATAACAGCTGGTGTTCACGAATGGAATTTAGCTTGTAAA